>NC_090448.1:851386689-851691497 GCF_031143425.1 Pleurodeles waltl
GTGTAGGAATTTGAGATGAGGAGTGAGGCTGGTTCTTGTGGGGAGGTTGAGAATGGCCTTGCCTCAGTGTTCTGGATGGCATGAAGGTGGTTCAGGAGTTACTTTGCTGTTCTGGCGTAAAGTGCATTTCCGTAGTCTAGGTGGCTGGAGACGAGAGCTTGGGTGACTGTTTTCCTTGTAGAGATAGGTATCCAGTGAAAAATCTAGCAGAGCATGCAAAGGATGTGAAAACAGGTGGAGGAGACAGGGTTGATTTGTTGTTTCAAGGTCAGTTGGGTGTCCAGGATGATTCCTAAGTTGTATGGCCCCCTCACGCGCAGCACTTTGTGCGAAGGGACGTTCAATGGGCGTTGCTTTGGCGTGCCACAGCAACACCCATTACATTTTGACGCTGCCCCAGATTTACATGTTTTCGTAAGCCTGAGGCAGTGCTAAAACGTAAGGCCACCCCAGGGGTGGCGTTAGCAAGGCACAAAAAGTAGGAATACTTTTATTCCTCCTTGTTTTTTGCTTTTTCTATGTGTGCTACATTCTGCAGCATGCATAGAAAGAGCAAAATGCCAGAAATGATTATGTGAGGGAAAGTTATCTTTCCTGCACATAAACAATCATTTGAAAACAACGCTTTAGCACTTCTGTGTGTGCTGCATTCTGTTGCACACACAGAAGTGCCAAATTGCCATTAGGTGATTGCTTATGTGCAGGAAGGGACACCTTCCCACACATGAACAATCAAACCCCACAATGCAGATGTTTTTGCAAGATGGCGCAAAGATGCCTGCTTTGGTGCTAGGCAACTCAATTTAGCACCATTGCTGGGGGAAACGCAGGAGTGTGCCGTACTCTAATAAAAACAGAGCACCCCTGCATTCCTAAAGTGATGCAGCGCAGCACTGCCAGTTTTGCCGCAGCATCATGCTGTGCCACTTTTTAGTAATTCTGGCCAATTGGGTGGGAGGTGGATCCTCTGTGTGCAACTGGAGAGGAAGGAGGAGATCCACTTGAGTGTGTTGTTCTGAATGCCGATGCTGTGTAGTCTGGAGAAAAGAGTGTGGTGTGAAATGGTATTGAAGGCTACGGATAAGTTGAAAAGGATGAGGGCTGCTGACTCTTCATAATCAAGAAGTTGTCTGTCGTCATCAGTGGCCACTATCAGGGCAGTCTCAGTGCTGTGGTTTGGACAGAAGCCTGATTGGGATGGATCAAGAAGGTTGTGGTGTTCGAGGAACTCTGTGAGCTGCCGGTTTATTGTTTTTTTCAGGAATTTCGGGGGAAACGGGAGGAGTGAGATAGGTCAGTAATGCTTGAGGTCTTTGGGGTTTGGTGAGGGTTTCTTCAGGAGGGGCTTGACTTCGGTGTGTTTCCAGGCATCGGGAACAGTGGCTACAGTGATGGAGATGTTGAAGATTTCAGTGAGAGATACTGCAATCAGTTCCTTACCCAGGTTGTAGAGGTGATGTGGACAGGGGTCAGTGGGGGATCAGGAGTGGGTAGAGGTTATTAAAGTGATGGTGTCTTTGGTGGAGAGCAGCTTCCATTTGGTGATCTGGTGGGGATGAGTGGGTTGATTTCAGATGCAAGAGAGGCTGAGGCTAGTGGGCTGGGGATAGAAGTTACTGTAGATGTTAGAGATCTTGCTGTGGAAATAGGCCAAACATTTGTCACACAGGTCTTGGGGGGGTGGATGGTGTTCTCAGCTGTGGCGGGGCAGGAGAAATCTTGAACTATGTTGCTTGTGCAGGATTTGATGCAGGTGGTGAGCGCTTCCTTCTTGGTTTCCCTGACTTGCTTGTGGTATATTTTAGGAGCTAACTTGAAAGCTTTGCAGTTGGTGGCGACTTGTTGGAGTGCAATTGTCTCTCTAGCTTCCTGCAGTGCCGTTTGAGGTTTCAGAGTTCTGGTTTGAACCATGTAGCTTGCTTGGCAGTTTTGTTGCTGGTGTTGCTTTTCAGGGGGGGTGGCGATGATCGCAGCAGATGGTAGCCAGTCAGAGAGGTTGCAGACACAAAGTTGTAAGATGTCTGCAGAACTGTGTGTGGTGTTTTTGAGGGTGGATCCAGGGGGATCCTGCAACTTTACTCCAGTCATGCAGTATGTTGATGGTGAAGTGTAAAATGTGGTGGTCACTCCATGTCACTTCAGTGGTGTGGGAGAATTTGGTTTTATCACTTGTGGAAAAGATAGGGTCTAGGGTGTGTCCGGCGATGTGTTTGAGGGTGGTGACCAGTTGAGAGAGGCCGATGTTGTTTAGGCTTTCAAGGAGAGAAGTGGCATTGGTGTTGTTGGGGTCCCCCAGCTGAAAGTTAATTAATCTACCGCACAAAACCTTAGAAATTTAGCAGTTATAGTTAGGGTTATTTCAAGTAACTATAACTCGCGCCATAAGGCAAGTATAACTTGCGACCTCGCCATTTACAGTTTTCTGATTAAAATTTTTATTTTAAATGTTACAGTGATAATATGAAAGATGCCAAAGAAGGTGTCATCAGTTATATAAAATGTTGAATAATTAGCTGTGCATGGCAAAGACACAAGTTATAGTTACCTTAGGGTAAGAGTTATAGTGCAAGTAAATTCAGAACCAAACTATAACATCCCTGTAACCTTTGTTTTTTCGATGAATTTCACTGTTTTTTTAGCATGCACAGATGTGAATATAAGCAGTGCCACGAATTTGGATACAGTGGACTTTTTTTTTTCATTTCTTCTCTGGATGCCCAGATCAACAGGTGGATTCGCAAATCTGGGATGCATGGATCCAGCTGTAGATCCGCAGATGCGAGAATCGGATAAAAAAAAGAAAAGGGTATTTGTTGCCCATAAGGGGTTTCTAAAGGACCCCTCTATGTGTCCTATGGGGTCAGGATGCCTGAATGTGTATTACCCCTTATGTTTTTTTTCTCTCTGCTTTTCCCACCCTCAAGCCGATGTGACAAACAAAATGGCAGCTGCAACTTTTCTGTCAGCTTGTGGCCAGCCAATCAGATTCTTTTTGTGGTGCGTAGATCCATAGATCGATCTGCGGAGGATCCGCATCCCTATATATCTATATTTTTTGGCCTTAGTTACTATGAAACTACTGAACAGATTTATACCAAATCAGAATACTGTGGTCTGCTCAACAGACTCTAACTTTGTGCCAAATGTGGTGTAATTCCATTCAGTGATTTGGACTGTAGACGTATCTAAATGTCCAATGGAAAAATGAATGGGGAAAATGCATTTTGGGATCCCCCTTTTTCTCAGGCCCCACTTGACTCATCACCCCGAAAATACCAAGACAGAAGCTGAACCTAGCAAAGAATAAGTTTGGAAAATTTCATGAAGATTCATCAAACAGCACCAAAGTTATTAGCAAAACAAAAAACACTTTTTCTATAGAAGCTAGGTCCTAACTATAACTACCTAGTTGTGACCGCCACTAGGTAATATATATATATATATATATTTATATATATATATATATATATATATATATATATATATATAGATATAATGAAAAAATCTTAAAACTAAAGAGATGCACAAATGCCAAAGTGCTGCATGCACATGTTAAATTTAATAGCAGTGGCTTCACCAACCCATTTCGACTGTAGCCTTGTATTGTTAGGTTTACATTTTAAACGTACAAAACCAAAGAAATTCACCTGTTATAGATAGAGTTATGTCAGTCTAATCAATCTTTATTCGTATATTACTCCCTAAAAGATATACAATTTCTTAAAAAAACTAATATGGCATGCAATAAAATAGTTCTACACATTAATACAGTAATAAATGAATAAAAACCTTCATTTTACCAAGTTTGGCTATTATTCATTCTCATAGCGGAGGATTTCTAGGTGCATACATTTTTTCCTCTGTTCCATAGCACATAGAATAAATGTTATCACTGCATAACATTTCTCTTTAGCATCCAATTTAAATAAATAATTAAAAGCTTCTCTACGATAAAATAATATGTTAATAACAATTAAAGGTTTTAAAAATCTTTTCCTGATATCATGACATAATCTGCAAGATACAATAAAGTGCATCGTGGATTGTTCTAGTGTGAGGCAGTCTTTAATAATCTCTTTTGTAAATCGTGTCCCTTCTTTAGACCAGATGCCAAGCCAATAAGGCACTAACATATATTAAGTCTTTCACATAGGAACAGCCTAATTCCCTATGTACCGTATAAGTAGAAGTGGTATTTGGCACAGGAAGTAGTCTACAGAGGAACTTAGGGCCATATTTATACTCCGGTTGCGCCGAATGTGCGTCAAAAATTTTGACGCACATTCAGCGCAAACGATGCCCCATATTTATACCCTGACGCCCGATGCGGCGCACAAGGGGAATGGCGCTATGTGCGTGAGTTTTTGGAAGCGGCACCCCGCCCTGCGTTAATGACATGCAGGGTAGGCGTTCCCGTCCAAAAACCCACGCATACAGCGGTGCGTCGTATTTATGCTTCCGGGCAAAAATGTCTCCCGGGCCGTAGGCGGCGCAAAAAAATGACGCAAAGCACGAATAGCGTTAAATTTTAACGCCTGGGTCAGGGCAGGCGTTAAAATGGGGCAAACACACCTGTACTTAAGCAGAACACACAGAACAAACAACAGAGCAGCAGAGCAGCAACAGGGAGCTATGGAGGTGCTTTTTCTTCAACGTGCACGTAGACGCAGAGCCCTGCAGCAACAACAGCAGCTACAACAACAACAGCAGGGACCCCAAAGACAGCGCAGAAGGCAGGACAGGATATTCCGCCCAAGAACAACCCTGCATGGCCTCAGGGAACGGGACATCATCCAGAGGTACCGGTTGAACTGGCAGGCCATTCAGCAGCTGCTGGCAAATATCGAACAACAGTTGGCCCCCACTTTAGTGACACCCCGCACTATCCCAACTGAAACAAAGCTGCTTGCCGTACTACACCTGCTGGCAAGTGGCTCCTTTCAGACAACTGGTGCCCTGGTTGGTGGAATATCCCAACCATCATTCTCTGCATTCCTGCCTAAAGTCCTGGATGCCATCATTCGCCTGACACCCCGCCACATCTGCTTCCCTAACACACTGCAGAAGCAGCAGGAAATTAAACAGGGGTTCTACGCCATCAGTGGCTTCCCGCACGTCCTTGGTGCAATCGACTGCACACACGTACGCCTTGTGCCACCTGCTGATTCAGAACACCTCTACCGCAACAGGAAGCACACACATTCAATCAACGTGCAGGCCATAGTCGATCACCAAGGACTGATCACCAACATCGTGGCCAAATATCCTGGGAGTGTACATGACGCATTCATCTTCCGTCACTCCACCATCAACCAACACTTCCAGGATGGACGCTATGGCAATGGACTACTTGTTGGTAAGGACAAAAAACAAACCCATACACACACCGCACACAAACCCTCTAGGACAAACAACACATACACCACAATAGCAACACCTAGCCAGGAACACACTGAGGTACTCACATCACTAGCCATGTGTCAGAAGTCAACATTTAACCTGTCACACATTGGAATTTAATCCACAGCCTAATGTGAAGACATCAATGAGTGTGGTTGGCCAAATGTCACTTTACAGATTGGAAGTCTCAAAATAACCTGTACACTAATACAATGCATAAGTCAAAAGGTATGGGATGGCCTGGGCTCATACACATGAAGGTGTCAAATACACTTTCACGTTTTAACTCGGCATGGAACTAACATCACACCCCCAGTGAGGACACACAGACAACTGTATCACTAGTCACAATGCTAGGGAGGGAACACTCTACTGCAACAACAAAAACAGTCCTTCTGACAAACGGTTAGCCAACAAACACTTGCTCAGCCAAGGGAAAATATATCAAAGCAAAGTTTTCAATAACAACCATAGGTTGGAACATTAGTACACAAAAGAGTCACAGACAACACAAGACAACTACAGCCATCAAAGATCCGTACAACACTGCCTCCTACATCTAATTCAATCCATTCTCTTTCTCTTTCAGCTGATCAGGGGTATGGCATCCAGCCTTGGGTGATGACACCATTCGGGAACCCAATCACTGCTGCAGAGCGGGCATACAATGACGCCCACAAGAGGACCCGCAGCATTGTGGAGAGGACCTTTGGGATCCTAAAGTCTAGGTTCCGCTGCCTTGACATCACTGGCGGGAGCCTACTCTATTCCCCAGAGATGGTGTGCAAAATCATCCTCACTTGTGCCATATTGCACAATATATGTGTCCAGAGGAACATTCCCCTCCTTGAACTGGACCCAGGCATGCCTGAGGATGACGAAGAGGAGGATGCTGGGCCGCAACAGGAGGGGGGACAACCCAACACGGCAGCAGGACAGCGTAGGCGCCAGCAGCTTGTAAATAATTTTTTTGCTTAATGTATAATAATCACCTGTATTACACTATTGTAAATAAACACAGATATCAAACACCACATCATGCTTTGGTCCATGCATTACTGAGCACCTTTACTTATAAAATGCTGACGAAGAATGTGGTCTCCTTGACCAACAATGCCATAACAATCATCACAACAAAAAAGAACATTTCAATTGTATGCACAGAGGGTAGGATGTGACATGATACATTGCCATACACAGAGGCCCACATGAGTACAAATGTGGCAAATCCACATGCTACATCAAAACACCTGAGACAGTCTTGCACCCAGACAAAAAAAGTAGATCATGTGAAAGTCACATCACATGTGGTCAGAGACAGGGTGGGACCATCCATGTGTACGTCACCATGTCATCAATGGCTTCTCTCCAGTGGGTGATATGAGCAAAACACAATTGGGACAACATTAGCTGCCACTAACTCAGGAGGAGACCTGGATGTCACAGTGACAACATACACCCAGACAGGTGATAGTGGATCCACATACCAACACACATGTACACATATGTCATACAATCAACCAAATTATTGAAAGTAGACCATCACAGTCGGGTCCCAGTTTGAACCTAGCAGGAAGAATGTGACATGCCACTTAACCAGTTAATGCAGAAAGGGACACAGACACCCACTAAAGAATATTCCCCAGAACATCAGGAACGCTCAGAGTCTTCCAAACATAGTCATTGGGAAATGGTAGGCATGTCAGCTCAAAATCATCATTACTGCAAACTTCTAATGGGCTAATGAGATGAATGAATGGTCAACAGTCATACATACCATATGGCCTTACATTAGCCTGCTGCTGCAGGTTTCCCATAAAATATTAAGCCAAGCCATGGATACTGTAACTAATCAGGATGGTCAAATCCTAGGGTGCTGGGGGCCTAAGTCCACTTCTACGGTCCCACAAACATACACAAATCCTGTACTTGTGAGCCAAACACATGCATAAGGTACATGTGTGGCCTACATGTCAAGAGTAGAACACAAAGCACAAACACAAAATGAGGCTAGGACATGGTTAGCCCCATAATAACTGTAAGTGACCATTGCACTCCCTGTTAGGACTCCAGATAAAAGCATCACCATCATAAGTGTGGACCAAATTTGGAGAAGGAATACATCATGGTATCCCATCCATCATTTCCAAACAGCCATCAGCAATTGCCACAAATATGTTGACAAATATGGAAAAGACATTATGTAACGTATCCACACCATTACTGTGTGAATGCCTGCCATACATACAACAATGGACATGTGGCATATCCAAACACAAATGTTTATCACATTGCCCCGTTTGACCCTGACAAATCACCTTCCCCAAGTTAAAAACATGAAGACGTAACAAAAAGATTTGATCATAATTCTACGCATACAGCATGGGTGTCATATTTTGGTCACGTACATGAGTGCACAGAATGCAGAGTCAAATCTGAATGTATACAAAAATTTCACAGATTTAGACAGCAAAATATAAGTTACATCATATTTCAGATTTGACTCAGCAGCATGTGCATTCCTGTACGTTTCAAAAATATGACGCCCATCATGTATGCGTCGGAAAAAATGACGCAACATGCACATATTTTCGTACATCTCGTACAGTAAATGAATATTAATATTCATATCATATTTTTTCACTCAGCAGCATTAGCACCCCTGTAGGTGGATAAAATATGACGCCCATCATGTATGCGTCGGAAAAAATGACGCAACATGCACATATTTTCGGACATCTCGTACAGTAAATGAATATTAATATTCATATCATATTTTTTCACTCAGCAGCATTAGCACTCCTGTAGGTGGATAAAATATGACGCCCATCATGTATGCGTCGGAAAAAATGACGCAACATGCACATATTTTTGGACATCTCGTACAGTAAATAAATATTAATATTCATATCATATTTTTACACTCAGCAGCATGTGCAATATTATGCGTCATAAAAAATGACGCGAAATTATGTATGCGTGAAAATACGACGCAAACCGCGATTAAAAAACGGCGGCCATTTTATGCAGGAAGTGATGTAATAGGATATCCTGTTTGCCAAATCTGTATTGGAAGTTGACTTTCACTTTCACTTTTCAGTCTCAGATTTTTCTAGACTGTGTGGTTCAGTGAAGAGTGTTGTCCTGTGAATTACTGCTTTGTTGTCCTGTGTAGCTTGTCTTTTGTACTTTGTTCAGTCTAATATTGTTGTGTATCATTGTCTCAGTCTGTTAAGTCTAGTTTTGTCCATTCCTGTATTTGTTTGTATTGTCTGTGGGAGTCTGTTGTGGCTAGGGTAGTTATTGGGGTTAGTTGGGCTATTTTCTCCTTTTCTTAACTTCACACCTCTACCTTTCCCCATTTCCTACTTTATTTTTTCTGTTAGTCATCAGTCAGAATGTCAGGGAGGCCTCGCCTGTCCAGGATGGGCGAAGATGAATTGGGGGGATTTATCTGGCTAGTGTGCCATTTCCTCCCGCTGATGCTGGAGGCTGGGGGCCGTGTGATACAGGGGTATCACACGGAGGCCCGGAAAATTCGCTGGGAGAAGGTGCGCCATCACATGGTCCGGGTCCATGGGACCATGCGGAATGTCCATCAGTTGAAACACCGCTGGGCCGATCTGATCACGAGGGAACAGGACCTGCTGGACCACCTGGGAGTCAGGATTGGTGGCCCTGTTGGTGAGTAGCAATCAATTACATGGACATGATAGTAATCTGTGTGTGAACATGTGATGAATGTTACCCAATCTGCTAGATAAGGAGCTGCCTATGTGTAATGCTAGGGAAACCTAGGCCCTTGTCAATATATATTGATATCCCCAAATTGGCTACACTTTTTCTCCCTCAAACAGCAGAAACTTAATACATATATCTGTATTTGGCAGGTGTGGCCCATCTCTGCGTGATGCAATGATGCAAATGCTGCCTTACTAATGTTTACATATGTGCCCTAATGTGTACGTGTTGCACAATGTGTATGAAGACCTATGCTAGCAGTCAGATGGCTCAGTTGTTCTACACATACCAGATGGCTGTAGCTGTATGTAATGTAGTGTAGCATTTGTGTCAGACAAGCAACACGTTAATGGCTCTATTTGTACTCTACATGTCATAATGGGCAATGAGTAAGTCATGTCGAAACAACATACCTACATATGTAGACCCCATCGCTCGAAATCTGATTTGAATCCCATGATGATGATATACATGTGTGTTTTATACACGTCACATGAAGTCAGATATGTTTTCCACAGATATGTCACATGTGTGTGTGGTTGCTGTGTGTTGAACATGTCCACATAGGCTGTTTGACTGTGAGTGGTCATGCAGTCCTCATGGAACAAGTGTCTGGATGTCTCTCTGGAATGCACATGCTGAGATGTTTGGATAACAATATTGTCGGGGCATAATTATTGTGAGTAAACTTGGACGACACCTGACTGTCCTGGCCACTGCATGTGTGTAGTAGGGTGTGTAACTGTAGCAGGAGAATCATCCAATGTTAATGTTGAATACAAACTCATCCATGCAGTATGAGCATGTGTGAAAGTGTATCATTACCATGTCATATTCTCACAGTGTCATTGTAACAGAATTATTTTGTCAGTCCACCCAGTCTGAGTACATTCTTCCTGTCATGCTTTACAGGTGGACCAGAGCCTTACACCGTGGGAGAGGTGGCACACTTCGACGACCCCGATACCTACAGTGAGTGTTGCCTGAGTGCTATTTGATATATTTATTTGCCAATGACGCAAAATGGACTACTGTGTGTTCAAGAGAAATCATGATGTGATGCGCTGGCCGTTCATTGCCATTGTCGTGTTAGTGTGATATCAAATTGGACTTATGTTTCTGTTAAGCAACACCTAGCCATCTCTGAGATTGAGGGACTGTAGGACATTACAGTTGGGCCGCAATGGGGAATGGGATGAGTTACTTAGAATACACTGGTCAAAGTAAGACTTGGTCGGGGACTTGACATGAACTGAGTCTGCATATCAGACTGACATTCTCCCATATAGCTTAGGCACATGGCTGTGATGAAAAGTGCATCTTCCTAGTTGAGGATGGACTGTGCACACTGTAGGTTGGATCTTCCGGGGGCATGTACTTACACAAGCTGAACTAGGAGTGTGTGTGACTTGAGTGCAATGGCCTATGTGTTCTGTTGAATCATGAGAATGGGTGTTCCACCTCCTCTGTGTGTGTAGTAAAACATGCCTCACTGATAGTATGTCATGTTGGCAAAAGTCATATCATTGTGACATGTGTGGTCCATGGATGTCACAATGTTTGCCTAAGTCCAACGTGTTGCTAGCCATTCATAGGTCTTGTGTGTGAAGGCACATACTTGGTGAACGTTCAATACACTCCTGGGTGTGCATTTCACATGGGATTGGTGGTTGTTCTTCCCACACCACCCTCAACGACTGGGATGTTAATGTGAAACAGGCTACCTTGGACTGTAGCAACCAGTATCTCACACTTACTTGACACCTTTTGTGTCGTGAGTCAGAACCTAGGGCCAGATGTGCCAAACTGTGTACAAGTTGATAAACTCATAATTATTGTGTGTGAGTTGCAAACATCTGTTTCCTATTCCGAAATGTATTAGGTGATCATGAAAATATATGGGAGATTTTATTCCTAATCCTAAATATGAAGGCTTTTTCCAGTCCTATTTGCAACTGACAGTGGTATGCAAGTCCATTTGCAATGGAGTTTGTGGTTGCTAAGTGAGTCGCAGTTATCATCCACTTTAAGTGGATGGTAACCCACTTGCTAGCAGTAAGGGGTCCCCATTGTAACCCATCACCTTTCCGAGTGTACCAAAATAATCCTGTACAAAACAGGCAGTGGTCCTTGGGACCACTGCGGCCCGTATTTATAATTTTTTTGCACCACATTTGCCCAGCTTTTTGACGCCAAAACGGCGCAAACTTACAAATTACAATTGGAATTTGCAAGTTTGCGCGGCTTTTGCGTCAACAAGTGACGCAAATGCGGCGCAACAACAAATATAAATACGGGCCTAAGTGCCTTAAATTATTCAATATTGAAATTGTCATAATTTATTTCTAAGTGCTGCTCATTTCCCGTTGAGGTAAACGGCCTACACTTGGGGAACATGTTCTGCGTTATTTCCAAGCGGTCACGGACATGGAGGTCTGCTGTTCCCAGCAGGCCTCCATCCCCGTGAGTGCCCATAGTTGCAAAGGTGGAGCAACTTGCAACCCACATCATTGATGTAAATGAGGTGGCTCTTAGCAACCCCATAGCAACTCACAGACGGTGTCAGATACCCCATTCTGCATTGCAGATTGTTCGTCCCATTTCCCATCTTCCTACATCTGGTCCCTAGTGTAGACATTGGGTTATAGCCCATTGGTTCAATCTTAGCACACAACCAATTCCAGATGGCTTAGAGTGAGGAGTGTGATAGTTATCACATATAGTGACATATGTAGTGAAGTAAGTATGCGGAAGAGGTGCAGCCATGATGTACAAAACCGTAGGGATGATTAGGATGAGTAGTGTAGGGTGATGTCATCCATCATGTAGAGACCTGGATATTCTAGGTGTGATATGCCCTTATGTATGCATGCTTCACATGTACTTCCTCTGAGCCCTTCTGTGAACTATGTTGTGACAATTGCTGCAACCTATACATTTCTAGTAATGTACAAATAACCCATTGTGCTATCCCACCCAATGCAAAGCCAAAGGTAAATATCTGCCTTTTCTCTTCACAGCTGCTAACATGAGGGCGGCCGATCGCATCCATTTTGAGCGGCGTGCCATCCGTTACAGGCACATCCTGCAGGTGCAGTCTGGGTATCGGCGGATGGGCCGCAGGTATCACTCCGAAAGGGCCTCCGGGGCGTGGTGGGCCACACCACAGCCTCCAACAAGTGTGCCACCTACAGCCACCAACGACACAGCCACCAGGTCTGGCCCAGTGGTCCCATCTACTTCGGCTGCCATGGACCCGCCGCATGCAGCACGACCTGGACCCAGCCGTGTGCTGGCAGCAGGACAGTCACATGTCCCACCAACAGCTGCCACTAGCTCGACCTCTGCTGGCACACAAACCCTCCCCACAGACCCTCCCGTGGACCCTGCAGCCTTCCAGGCATTGTCCCAGAAAGTGGACAAACTTTTGAGGAAGGTGGACAACCTGACTGATGACATGAACTATGTAAAGACCCGGGTCCGCGACATCAGGCGCACACTAAGGAGTGCAAACGTCTAGTTCGTTTGCCCTCTTAAACTTTTATCCCTCCCCTCTCACCTCTTTCCTTTTTTTCTCCTGTTAGTTGGGCTTTGGGGATTAGTATTAGGATTAGGATAGGTATGTAGCTTAGTTAGTGTTAGGGAAGAGGGTGGGGGGTCCTTGTTATTTTTCTCAAATATTTGTGTGTGGGTGGGTGGGTGGGGGGCAATGTTGGGATTCATGTTTAATAAAACAAAACAAAAAAAAAAAATTAACAAAAAAAATATATATATCTGCTTGTTTAGGATAGTGTAGTATGTGTGTAGGTTAGTATGTTTTGTCCTGCATGTGTCCTGTCTCATAATGGTGGGTGGGGGGTTGATGTTTAGATCGTTTCGTTACATGTGTAGAGTAAGTTTAGCTTAGGTTAGATAGGGACAGTTGTGGGTTATTAGTAGTCAGGTTAGATTAGTGTAGGTGTACCTTTCCCTTAGTTGCCTCTTGTAGTAGTAGATATAAATAAATATTTTGTTAACCCTTTACTTGATGCGTTAGGTGCTACTTTATCATGGCCTTGACATCCATGTTGCAGAATGATTTAGTGTGACATTTGTGTCCTATGCTCAGCATCCCCTGGGAATGGATGTTTAACATCCCATCTACCCGTGTGCTCACTTGTTAAGTATCCTCAAATTGGGAGACTCCCCATTGGTAGTGTGCATTGTACACCAAGCTTTTGTTCTGATATGTGTCCAACTTCACAAAGAGTGCTTCATTACATGTCAATGTGGGTTAATTGTTAGGTCGGACAGCAGTGTGAAGCTCAGGGAGATCTTTGTAGATGAGGAGTTGTTCACACTCATGTATTGCTGCTTTCATTGCTGAGCTACATCATGTGTGTACTGAAGCAGCATGAATTTCCTTCATGGAAGCCTACTCTGTAAGGGAAGTTAATGCAGTGTGATTTGTACACGATTCATTACATTAAGCGGCATCCATTCTTATTTAAGTCTTGCATGGAGCCTACATTTCCCAGCCACCATTTGCTCTCTGGAATAGCGATAGATGGTGCATCATTCTGACCAACACAGCATGATTGTGTGTGCTTAGTTCCTTCCTCAGTTATTTCCCTCAGTATTGTAGGGCTATGATGCAATCCTGGCCAATGCACAGATGGATCTGAATATATGACATCAGGACAGTAGTATAGAGATTCAACAGGGTTGCCACACAGCCACTTTGGAGTTAGGTACTGCACAGTTGAAGTGTGAAATGACACAGAGACACAATAGGTGAGCAAGTGCGATTTATTTACAGGTGTTGTAGTGCAAATTGTCCATTCAACATTTTGGCTGAGTCCGTTCTGGGGCATCATTTCTTGGTGAGCCTATAGAAGGTGTCAGTGCAGAGGGACAGGATTACCAAATTGTAGGAGAGAGACATTCACTGGCAATGTGGACAAGTCAAACAGTGGATTGCCAAACAGTCATTGAGTGTAGGTGTTCAGAAACTGGGCTTTGACTAAACGCAGGACCTTGGTCAGAGTAGGCCATGGTGCAGGGACTAGGGCTTCCGGGTACTCCTCCGTGTGAAGGTTATCTGTTCCACGTCTTCTTCTTCTGATGTGTGTGTTGCCTCCTCTGTCCTTGTTGTTGTTGGTTGTGAAGGGGCAACACACACCTCAGTGTTAGAAGACATGGAGGCAGACATCCCGGGGGCTAGTCCCTGTGGACTTAGGAAGGGCAATACTGCAGCAAGGAGGGCCTGCTGGTTTCTCAGAATGGCAGCCACATCCCGATGGTAGGCAGCCAGGTCAGCCCTGAGGGGTTCGATGTTGCATTCGTGCACCCGTTGACTGGCTTGCATTCTTAGTTGTTCCGTCAACTGGATGACAGCTGTGGCGATTTGCTTTTGTGTTTCTACAAGTTCCTGCATGTGCGATGTTAGTGCTTGCATCACAGCTGTCTGATCAGCAGGAGGGATCATGCACGAACGCACCCCCTCAAGGCTGGCTGCCATAGTTTGCATCCCCACCCGCACCTCCTTGGCCAGCTCCCGCTGGACCCCAACGACGGTTCTTTCAAAGCTGGTTCCAGTGTCGTCGGAGTCCTCAGCTGTGTTGGAGCTGGCAGGTATTACATTTGGGGTGGCAGGTGGGTCTACTGGGGTGGCTGCTTCTTCTGGGCTCCTCCTTGGGACTGAAGGTGGGGTTTGGAGGCTTCCTAAGACCATGTTGAGGGTTTGTGGGGAGAGGTTGATGGGGTCGTCATCGATGTCATCAGGGAAATCAGGGTCAGGCATATCGGCAGGAGATCCATGTTCCTCTGCAATGAAACAGGGTACAATTAGTGTGTCTGTGTTGTAACAAGTTTGCAAACAGTTACAGGCGTTTGGATGCCTTATCTTTGGTGTCTGTTTTTTTCTGGGTATCTGCTGTCCTTCATATGGGCATTGTTGTAGGCCTATGGCCCACCTGTGTGTCACATGTGTGATGTGGAGCTACCAGACTTGTCTGCCTAATTGCCGCTAGGTGTTGCTTTGTAACATTTTGTGAATAGGCATCTTTGTGTCCTACTAGTCCCTCCGTGATTAACTATTCTTATGTAGAGACATTTTCGAGGGTGTGTTCTCATTATCCGACCTGAGCTGACTTGCTTACGAGGCAGCAGGATAGCTAATGGTGTGATGGACTGAGTCTGACCCACTTTTAATTGACTCTGTCACCCTGATTCTTTCATTTTGCTCTAGCTAACTAGCATTGGCTCATGTCTCCCACAGCAAAGGAATGATTATACATCCGAGCGCATGACATCTTTGGAACTTTTCAGGGAAGTTGTGGTCACTCAGATCCCAACATCTTCACTCTTTTCCAGTATGAACTCATACACAAAAGTCAAAGACAGTATTTGTTTCATATGATGATCTCTTTGAACAACTGACTTGTCTATATTTAGGTGTGAGCCACAATAACCCAAATACTTCAACATGGTAGACTTGAAATAGTCAGCAGGAGAGTAAGACATTGGTCGAAAGCTATCATGGTGCCTAACAGTTTGTACTCTCCCTCTGCTTGTTCTATTTATAGCACAGCATGTTAAGCTTCTAGCCTGCCTGTCTGAATCACTGGGGAGACTTCATCCGTCATATCTGAGCAATGGCCTGTGATCTGGTTTTGCATCTGCAGCAAGGCAGGCAGCGTCTGGTGTTTCTCTGTTTGGAGACTCCCTCTTGTGTGTCTTGGGACAAGGAAGTGATTTTATAAGTCATAAGTCATGGTGATGAGATAGTTTCCCTACGCAGGAATGGCAAATCAGAACCCCTACCCCATCTATCCGCAAAGTACCAGACTGTATCCTTGACTGGGGCACAGAGTGTATCTGTTCTGGCACACTCCAGTGCAGATGTAGGCAAAACAGTGTGATTGGACTTATTAACAACACCCTAGGACTGGCTATTTGGTATATTTCCTGATAGGAAGGCCAATGAGAAGCATGTAGTGCAAAGTGCTCAGAGGCTCTTAGATGTGAGCATATGCGTAAGAGTACATTCAGGGTAAGGTGCAGAAAGGCCTACAGCCTGAGGCTAATGCGCAAAGTATACATTACACTTGCCAGAATACACATTGACTGACTGTGGGTGTTGTGAGTGCCCTGCCAACACACTTGCCTCTCAGGACCTGCCCCATTCACTTTTGATTCACATTGCATGCAGTGTACATGTTCCGTGCCATTTCCTATGCATGTTCATGTTTGGATGTGGTGTGGATGTAAACATTGTTGATGTTTGAAGATGAAGATGGGTCATGTGTGTTTGATTGTATAAGCCTGTTTATCGTATGAAGGTCCGATTTGTTTGTCAGACTTTGCAGGTGTGTTTGAGTGACCAGTTGCCTATGTCTCCTCCTCAGGTGTTGTCTGAGCAGTATGACATTAGTGATGTAGCCTTGTTATCCAGGCATGTGAGGGACCCTGATGTATGCAGCATGTGTGTGTGGTTGGTGCTGTGTGGGTCCTATTGCTGTTTACTTTGGCTTATGTATGTGTCAGGTATGGACATTGGGCATTTGAGTGTACTGGTGCGTTTGTATTTTTACACTGACTTGTTGCGGATGTCAATGTCACCCCCTAATTTGTGTATGTATATTCCATGGGGAGGTTGCTGCCATTTGGTACTGTAGCTGCACAGAGATGAGAGGCGTTATTGTAAGGTGTTGTGGCAGTTACATTGCAGTTGTTGCTTTGCCTACTGGGTTACTGATAGGGACCTAGTTGCTGTAGGATAGATTTTACAAAACAAGTGCCTGGATGTGAGTTTGCTGTAGTGGCCTTCCTACCTGTCGCTGCTTTCCCTTGGCTCTATTGTTGTACTTACAGGATGTCCCCATGGGGCTGTACTTGTTGCTGTGTTTGGTGGTGCCCCAGCTTCAGTGTGTGCTAGGCATGCCCCCCTACTGTGCTCCTTTACCCATGCCACTCTATGTATATGCTGACTTACATGCATTGTGTAGTAGGTATTCCCCCCTGGTTGCAGTTAACATTAGTGCATTATAATTCCCCATGCGACTTACCCTGCATGTGCATTGTGTCTTGGTAGTCTGCACTGTCCTGCCCTTGAATCCCTGTGACGATCTCCTCGGGGATGGCGGCTGCAACCATCTCCTCCATGTGGTCCAGGGCCTCCTGTTGTGCTGGACTCCCACCTCCAGTCTGCATTGCTGCCTTCCTGTTCCTGGCCATTTTCTCTTTGGTCCTGCGTTTACAGTCATGCCAGCGTTTCTTACACTCAGTGACTGTGCGGCGTTCTTCAGCCACACTGTTGATCTTGTCCACTATTTGCTTCCATATGGCCTCTCTCCTACTGAGTGGCAATTTGGATGTAATGAAAAGTTGGTGCTGGTGTTCCGTCACCTCTCTCACCAGGATTTCCTGCTCCTCTTCACTGAAGCGACACTTTCTTTTCTTTTTTTGGTTATCCTGGTTTGTTTGTGGGACCTCTTGGCTGGTTCCTGGTCTGCTGTCATCATCCTGGGCTCTGTTGTGTCCACTGGGATCCATGTTGGCTCTCTGGTAACACTGCAGTTTTCGCGCTAGAATTTGACGCAATTGCGTGAGAAAAACCAGCGCTTTCACGATTGCGCTGTCGTAAATCGGCCCACGGTGATGTGCGTCGCCTTTACGTGGTTTTTCCTTACGACTTGACGCCGCTGTGTGCGTCACAATATCCTGACGCCCACCTGTTGGTTGCGCCGCCGTACGTCAAAGTATAAATTTGACGCCCGCACGGCGCATCCAAATGGCGTTAGACGGCGCAAAATTTTTTGACGCAAAACTGCGTTAGCGCAGTTTTGCGTCAAAAAGTATAAATATGGGCCTTATTCTCTAATCCTTGTCATGGCTGAATCTCTGGCATTGAGCCCCAAAGGACAGAACCATACACGATACTATTAATCGTTTTACTTCTATAAATTTGTAACATTTCCCTAAGGGGTTTATTACCAATTTTCATTGAAAATCTAAAAATAGCCTCTGTTGCACTTATATACTTCATCTTATTTATTTCTAGGTGTTGGTTCCAGTGGCCAGTATTAGAATACTATACACCCAGGTATGTAAAACTATTTACCTTTTTACATTTGTGACCCTCAATAAAATAAGTTTTCTTTCTGGTCTTTCCCAGGCCACAAGTCATTACAACTGTTTTATTCAAATTCAGGCACACATCTCTTCCCGCCATAAACTCTACAAAGCCCTGAATAAGCTGCTGTGGCCCGTTTGTGGTTCGTGACAACAGGACCGCATTGTCTACATGTAGGAAGACTGGGACAGGACATTCCCCTAATTTAGGTTTATCAAATGGCATTTTTTTTTTTAGGTGGGCATCCACTCCTCTTATATAGTGGGAAAATAGAAGGGGCGCTAAAATGCAGCTCTGACTTATGCCTCTACCAATCCCAAGGCCTGGGGAACATTCACAATTTCTTCCATACCGCACTCGCGCAGTTAAATGATTGTACAATTGTGCCAGAAAACTGATTATATCTAGGGGCGCACCTAGATCTGATAAAACTTTCCACAACTTTGCATGATTCACCAAATCAAAAGTGCTGCTAAGATCTTCAAAGCATAGAAATACATGGCCCTTTTTAGCTATTGTGTATTTACTTATTATTAGGTTAAAATTTACACACCGTTCCAATGTACCAACCTCAGGTCTAAATCCCAATTGGGCCTCCGTAAGTATCTGATTATCGGTTGCCCAAGACTCTAATCTTTCTAGGATTACTCTCCCTAATAATTTGATTGAAGAGTCTAAAAGGGAAATAGACCTCTGTTTCCCTTTTTAAAAATAGGATCAATTATACTTTCGGTCCATGAAGTTAAGATATATAGGGCCATATGTACGAACACATTTTCCCATTGACATAGAATGGGAAAAACCCTTTGCTACATCTGGCCCATAATCCCTTTGTCACACTCAAAAAACTTGGGTCAAAATAGGGCACCATAGATCCATGTATGTCAGGTAAGCGTCTACTGGCACCCCATTGGGCCCAGTTCCTTCCCTTTCTAACATATACCCAGGGCAGATCTAACTTCCTCTAAGCTAATCATTTTCAGAAAGGGTGGCTTGAACTCAATTATTCCAGCATTCGATGAATGCATAGCCAATTGGTCTGGATGAAATATTATGCCAAAATAGGAAAGCCAGTCTGCTGATGGAACATGTGCAGTGATTTCAAGTGCATCTCTATTTTTTAGGAATGGTTGGTTAATGGTTCTCCATAATAGGGTACTATCTCTCAATGCTGCTGCTTGCTCCAGATTATCCCATGCCCTAGCTCTCAATTGTGCCTTCCTAGTCTCCCATGCATGTTTATAGCTGGAACAGTTAGTAATGACTTCTTCCCTACTTCTTGGTTGAGCCTGTAGGCCTCACTTAAGTTCCTGACTTGCTTGTGTACAATTACATTACAATCAAACCAGCCCTGTTTTACCCCCTTCTTATTACTGGATGTCACTTTTAGGCTCTCTGAAATGGCATTGCTAAATTGATTGAAAGAATTGAAGGATGCTAAGCTCTCTAATGGGCTTTGATTAAATTCTGTGCATATTAAAATGTCTTGTTTATGTCGAGTCACAATTTTTATCATCAGATCTATTTCATTTATACCAGTCCTTTTTATGACAATTCTATTTTCTCTTTTTATTCCTATGTTTGTTGCCAATTGTTCTCCTATATTATAGGGTTTAGGTAGTCTCAGGGTAAGTGACAAAGGGTGGTGATCACTAAATACCATTGGCTTAATCTTTAGAGGTTGAATCATAACAACATTATTCCATTAATATATGGTCAATAGTTGAAAAATGCCCTCCTCCCCTAAATGTTGGATGCTTCTCTCCCTTGGCCCCCTCTTGCTCCACCAGTTCCAGATCATGTCTAAATGTTACTTCATTCAATATAGTTCCATAATTATTATGTAAAAAATGGGTGTTTCCACGATCATCGATAAATCCACATGCCTTTTCTGTATTAATCTGGCACGTCCCGATGTTAAAATCTCCAGCGCATATTAATATGTATGTGGATTTTATATCACTTAGAAATAGATGTAGATCATCCTGGAGGGCTAATGCCAGTGCTTTTGTTGTATCATCAAATTTGCTTTTATAATAATTGATTAGTACAATTCCTATCATCCCATTTACCCAGAGATACAAAAAATGATAATAAGGGGAGTCAAGGAATGATTGCACCAATGTAAACTATACTAATGTTGAGAGCAATTTTGCTAACCCCCCCTTTAGTCCTCCCGCTAGATAAGGAGAAAGCTGGTGTAATAAATGCAGAGTATCCTTCGATTACGAAGGATCCCATGTGCCATGTCTCTTGTAGTCAGATTATATGTGACAAACCTAATATGGTCTGCCATTCCTTATCAGTCAGTTTAGTTCTTCCCCCAGCTATATTCCATGACATAAAGATAATTGAATCCCTTGTTAAGGACCTCCTGGCAATCTTAGCATTACCATTACAACTCAGGATATTGGATTTTGACTCTATAGTGATGTTTAATGTTTCATCTGGGGCAAACCCTGCTATTCTATTCGTATCCTCCTAGTGTCAATCCAGATCCTCGGTGTTACTAAGGGGGGTAAATTGATTAGAGAATTCTAAGTTGACATACCTATCCAGATTGCTGGGTACTTCCCTTGTATCCCCTGAGTGTCTTGCACCTAGAATATTCAGTGTTCTGTAGAAATATTCTAACGGGACAGCCATTATCTCCATTCTCATGTTTTTGCAAGTTCAATGTCTTTTGTCTAAATCTAACAATAATTTTCCCACAAAGCGAGGGTCACGAAAATAAACCACTATACAATCTCCCTCCTCTTCTTCCAAATATCCCACCCACCCAACTCGTCTTGCATATAAGATTTCATAAAGTAATATATCAGGTGTGCATATATTCATCCATATCCAATGTGATGCTTTGTTACGTAATTCTGGCCAGGTCTCAACAATGTTTGATCCCAATTTGGGAACATTTGTAAGTATAATTGTATATGGAGTGGCCCATGGGGGTAGTTGTAAAACCTCCTTTGCAGATCTATCTCTATTCACAATCTGCCATTTATGATTTACATCTAATTGCCTCGCTTGATTAGTAATAGGTGCCTTTGGTTGAGATGATTCCTTCTGTGCTGAGTGATAGTTTTTCACACCTCTTTTTTTAGAGTCCACATTCCGTGTCATTGTAATGTTCCTTGTACCTATATCCACTTGATTCTCGATCAAGGCGATATCGCAACCAAGGACGTTTTTTTTTGGCATTAATCACAGTGTTAACACCTTTTTCTGTCTTGCTTACACGTTCTTTTATCTCCTTAATTTCTAGCAACACTTTGGACTCTATATTGTCTAATTTGCTATGTAAGTTCCTAAACAAAGTTTCAATACTTTTTGATAGGGGGCCATCATAGCCTATTGGTGTGGCTAACGATTTTCATCCATGTATTTCAGAGGTTATTTTCACACCCTTAGGAGGCTGTAATTGTGGTATGGGATTAGATTTTGTTTTCTGCCTGCTTCTCTTTTTAGAAGGAGGAGGAGTTGTGTCATCAATACTATTCAGGGGTTCAATTCTTACAATTGTGTCTGTTGGTACTGATGGGCCTAAAGAAGACCTGGGAACCACACCAAAAGTACTTTCCTTTGGAGATTCTAGTTCGATAATCAAGTTAACAGCTTCAGTACTCACTTCCATAATGGCCTCATGTAAAACACTTTTGGTTGCCACCAGACGTGCTTTGGCATTGACAATATCTTCATTGAGTTTCCGCATTGTGTCTGTAAGATAGCTAGTAATCATATTAGTGGTGCTAGAAGTTTTTGTGCTAATAACATTTCCAACTTGGTCTTGCTTCCTTTTCCTCATTATAAATATGATCTATAATTGCTAAATAGGGTTGTCTTTACTAATCAAGGCAAGGTTTATAGAAATCCTCAGTCCAACAGACCAACAGGGTATGCCCAGACCAGCCCTCTCCGGGCTCTGACAGACGCAGATGGGCCTGCTCTTGGCCTGGTCTTTGTCCAGGCATGCACCCGGGTTCTTCCCGCCCACATCTCATGGCAGCCGGCAGCTCTGATGCCACAATGGAGTCTGGGGCTTCTGGTTCGGGCCTCCTCCCCAAACAAGGAGAGAGTTTGTCCCATGGTGCGGGAGTGGAGCAACCTTTTCACCGCGCCTCCTTGTGCAAAATGGTAGCCGGTGGCTCTGATGCCTCAACGGAGTATGGGACCTGTGGTTCAGGCCCCCCCCAAACAAGCAGAGAGTTTGTCCCGCGTAGTGGGAGTGGAGCTACCTTTTCAGAGCGTCACCGGGTGCCAAAGTGGAGAGTGTACATGTTAACTTTAATAGCAGTGGCTTCACCAGCGCATTTCGACTGTAGCCTTGTATTGTTAGTCTTAAATTTTAAACATAGAAAACCATAGAAATTTACCTGTTATAGAGAGAATTATGTCAAATAACTGTAACTCGTGATCTAAGGTAACTATAACTCTCTCCCTCTCCAAGCACAGTATGTTTGTCAAAAATTGTACTGCAAGTATGACATTGACATTATCAATGATGTCATCAAAGATGTCATGAGTCCCATAATTTGTGGGGTAATTAGAAGTGCATGGTGAGAGCACGAGTTTTAGTTACCTTAGGGCACGAGTTATAGTTACTATACTAAAATAGGTGAATTTCTATTGTTTTGTACGTTTAAATTGTGAGCCTAACTATGCCATCCCTGTAACCTTTGTTTTTTTAAGTGAATTTCTATGTTGTTTTTTTAATTCTATCCTTAACTATAATGTACCTGTAACCTTTGTCTTTTCAGTGAAGAAAATATATATATATATATATATATACATATATATATATATATATATATATATATATATATATATATATATATATATATATATATATATATGTATGTATTACCAGCTGACGGGCTCCAGTAGGTAATTATAGTTAGAACCTAGTTTCCATAGAAAAAGTGTTATTGACTTGCATATTTCTTTGGCACTGTTTGACGAATCTTCATAAAATCTTCTGAAAAAAAGTGTGCCCAAGTATCTTGTTGTAAACGGGACATAATGGGGTGATCTGTCAAGTGGGGGCTGAGAAAAAAGGGGGGGGGCAAAAAAAGTGTATTTCCCATGTTAATTCCCTAGGCAGTTTTGATCAAGACTACAGCCCAAAACCCTGGACAGATGTGAGAAAACTGGGCTGATTGCACAGGCCACTTAAACTTTTGCCCTAATTTTTCACTTTTTGCTGATGTTTTTCTGACTCTGATAGTGCCCTGGGTACTGCTAAATGAGTATGCAAATTAGGCTAATTATAATTGGCTAATTGGCTATGTCAACCTCCCTATAAGTCCCTAGTATATGGTAGGGCATGTAGGTTTAGGGACCCCAGCATATGTAGTGCACCCATAGGTGCACTGCTGAGGTGCCCAGGGTCATTTTAAAGGCAAGCTTGCCTTACTGGCTGTTTTAAATTAAAGTTACATGCAAATTTGGAATTAAAAGTACTTCCAAAGCCTTCAATGACCTTACGTTTACATTTGTCACCTCTAAGGTGTGCCGTAGGTGCCTCAGGGTTGAGTGCAGTGTAAAGCATAGACCATATATGTTTTATAGGCCCTGGTGAGTAAAAATAGCAAGATTCTTTTCCCTCATTGTAGTGAAATTTTCTCCCTAGGCTAAAATGAGGAGACTTTATTTCAATTACTAAAGTCTCCAAAGGCGCTAGATATCTCAAATTTGGTCTCAAACTGATTTTTATAATAAATGCAACCACTTGCCATTGTTGGATTTAATATAACTAGTTCAGTGAAACAGTTTTAGAACCCTTCCTAAAAGGTATCAGTTTCAGCACTGTAGTGCCATTCTCTGATTGGCCAGACTCTGACAGCCTGGCCAGGCTGCTTGATGAGGTGTAAAGTGGCCTGGACTGAACACAAAGGAAGTGCCTGGGGGAGGAGATCTACCCTAGCAGATGGTGATACAGGATGGGGAGAGCAACCAAACTATTCTTCAAAAGAGGGAAGGACATTTGAAGCAGCTCAGGACCACCCCAATTTCCTGAAAACCACGACAACCAGGTGCCCTCTTGATTAGATTAGGAGGGGGCAGGGGAAGGGTGTGTTAATGATGTTTAGCCACAACAGTGGGTGGGCTCAGCCAGACCTAACCTCCAAATTCAGTTTCTGCCATTTTGGATTTTTAAGGAATGTTGCTCCCTGGGATTGATTTTGCCACACTTCCAGAAGGTGGTCATCAAAGGGGGTGATTAGACAGTTGCTCCTCCCGCTTTCCACGCCAGGAGCAAGGATAAATATGGCAGAGCTGTACCCACACCTCAGATCCCTACAAGGAGAAGAAGGACTGCCCTGCTGGACCCCTAACCTGCACTTGGACAATGCACTCTGAAGGACTGCACAAGCTGCACACTTGGGCTTCAGGACAAGAAGGACTTTGCCTGGCTTCAATTGATTCAAGAAGGAGAGCAACTCAGAGCTTCTGGAACCTTGGGGTGAGCTGTGGACTTCTAAAAGACCTTCAAAGACTTTCTGGAAGAAGATCCAGAAATTTGGAGACATATGGAGAACTTTTGGAAAAAGATCCCATAAAGGGACCGACCCGCCTTGGTGACTCAAACCGGCTTACCTCAACCGCGAGCAAGCCTCACTTGCAGGTTTGTCCCGCTGAAAAGCTCAGGTGCCCCAGACTTCCAGATTTCACCGAGGGCTCCTGGAAAGATGATCCCACAACCTCACATCAAAATTGGCTTGCTGTGGAGGGTCGACCCCAGTCAGAAGGAAAAAGCTCCAAAAATGTGACAAAGTCTGAAAGTAAAAAGCCGACCAAGACTTCCCATGCAGCGTATCAGAGGAGGGCTCCAGGTAAGTCTTATCAAGATTTAGCTTTGGCCCGGATGAAGATTTCCATCCTGAAAGATCATCTAAGCCCGAAGGTAGAATTCTTCACTGAAGCCTCCTGCGATGCGTATTTAAAGAGGGCTCCAGGGAGGTCGGATCGTGACTTCGTCCAGCTGAAGAAAATCTTCAAGAAAAAGACTAAGGCGGCCATTATTAGTTTGGCGGTCCAAGGACTGTCATGGTGGTGGCAGTAGCACCGCTGATGGCCTGGCGGTGAAGACCACCAAATTATGACCATGGCGGTGTTCCCAACAGAACACAGCCAAACTACCTCCAGTACTGCCAGTGCGGTCAGGCTGCCATGGACGGCGATAGGCACCTTCAGACCGGCGGGGACCATGTTTCCACCAGACACATTATGAGGCTTCATACTGCCAAGGTTTCTGCTGCGGTCAAACCACCACCAAAACTCTGGTGGAAACAAACTCAATAAAAAGAGACACTCACTTTCAGGAGCACAGACACGTTCAGAGCCGCCATGCAACCAGTACTCAAAGTCTTCCCACTGCTCCTGATCGCACTATGACTCCAGAACCAGCAATAACATCGGACTAGCGCACACTGGAGGGAAAGCCATTAGAACATACACACACATAACATTTACAGCCAGGATGGCCAGCAACAGCCACACACACACGTAACCCTACACCCATACCAACATACACACACAGCTAGCTACATACACACATGCACACACAAACCACACACATACACACACGGCCAACACACATGTGCCAACCACCTACCACCACTCACACACACACATCACTGTCTAAAAACAAAAAAACACAACACCACTGAGTCACGCAATGACATAACAATTGCAACTACACAAATATATTGTCAAGTTATTGCACTGCACACCTACACATGACAACACAAACTGACAATAGGGACAACTCACAACCAATCAACACTATCACACACCCATACAGTGTACCAAATGTCACACCACACCCACACAACATACAAAGCACACACAACAACCACATTATGGGACACAACACCACCACAAAACATCGCACCACAAACAATACACACTATAGCTACACACATGCATGTAACTGCACAATCATGTCCCACCCACAATACACACCCATCACAGCGGGACTAATTGTAGTGCCTCACACACATGGAGGCCATGGACAACAGCACGCACAACCAACACACCCACAAGTCACACATACACACACTAAGGACCACAAACACAATACGGACATGGAGAAAGAAATCTAGGACAAGTAGTGTTCAATCAATGCCAACATCTTGTTTGACGAGATCTATCAAATCGTAAAAATAAATACTTTAATAATAACTATGTACAATGCCATATGCCATAGGCCACTCCAATGTCTGAGGTGCCAAAGGCACATTAGGTACCTCACTGTGCCCCAACTCGACTCCTGGCTGCAAAATGACCTCCACAGGGTAGGGGCATCGAGGAGGGAGGCAGGCACCTCACTGGTGAGGAGGGTTGTTGGGGTGTTTGGATTTGGGAGAGGGGTCCTTGGGTGTGGATTTGTGCTTGGGAGGGGGGTCCTTGGGTAAGGGTTTGTGCAGGAAGTCCTTGGATTTGGGCTTGGGAGGGCAGTCCTTGGCCTTGGGGGAGGTTGACTTTTTGGCAGGGGGAGGGGCATGGGTACTACTGGGGGTGACAGATGGAAGACTTGGAGGTGGGAGGGTTGGACTTGAAGAGGGACACAGAGCACTCCAGGGTCTCACGGGGTGGGAGATGGATCAGGAACAGGGAAAACTCAGAGGAAACATTTATTTGGCACACAGGGGCCGTAATGGCAAAAGGGTTTGGGAGTGGAGAGAAAGGGAGTGGTTGTAAGATGTTTCTTTGTGGGTTTCTTGGGTGAAGGTGTGTGCGTGGAATACTTGTGTGTGATGGGTGTCTGTTGGGAGGGTGAGTGTAGGCATTTAGGTGTCTTGGGAGGAGGGGGGAGAAGGTGCTGAGAGATGCCATGCTGGATAGGTAACTGTCTTTTGGGGTGTGTCTGCAGGTATGGTACTTGTGGTGCACGTGGGGTTGCAGTGGTTGTGTTGAGTGCGAATGTGGCGACTGGGGTGGATATCTGAGGGTCTGATATTGTGGTGCCTGTGGGTAAGTTGGGACTGGTGGCTGGATCTTCAAATGATGATGTGCTGGCTGCAGGAGTGTCAGGTGTACAGACTGTGAAGGAGGGGGTGTTGTAGGAGTCTGTGGAGGGAGTGGATGTTGTTGTGTCTGCAGGTGGAGTTGTCTGTGTGCATGCCGGTGTTGGGGCTTGTGGTGCTTGTGTTTGTCAGTGCCAACCGTGTCTGTTGAGGTGGATGCATGCCTGTGTGAATGTGTGCTCTGGATGATGTGGGGAGAGGCATTTAGGATTGGGAAGATGTAGCTAGAGGGGGGACGGTAGGCAAAGGGACACTGGCTGCCATCAGTGAGGAGACAAGGCCTGAAAGGATCTCTGGAGGACAGCCAGGGCACTGTGAATGGTTTCCAGGAATGCATTGCTAAGTTGGACTTGAGCTGCCAATCCCTGGATGGCAATTATGATGGTGGACTGACCTTCAGAGATGGACCTCAGAAGGTCTATAGCCTCTTCACTGAGGGCAGCAGGGCTGACTGGGGCAGGGGCAGAGGTGCCTGTAACGAAGGAGATGCCCACCATCCTGGGTGAGCAGGCACGGGCAACTGGATGGGGAGCTACAGGGAGGACGGTGCTAGTAAGGGGGGTGGCAAACAATGATGATGCTTAGGTGCTCCATGATGGGTCCGTGACCACGAGAGAGTGTCCAGCAGAGGAAGATTCTGAAGATAAGCTGGTAGATCTGGTCTTCCCCATGGCACTCCCCTCACCCTCCACCCCACTGGCTCCCTCCGCCTCACTGGTACCTGCTTCCTGGTCCCGTGGTGTGCTGCTTCCCGACTCACCTGTGCCCCTTCTCCTTCGCCTGGTGATGCTGATGCACACAAAGACAGAGAAAGAGAGGGAGGGAGAGAGAGAGAGAAAGACAGTGTGGAAAAGGGTCAAAACATACTTCCCATAGACACATATGAACAGTTGAATCTCCTACATTACATATCATGGTTAGGCAATTGCATATGGCAATACATATAACCAACATCATGTCATTACATGTCACTACTACCCACACCTGTATGACCTACACAGGGTAGGGGCATCAAGGGGGGAGGCAGGCACCTCACTGGTGAGGGGGGATTTTGGGGGGTTTAGATTTGGGAGAGGGGCCCTTGGGTTTGGATTTGGGCTTGGGAGGGAGGTCCTTGGATTTGGGTCTGGGTTTTTGCGGGGGGTCCTTGGATTTGGGCTTGGGAGGGGGGTACTTGGCCTTGGCAATACATGTAACCAACATCATGTCATCACATGTCACTACTACCCACACCTGTATGCTAACACTCACACCTATAACAACACCTAAGTACGACTGTACTATCAGAGTCATCCCCATGATGCCACCAAGGATATTTAGCAGACACATCAGGCCATGGATGCTGTATCTATAGTATGGCTGGATACAGATCTCACCTCTCCATTCACCTTTCACCCATTGAATGGACAGCTAACAGAACGCAACACTTCAGGCCTCTACAGTTACAACACCTGATTAATCCATATCCACTGTAACATATCAATTACACTGTAGAAAACTCCACTCACAGACCACGCAGCATCTAGCTGTCATTTTACCTGTCTGCCCACTCAGTACAGTGATGGCAAAATGGAGTACTACTTGTATCCTGCCAGTACCAGTCACACACTCAAGAAATTCACATCTGAGGTATACCATATGAATCTGTGGCATACCCATTTGAACAGTCAGACCCTATGACATAGTCAGAGCAGCTGATACCCAAAACATACATCACTACTTAGCATATGCTGCATCAACCATGGGCCATGTAGCACATATCCCATATCCATTGAGTGGAGTGAGACAACATATCTACCCCTGGTACACACATACCACATCATGGACCAATTCCAATGCCACCACACATACATGAACAGTATTTGGACTATGCACGATGACAACTACAGCCCACACAAACACCATTCAACAAATGGCAAACCCTGTCACAGAGCCCAGACAACACACATCTAAGAGAGGAATAATGTGCTTTCATGTGGTACACATGGACAAATACCATAGCTTGTACTACAACTACACATCCCACTACCACATAAGCCAGCCTAAGGAGCTTGGATTGGAAATTATCTTCACATAAACACGCAATGTGTCATGCCATACCAATAGCATTCCAATTCTGAAAACTACCTTTTGCCCAAGCCAAACTGTAATAGTCGTAGGGCATCAGATATGTACCCAATTTAACATATTGACATGATGAAGGCAGTTACTCAACATTGCAGCATAGGAATTGCTAGGGCTTTGGCATGCATGACATGAACATACACTGGTGAAAAACCAGGGACGCCCCAGGGCACTTACAACATCTGGAACCATCCCATTGTTGAAAGGCAAAATCCCCACAATAATCCAAGGACAGCATTATCTGTGCAATCTGCCCTCATAAAACATAATTTATCAGTATCCCATGGTTGTTCCTGTACACATATCCTGCTCTCTGTAGATTACCTATATACATAGTCAGCTACCAGGGAAATACCCCTGTCCCATTGAGGCACATCATGTGGTGAAACTGTAATGCCAGCCCCACAATCAGTCTATGCCAGTTACAGCACAAGATATATATTGTCTCAGTAAATTACATGAAAGCAATACTGTAGCACATAGATGATAGCAACACAGATGGGTTTGGACTTATACCTCAGATACGCTAATGCAGATGGACGGAGCTGGTCATACACAATGCTTAGGGTGATCCAAACACTCACAACCATTATATGGCCAGGATGGAGTCACACATGTGCCCATGTCATTGGTGCATCTACACATTACAGACATGGAGAGGAATGGAAATGGGAAATGTACATCCGCTGACAGCATAGTATGGTCATGCATCTTCAAAAGATACTCAGCCAGAGTGACTGATACACATTTCCCATTGTCGATGTGCATGTAACATTGACCACAATCACATTTTCCGAGCAGTACCCAATGCCATTTAAGGCCTGTCAAGTCTGAGGATGATATCAGTACACACCCCCTTGTGGCTGCTGTGCTGCCCTCAAATGCCCATCCATCTTAGGGTAGGGGGGTCAGGATCTGACGGGCACCCCTCCCTCTTTGGGAGGACATCCCCAGCTGGGCTTCCGCAGTCTTCCGGGCCCAGCATCTCAGGTCCTCCCACCGCTTTCTGCAATGGGTGCTCTGACAGCTATGGACCACCAGGGTCCACGCTTGCTTGGTGATGGCACACCAAACTCCCTTCTTTGGAATGGCGTTGACCTGGATGGGTGACACAGACAGAAGGAGAAAGTAATGAAGACTGGCACCACATCAACAGCAGTGGACTGCACACATCAGACACACCAACTGCCTGCACATATCCATTGTAACGGTTCACACGCCTTAATTCCATGCCCCTGCTTGCCTGTACTCCCTGGTCAGTATGCCTACGCCATTCACCCTGACACACCCCCCTAACACAGGACAATGGCAATGGGCTCACCTGCTCCTAAGGTGCCCCATACAACTGTCCATGCAGGAATAGGACCCCTTCCAACAGCTTCTCAAGCTCTTCTTGGGTGAAGGTTGGGGTCCTATCACCTGCAGGATGTGGCATGATGGCTCCCAGAGACAGTAAACAGTAGATCACGTCATGGACATCTTGCTTGCAGGAGTGTCAGGAGTCAAATGAGCTAGGTGGCAGAAAATGGCAGTCACGGCCGCCGCATACATGACCGTCTCCGCCGGCGGTGATCACCCTTGGCCCTAGTCCCCCATTTGCAGCAATGTAGACCAATGAGAAGTTGCATGGCAGCAGTAACCACCTACCGCCATGATGTCATACGTCAGTGGCTTAGGTCTCTTCCATCAGTCCATGCACGCAGGAAAGGGGGCTCCCATTTTATGAACAGTTAACAGCTTGTTGAGGAAAATAAGTGCATCACGGTAGTTATATGTCAAGAATGCTGAGCAGGTCTATGTTCTACCATAACGATTAGGCTCATACATGTGACATTCATGGTACAGTGGTGGTATATAGGCAGATGTCACAAAAAGTGGATGTCAAACTACTCATGCCTCATAGGCAGTGTAACCATATAGGTCACTGGCATTAGTACATACATGGACCATGCAGGACCCATCTTTGTACACAACATGGAACATTACACATGTATTGTCTGCCACTAACTAGTGTACAAGGCCAGCAATGGGCAGCATGGATGGTTAAAATGGTGCTTCTGCAAGCACAATGCAGCATGTGCCAACTGTTCAGGCATGTCTACAGTGTTAGGTGTGTGCCACAAGAAATTGTTCAGATAATGTGTGGACTGCTTATCACATTGTACATTCTCTCCTCTCATTCCGAGATACCCTGTCAGAGGGAGACTGAGAAATGCACTAGTGTGGCATGCACTAATTCAGAGGTCTTCAAACTGGGGGGCGGGCCCCCCTAGGGGGGCCTGAAGTGATCCCAGGGGGGGCCCCAGACTCTGGACAAAATAAATATTATACAGATAACAGGCTTTTGTTTTTAGCAGAAGCATGTTATTGCAGTTTTAAAAAGGTAACAGTACTTAACTGCAATGTTTAAATTGGTTTAGACATATTTAAACATTGCCATGTTTATAGAATAATTCTGAGGGGGGCCCAATGATTTTTATTTTTCAACTGGGGGGGCGCGGCATTAAAAAGTTTGGAGACCTCTGCACTAATTGATCTTGCTGCACTGGAAGAGAGGCACATCATCCAGACCTATTGTCTGAATTGTCTGACATTCATAGATCTATGTACCCAGTTGGTGTCAGATCTATTGCCTGCCATACGTAATCCCTATGCCATCCCTCACACAGTAAAGTCCTGTCAGTGCTACACTTTCTTGCCACAGGGTCATTTCAGGTTACAGTGGGTGTGGCAGCAGTGATGTCACAACCCATGTTCAGTCTTCTGTTGATGGATGTACTGTGTGCTTTTTTGAAACACCTAGACAGCTACATCAGGTTCCCCCAATCTGTGGATTTGCCCGTTGTTAAGGCAGACTTCTATGATATTGGACACATCCCTCGTGATAGGGGCCATTGATGGCACCCATATTGCTTTGGTCCCTCCCAGTGCAAATGAACAAGTGCATAGGAACAGGAAAAACTATCACTCATAAATGTTCAGGTTGTGCGTCTGGTGGACCAGTACATTTCTCAAGTGACAGCCATGACGCCTACATTCTGAGGAAAATAAATGTCCCACACATGATGACACAACTACAAAGAGAGAGGGCTGGGCTCATTGGCTCATTGGTATGTGTGCATTTGGATGTGTGTCTCTGTTTTGGCACTTGTCATCACAATCTTTCCTGTGTCTCTACCTGCATTGTAACAGGTCCTATCTTTATTCACACAGCTGACTCAGGCTATCCTAACCTTCCCTGGCTGTTAACACCAGTGAGGCTGCCGCGCATGGGGAACATAATTTTAATGAGGCCCAGGCATGTAATCAAAAGGACATTTGGTCTACTGAAGGCAAGATTCAGGTGTCAGCACGTATCTGGAGGTGCCCTCCTGGACACTCCACAAAAGGTATGCCAGATCACAGTTGCCTGATGCATGCTCCACAATCTAGCCCTGAGACATCATGTCCCATTACTGGCTGATGATGAGGAGGCACCTGGACCAGTGGCTGATGATGGTGATGTGCAGAGTAATGAGGAGGCAGATAAGGATGGTGCAACTGACTTTAGGACTGAGCTGATCAAAGAGTACTTCAATGACAGACAGGTATGTTTTGTGTGTAGTAGCAGGTATTATGCTTCTACTTTGATTGATGACTATGCTCCTCCTGCCCAGGTACATCAGTAGAGATGTTCAGTGTACCTACCCCTAAGTGTGGGTTCTATAGGAGACAGATTGCATGTCAGGTGCAGTGGTACTGGTCTCAACTCTGACTTGTGTTCTCAATCCAGGTTGCTAGGTTAACATCTCCCATGGACAGGCCTGTAGTGTGCTAGGTGTCCTGCTATCTCCTGTCCAGGTATAATTCCATAAATTAACTGTATACTGTAAATCTTTCCCTCTCCTACCTTTTGCTTCAGCCATTCATTTACATTAGCCTTTGCTAACAGTTGAAAGTGTAGTGTTTAGCCCAGTACAGCTGTCAGGTACAGCGTATTAGTCATTTATTTCCTGAGATTGTTGATGTAGAAGTGCCATCTGTTGTACCCTGTTTCCCTGCCAATACATACTGGGCACAACAACAATGAATTGCATATGTGCTTTGAGTGCCACCATGCCTAACATCCTGATGTGTGTCCCTGCCTTGGTATTTTTGCAGGTTGCATAAGTGGATCTACTCTGGTGTATAGCTGGACTAGTGACTCCCTTACAACTGAATTTTGGGAGCTGTCTGATGTACTATGTCCCTTGCAGAGGATGCCTCCCTCTGCTGTCCATTTCACTGGCTGTCGGTTAAGTGGAATATCTACACATAACACATTGCTGACCACACATTTGTACATCTAAAAATTAAGACACAAATGCAGTTGCTGTGATCTACAGTGTTTCTTGTGCATATATTTTCCAACAGTTGGTGAGTGGGGTCATGGTGGATAAAATCATCAGAGTTGATGCTTAGCTTTAGGTAGTACAGGTCCAGTGTCCAAGGGCCATGGCAATGTGGAGACATGACATTGAACAGTGAATGTGGTGTCTCAGTGGCAAACAAAAGAGAATGTTCAGGAGAGGGTCACTTCCTGACAGTGGGATATGACTTGGCATCTGCTCCAGCCAGGTATCTGGATGGATGACCACGTTTCCAGGGGGATTCCTCAGCTACAGAGGAGGGTGCCAATGGCCTGTGTTTCCCCTGGCATTGTCTCCATTCCACTGGCTGCTGCAGATGTGGATAACTTAGTTGGTATGTGGCTAGTAGAAGGGGCCTGTTGTTGAGTAGAGGGAGCAAGCAGGATGGAGGTGAATTTCCTGAGCACCCCTGCAATGGAGGCCATGGTGGCATTGTGGGCCTGCCACTGCTGCATGGCCCCCTGGTGGTATTAGTGTGATACTGCTTAAGGTGTACAAGTGCAGAGTATTCCGTTTGTGTGCTCATTGCTGTCTGTGTAAGTAGTTGTGGTTGCAAAGTGTTGTGGGTTTTTAGGGTGTGTGTTATATAGTGCAGTGAGTAGGCATGTGTGGTGTGTGTATGCGTCTCAGGTGTGGGGTATTCGTAGTGTCCAAGGTGGTGGTGTGTTCTGTTCTGGGTGAGGTTTTTTTTTTGTCAGTGGCTGTTCCCAAGGCCAGTGGTTTTCTGCCATGCAAGAACCGCTGTGCTGATTTGTGGGTCGTAATCTGGAAGGTGGAATCTAGTCGGCGTGGTGGTGCTGGTGGTCGGACCACCTCTAACCCGCCCTGGGTTCTCCTGGTGGTCTCAGATATGTGGCTGTATTTTTGTGGTTTTCAATGTGTGACTCGTAGTACGGTGGTCGGAATACCACCTCTACTACAGTCTTTTGGTGGCCAATGCAGCGGTTTTCAGTGAAGATCACAAAAGTCGTAATGAGGTCCTAAGTCCGAAAGATAAACTTTTGACCCAGGCCTCCCGCTTGTTGTAGCCGAGCAGGGTTCCATCGCAGTCGGCCTCAAACTTTGACTTTGCCATGGTCTAGTGTGACCAGATGGCCACATTGGCACTTTTAGGTACCATTCGCTAGAAAACATTAAGGCCCTCATTACAACATTGGCGGTAAATGCCGCTTACCGCCGTGCAGAAGACCGCCAACACACCGCCGCCGCCGCGGAATTCTGCCACAGCTATTACGACCCACAACTCGGAATCCGCTAAAATCTAGACACCCATACAAGTCCACCACACCAAAGGTCAGTGATAACCTGGGGATAACAAAACCTCCACGTCACGCCAACAGGAATACGCCCACACTATCACAACCCACGAATCCACTCGGCGGTCTTTCAACCGCGGTATTCCATTGGCGGTACACACCGCCGCGCTCAGAATACACACACTCTTACAAAACACAACCACATTGGACAATTCGAAATACACACACCTGATACACAAACACACACCACTCCCACACACCCAATGCAGTGTAAAACACACACCCACATTACCCACAAACCCTTACAACCAAAAACTTTGAAGAAGACCAGAGAGACAGCAAAGCAAAGACAACACCAGCATACAGAGGCACACAATACCATCACACATACACATCCACGCACAAAACAACACACACCCCTAAACATCACCCCACACATCACAACACACACCACCTCACATATCACCCACACCACCCCATGGTACTGCAAAGACACCCCAGGTTTGCTGAGGAGGAGCTCAGGGTCATGGTGGAGGAAACCATCCGGGTAGAGCCACAGCTATTCGGATCACAGGTGCAGCACACCACCATAGCTAGGAAGATAGAGCTATGGCACAGAATTGTGGACGGGGTCAACGCAGTGGGACAGTACCCAAGAACACGGGATGACATCAGGAAGAGGTGGAACGACCTACGGGGGAAGGTGCGTTCCATGGTCTCAAGACACCACATTGCGGTTCAGAGGACTGGTGGCGGACCCCCACCTCCTCCCCCACAACTAACAACATGGGAGGAGCAGGTCTTGACTATACTGCATCCTGAGGGCCTCGCAGGAGTAGCTGGAGGAATGGACTCTGGTAAGTTAAATCTTTAACTACTTCATCCCCCACGCTACCTGCATGCTATCGCATACCCCCACCCTCGCCCTCACTCCCATCACTCCAACTCCTCACATATGTCCCACTATTACAAACCACACATCCCAACACCAAGCCCTGCATGCAACAACAAAGCATGGACACCCATCACCAATGCATGTCCACTACACATACCCACACAGACCCCTAAACAATTATCACACAAGGTCCTACACAAGAATGTAAGCACTGGGATACAGGGTCACTCAGCCATTGCACACCATGGCACACAGAGATGCAATAATCATGCCTTTATACCCCTGCAGGACCCCTATCCAACGTCACCGGACAGGAGGTTCCAGACATGTCCTCTCCCCCCACAGAAGAGGCCCACAATGATGACAGCAGCTCTGTCCAACTGGATCTAGATGACCAGCCCGGCCCATCTGGGACCTCAGGACAGTCGGTTCCCCTCACACAGTCACAGGCCACCACAGAACCACCCCCCTCAGGAAACAACAGCACAGCACCCACCCAGCGGGCCCATACCTCTGTCCCCAGGACACGTCAAGCAGCAGTGTGTCCACCACTACAGGGAACCCAGGCTAACCCACCACCCTAAGAACAGCAGGGACCAGGGTGCAGTGGTAGTGGACACACGGTTCAGGGAACAGAAGCCCTGGAAAACTGGGGAACTGGGAGGGCTGCTGTGCGACATGGGGAGGACAGGCCCAGGGAACCCACTCTCCACAAGGCCCTCTCCAACATCATGGGAGCCTACCATCATTCCCAGGAGACAATGGCAATGGTACTGGCCAAGTTTCAGGCGACCCAGCGGCTGCAGGAGGAACAGTTTTGGGGTTCAGGGAGGAACTCAAATCCATCAATACCACCCTGGGCACCATTGTAGTGGTGCTCAAGGACCTTGTGAACATCAGCAGGGACACTGTGGCACAACAAGGGGCCCCTGACACTAGCCTGGACGATGAACTGCCCACCAACTCCGCGGGCGCTAATGGACAGGAGGCACTGCCACAGGACCACCACACCAGCACCCCACCCACTGCAGATGGAGAACCACCCGGCAGGCGGTCCCTGAGATCCAGCACAAAGACAGAGAACAATGCCAAGACCCTCGCCAAGAAATGAGACCAACCTGAATGTCATCCTTCTGACCCACTTTGTCACCCTGTCCATCCTTAAACTGCCCTAACTCCACTTCCTACGCCCCTTTGGACAATGCACCTTTGAGACTAATAGACTGGACTCTGTCATGGACATTTCTCCACCATCACCCCTGACCATTTTACAACGCCCTACACTATTTAGCACTTAAATAAACAGCCTTAAATCACAAAACATTCTGGAATCAGTCTGTGCTTTCACAATTGTGTATTTGTAATAACTGAGGGAAATAGCAATGTCCATTGCATTGTCAACATACCTATGTCACACAGCTCTAGTCCATGAGGTAACATAGCAGAGGTCACACAGTGGGACCCATATCTGTGAAATGGAAAGGCAAAGTGACACTGGGTGAAAGTGACAGACAGATGAGAGGTAGAACAATTTTATCAGATATAAGCGGCAGTGATGTCTTCTTACCTGTGTCTCACTGGAAGTATTGATGGATCACGGTGTTTCTGTTGTCTATGTCCTCCTTTTCTGCCTCCTCTTCTTCACAGTCCACAGCTCCACAGCTGCCACAACACCTCCTTCAGGACCATCCCCCTGCAGAAAGGGCACCTGTTGTCGCAAAGCCAAGTTGTGCAGCATACAGCAGGCCACGATGATCTGGCACACCTTCTTTGGTGAGTAGTATACGGAACCACATGTCATTTGGAGGCACCGGAACCTGGCCTTCATGAGGCCGAAGGTCCTCTCTATAACCCTCCTAGTTCGCCCATGTGCCTCATTGTAGCATTCCTCTGCCCTTGTCCTGGCATTCCTCACTGGGGTCTGTCGCCATGACAGGTTGGGGTAGCCAGAGTCACCTGCAAATGTCGAGGGACAACTGTTAGACACACACTAACCCTTAGGGACAACCCCAGACCCAAACAACTATTCACACTGTATAGGGTCCATGTCCTCACCTATTAGCCACACACGGTGCCTCTGGAGTTGCCCCATCAAATAAGGGATAATACTATTCCTCAGAATGTAAGCGTCATGCACTGAGCCAGGAAACTTGGCGTTCACATGGGAGATGTACTGGTCGGCCAAATACACCATCTGCACATTCATAGAATGGTAACTCTTCCGGTTTCTGTACACCTGTTCACTCCTGCGGGGTGGACCAAGGCCACATGTGTCCCATCAATGGCACCTATGATGTTGGGGATATGTCCCAGGGCATAGAAGTCACCTTTCACTGTAGGCAAATCCTCCACCTGAGGGAAAACGATGTAGCTGCACATGTGTTTCAGCAGGGCAGACAACACTCTGGACAACACGTTAGAGAACATTGGCTGGGACATCCCTGATGCAATGGCCACTGTAGTTTGAAAATACCCACTTGCCAGGAAATGGAGTACTGACAGGACCTGCACTAGAGGGGGCATTCCTGTGGGATGGCGGACAGCTGACATCAGGTCTGGCTCCAACTGGGCACAGAGTTCCTGGATTGTGGCACGATCAAGTCTGTAGGTGACAATTACATGTCACTCTTCCATTGTCGACAGGTCCACCAGCGGTCTGTACACCGGAGGATGCCGCCATCTCCTCACCTGCCCCAGCGGACGTGCTCTATGGATGAGAACAGCGAGCAGAGGGTCAGCCAACACTGAGGTACGAATTAAAAAACTTTATTGCACACATTTGACAATCCGCTATGTGCCTATCTCTGTGTGTATGCAAGGCCTAGATATGTGTGACGCATGTAAAATTAATGCCATGTGGCCCCCTAAAATGGCGGCTGCCTGATTTGTAATGTGGGACAAGGGGATATGAGGTAACTGCGCTGGCGTTGCACACCGTCCTGGTAGGCGGTCGAAGACTGCGGCGCAATCCTGCATTGGTTAACATTGGACCCTATGGATCCGAGGAGCCAATGATGATGTACGCCGGCGGTGACAGTACACACCGCCGCAGACGTGACAGCCATTTTCTGTCTGTTCACTCTCTTGATACCTGATCTTCGACAGGAGAGGTCCTACACTGCAAGTGCTGCTGTGACCTCAGTCTAGAAGCGACAATGGCTCAAGTGTCTGTGGAAAAGGCACCTGCCTTCACATCGAAGGAGTTGGAGAAACTATTGGATGGGGTTCTCCCCCAGTACACGCTACTCTGCGGTCCTCCAGACAAACAGGTGAGTACACTGTGAGCATGCAGTGGGTATATGTGCATCAGGGCAAGGGTGGGAACGTGGGCCAATGACTGTGACGGTCCGGACGGTTAATGTTGTACCTTTTCCCCTGTACTATTCCTGTAGGTCAGCACCCACCAGAAGAAGGATATTTGGCGTGCCATCGGCAAAGACGTCTGGGTCCTGGGGGTCCACCACAGACGGAGCACCCACTGCCGTAAAAGATGGAAGGACTTTCGCCGCTGAAGCAAGAAGACGGTGGAAGCCCAGCTGGGGATGGCCTGCCAATGTGGGAGGGGTGCCCGTTGCACCATGTACCCTCTGATGTTCCGGATCCTGGCGGAGGCGTATCCGCAGTTGGGGGGGGCGCTTGATGGCATCACAGAAGCCACAAGGGGGTGAGTACACTCACATCCATCTGATTCAGCACGCACTGGAGATGTCTGGGTGGGGGAGGTGGGCTGTGGGTTCCCCTAGGCTAGGGCGAGCCTTGTAGGCAAGGACCCTTTGTGAGGCAGGCTCAGTGGCACCCCATTCCCACCAGTAGTAAGAGCCAACTACACCTAATCAGGCTTCTGTGACTTCCATGTGTGCAGCAATCGGGCAGAGGCCTTGTACCCTTGTCCCTGTGATCAATTAGGGAACTCAAAGTGCATGGCGTAGTGCAGAGGGCGGCTGTGTCTGTAGTGTCCGCCAACGGTAGTGGTATTGCATGCACTGAACATGTCTTTCTACTTTCCTTCCCCCCCTCTTTTTGCTCTCCCTGTTCTTGTGTGCATTAACATCATCAGGCGGAGGAGCTGTGCCACCGGAGCAGGAGGGAGCTGCATCCCACATGGCTACGGTGGGCGAGACTACGGACTCAGAATTCACCGGTGGGACGGAGGGCGAGGGGAACTCCACGGCAGGGACAGGAGCTGAGACCAGCAACACCGACTCCTCCTCTGATGGGAGCTCCCTTGTGGTGGTGGGCCCCTCTGTGCCCACCGCATCTACAGGTACAGCTGCCACCTCCATACCACACCGCTCTCCCAACAGCCCCTCAGCCTGTGCCCTGTGGCCGCTCACCCAGGATGGTGGGCATCTCCTTCGCCACAGGCACCTCAGGCCCTGCCCCAGTCAGCCCTGCTGCCCACAGTGAGGAGGCCATTGACCTCCTCAGATCCCTCACTGTTGTGCAGTCTACCATTCTGAATGCCATCCAGGGTGAAGAGAGACAGTTGCAACAGACAAATGCATACCTGGAGGGCATTCATTCTGGTCAGGCAGCCCAACAGTGAGCATTTCAGACTCTGGCCTCAGCAGTGATGGCAGCCATTGTCCCTGTGTCCAACCTCCCCCCTCCAACTTCCTCCACCCAGACCCAATCCCCAGTACCTCAGCCTATCCCAAGCTACCATCAGACCTGCATGCACACACCTCAAAACACAAGGGTAGCTCTGGCAAACATAAGCACCACACATCCCACAGGCACTCACACAAGCATCATACCCATGCACACATACCATAATCCACTGCCTCCACTGTGTCCCCCTCCTCCACGTCTCCCTCCTCCTGCCCTGTCGCGTCTCCACTCACACCTGCATGCACTACATCTTCAGCCACTACCTCCATCACCAGCACGCCCATCACCACACATCGCTCACGTGCACACACCACTCCACTACCATTCACACATCCCCTATGTCCTCTCCCAGTGTGTCTGTGAGCCCTCCTCCCAAACTACACAAACGCAGTCACACACCCACCCAACAGCCATCCACCTCACAACAGCCTCCAGCCCATGCACCTTCACCAAAAGTCATCAAACGAATACCTCCTACAACCACTACTTATTCCTCCACTCCCAAACCCCCTCCATCTACCTGTCCCAGTGTGTCTAAAAAAACTTCTCCTGTCAAACCTTGACCTCTTCCCTTTACCTCCCGCACCCCTTCCGCCCCCAGGGCCCGCCTTTCCAGGTCCCAACCCAGAACCTCAGCCACCACATCATCGGGAACAGTGGTGCCAGCAGTAACCGGCTTCTGGACTGCGCCAAGCAGCAGTGCAGCCAGTGTCCCAAGCAGCGAGGCCAAGAACATTCCTCCACCTCCAAAACAAAATAAGTTGTCCACATCCCGGAGGGAGAAGGCCAAAACGCCTGCCACCAAGGGCTCAGCCAGGACAACAGTTGGGAGTGGCAAGACAGCTGCGCCACCATCCAAGGTGGGGAAGGGCCAGAGAAAGAAAGGCAAGTCACCGCCAACCTGCATGGCAGACAAGACTGCCACCGGCACCACCACATGCACCGCCGCCACAGGCACCGCCACCAGCACCCAGGATACTGTGCCCTTCACCTGCACCGCAGACACTGTGCCCTTCAGCAGCAGCAAGCACAGTGAGCCCCCCATCAGCACCACCGCTCAGGACACCGCCGCCAGCAGCAAGCTCAGGGAGCCCCCCTCTGTGAGCCCCCCACCAGCACCGCCGCTCAGGACACCGCCACCAGCAGCAAGCTCTGTGAGCCCCCCACCAGCACCACCGCTCAGGACGCCGCCGCCAGCAGCAAGCTCAGTGAGGCCGCCACCAGCACCCAATGACCACTACAACCACTACAAGCACCGCTGCTACTGAGCCTGCCGCCAGCACCGCCAGTGGCACCACCACAGACATGGCTGCCATCACCAGTGATCACTCGTACGAGGTTGGTGGTCAGTTCCAGGGGCCTGGACAGCTTCCATGTTGCCCCACCTTCAGTGGAGTATCCCATCCACTACCTCAGTCCTTGGGAGGATGAAGCACACTGGGCACAAAGCCTCCGCCAGAACAAGTGGAGAAAGGCATCCACTACCTCAGTCCTTGGCACGATGAAGCATTCTGGGCACAAAGCCCCCTCCAGATCCAGTGAAGAAAGGCATCCACTACCTCAGTCCTTTGCAGAATGAAGCACTCTGGGCACAAAGCCCCCTCCAGAACCAGTGGGGAAAGGCATCCACTAACTTAGGCCTTGGCACAATGAAACACTCTGGGCACAAAGCCCCCTCCAGAACCAGTGAAGAAAGGCATCCACTACCTCAGTCCTTGGCAGAATGAAGCACTCTGGGCACAAAGCCCCCTCCAGAACCAGTGGGGAAAGGCATCCACTACCTCAGTCCTTGGCAAGATGAAGCACTCTGGGCACAAAGCCGCCTCCAGAACCAGTGAAGAAAGGCATACACTACCTCAGTCCTTGGCAGGATGAAGCACTCTGGGCACATAGCCTCCTCCAGAACCAGTGGAGACTGTTATCCACTTCAGAGACTGTGGCTTTGCACTCCCCAGGATAAAGCAGTGGGCAAACCACCCACTGGAGAGACTTGTGAGACTGTGGCTTTGCACTCCCCAGGATAAAGCAGTGGGCAACCCACACACTGGAGAGACTTGTGAGACTGTGGCTTTGCACCCCCCAGGATAATGCAGTGGGCAAACCACCCATTGGAGAGACTTGTGAGACTCTGGCTTTGCACTCCCCAGGATAATGCAGTGGGCAAACCACCCACTGAAGAGACTTGTGAGACTGTGGCTTTGCACTCCCCAGGATAAAGCAGTGGGCAACCCACACACTGGAGAGACTTGTGAGACTGTGGCTTTGCACTTCCCAGGATAATGCAGTGGGCAAACCACCCACTGGAGAGACTTGTGAGACTGTGGCTTTTCATTCCTCAGGATAAAGCAGTGGGCAAACCACCCACTGGAGAGACTTGAGAGACTGTGGCTTTGCACTCCCCAGGATACATCAATTGGCATGGAGCCCCCTCTTGGAGCTGGCGTCGTGCACTCAACCGGCTGAGGTGCCCCCCCTTCCCTTCCCCATGAGGTGCCTGTTTTAGTTTGATCTGATGCCCCTGCAGTGTTCTCTCCATTTGGATCGGGTATCTTGTGTGGGCCTCGCCCATGCATTTTGGGCCTAGTAGTCCACGGGCTATGTAGGTGCAGTACATGGAATTCTTGGTGTACATATTTGTTAATAGTGTATATATATTTTTGAGCAATGGATTTTTCATGATTACAATCATTCAAATCATTTCCTTTTGTCCTTGCATTCTTCCAGGAGGGGTTTGGGGGGAGGAGGAAATGTAACGTTTCAGCATGTATTGGTGTGTGTGTTGTTGTGTGTGAGGGTGGGGGTGTTGCATGTGAGTGTCATTCTCTTTTCCCTCCCCCTTCCCCTGTGTTGTAGGTACAGTACTCACCATGGTCGTCGCCGCCATTGGTCGTGCTCCTGGTAGAGGAGCAGGAAGACTATCGCAGGGAGAATTTGGAGTTCCGACTCTATGGTGTCCTAGTTCCTCGTGGGGTGTGAAGAGGTGAGAGTTTTCCCTTCCAAGTCCTGTTTCCACTGTGTTTTTGTTCGCGTTAAATCCACCCCGGAAAAGGTGGCGGATTGGCCTCCAATAATAGTGTGGGCAGTACATTGTCTGCCACCTGTCTGTTGGTGGTGACTGCCATGCTGTTTGTTTCTACCGCCGTGGCGGTCGGAGTGTTAAAGTGGCTGCCTATGTTGGCGGTTTCTGCCACGGTCATAATTCCATTTTTTTACCACCAGCCTGTTGGCGGTCTTACCGCCAGGGTTGTAATGAGGGCCTAATTCTTTAAAAATTGTAATCTCCGGTTTTCTTTATCCAAATGTATTAGTTTTGGTGTCATGTTAAAAGTAAAAATATACTCTACTTTTTTAAATTGCTTTTTGATTTTTATTGTGTTTTGTGTTTTACTTATTCACTGTTTTGTGGTTTATAAATGCTTTTCATACTTGTCTCCTAAATTAAGCCTTGTCACTCGTTGCCAAGCTACCTACGGTTGAGCGGGGATTATTTTATTGAGACCTGACTGGACCTAGTGGGGGTTGGAGACCTATTTCTAAGTGAAGGTATTTACCTGCCCTTACCAATAATCTGTTTTTCCAACATTGGAATTACAACAAATTTGGAGGTAAGGTAGCTTTCAGTAAGCAGATTATGCTGTTTGTCATTTGGTGTAAATCCATTAAGTAGTGTTAGAGAATTTAAAGAAAACCAAAATTGTATCTCTAGAGGCACAAAGGCTTCGCAAATCCTCCTTCTCAAACAGGGATCTGTTTGGCTGCAGTTCGCCCAGGAAGTTTTGGCAGTCATTTTGAGAATCAGCTTCATCTGAGTCTAAAAAAAAAAAGAAACAGGGACAGAGTACTATTAACCTAACTCCCTTTCCTTGGTTCAAGGGTCCCCCATTTTTTCAAAATTCACAGTGAAAGCCGGCAATAGTTCACAAATTTCACCACTCTCACTGGCTTTCCATTTTGTCCCCCGGTGGGCCAGGTCCTGTAGGAATTCACAAAATATAGAAAGAAGGTGCAGGGGCTCAATCCTAGGGCTTATCAAACACCCAGAGCCTACCACCTTCCCGGAGCAATTCATATAATGTATACCGGGGCCCATGCAGCACCCCAGCACTCTGGGGACCTCCAACTTCCTAGGGCAATTATTTGTGTTGTATGCAGTGGGCCCACGTGGACCTGTCACCATGGGGCCTGCTACCTCCCCGGGGAAATGCTGTTTAATATATGTGGAGGAGTCTGTGTGCCCCCCCCTGCACCCTGGGGAACACCACCTCACCAGAACAAATACTGATTAATGTATGAATTGTTCCCACAAGGACCCCCCACCCTGGGGACTGTCACCTCTCAAGGACACATGCTGTTTAATATATGTGGGGCCCTCCATACCCTGGGGACCACCACCTCTCTGGGGAAATGTACATAATGTAAGGGGGGCATGGCCACCCCTACACCTTGGGGACCACCACTGCCCCACAGCTCAAATAACTTAAAGAAAGGGTTCTGTCACAGACCCCCTGGCCTAGAGAACTCCACCTCCCTGGAGCAAAATCGAATGAAGAAGGAGGCCGTGTGGCCCTCCTCATTGAGCCATACGTTGCCCTGGGGACCACCATCCGACAGGGCCAGCTCCTAGTACCTACCGAGGTGTCCAGCCTCGGGATGTCAGGTATGCTGCATTGTCTCACCAGCGGCATGGCTGTGCAGTTTCTTTAATGGTGTAGCGCGTAGCCCTTAAGCCTGTGTGCTGCACCGTGATGACTGCTTGTTATCTGTGAGTCCCTCCCCCATACTCACATGATTGCTGCTTTCCTGTTTGGCGCCTGTGCTGGCATCTTCTGCTTTTCCCTTCAATGTCCTCCTGTGAATGACCTCAAACTACAATCCGAGCGCTTGGCTTTCCTATGGCTGCAGCAGGATTGTCCTCAGGCATCTGGTTCATTAGATTCCCTTTCTCTTCGTGATGCATCTAGATTTCATGGCGGCCTAAAAGACAATAAAGCAATATTTAAAGCGGCTATCTATTTGCTCTGGTAAAACTGTTAGACTTGTACAATGGTACAATTAATACTTAGAAAAAAACATATTATCATTTCCACAAGGTTTTGAATTATTGAAAAACACTGACTATATGATGAGTCAGTCATACTATGAGCATTTATATACCAGGAGATGAATTGTGAATTGAGTTAGTGAACTGTATTATTAACTTGTGATGTATTTTACAGGACTGTTGTGTCAGTTATACTTTAACAACACAAGAGGATGATGGACGGAGTGCTGACAATGCAAACACTCACCCCCAGTCACAGATCTGTGTTTAATCCATCGTTCTTTTGCTCACCATGCCACCCCAGATTGGACCCAGCCATATGCAAATCAGTCTTGACCCTGTTCCTCATGGGAACAGTCCAGCCCGGACCGGTTTCGGGGTTTCACCCCTCATCAGCCAGGCTAGCTTGATTCCAGTGGCACAGTGAGCAAGGGACCCATGTCTGGGCATACCCTTCCCACTTAGGGCAACTTTAACAACACAAGAGGATGATGGACGAGTGCTGACAAACACTCACCCCCAGTCATAGATCTGGGTTTAATCCATCGTTCTTTTGCTCACCATGCCACCCCAGTTTGGACCCAGCCATATGCAAATCAGTCTTGACCCTGTTCCTCATGGGAACAGTCCAGCCCGAACTGCCAGGCCAGGTCCTCCCTGGACCGGAAACAAGCATCCTGGGACCGGTTTCGGGGTTTCACCCCTCATCAGCCAGGCTAGCTTGATTCCAGTGGCACAGTGAGCAAGGGACCCACGTCTGGGCATACCCTTCCCACTTAGGGCAACTTTAACAACACAAGAGGATGATGGACGGAGTGCTGACAATGCAAACACTCACCCCCAGTCACAGATCTGGGTTTAATCCATCGTTCTTTTGCTCACCATGCCACCCCAGTTTGGACCCAACCATATGCAAATCAGTCTTGACCCTGTTCCTCATGGGAACAGTCCAGCCGGAACTGCCAGGCCAGGTCCTCCCTGGACCGGAAACAAGCATCCTGGAACCGGTTTCGGGGTTTCACCCCTCATCAGCCAGGCTAGCTTGATTCCAGTGGCACAGTGAGCAAGGGACCCACGTCTGGGCATACCCTTCCCACTTAGGGCAACTTTAACATCACAAGAGGATGATGGACGGAGTGCTGACAATGCAAACACTCAGAGAGTGGGGAGTGGGGAGCAAAAGAACGATGGATTAAACCCAGATCTGTGACTGGGGGTGAGTGTTTGACAATGTTCAGCATTCCGTCCATCACTTGTTGTTTTTGCTTTGTCGCCCTAAGTGGGAAGGGTATGCCCAGACGTGGGTCCCGTGCTTCCCATGCCACTGGATTCAAGCTAGCCTGGCCGATGAGGGGTCAAACCCTGAAACCGGTCCCAGGATGCTTGTTTCCGGTCCAGTAAGGACCTGGCTTGGTAGTTCGGGCTGGACTGTTCCCATGAGGCACAGGGTCAAGACTGATTTGCATATGGCTGGATCCAAACTGGGGTGGCATGGGGAGCAAAAGAACGATGGATTAAACCCAGATCTGTGACTGGGGGTGAGTGTTTGACAATGTTCAGCATTCCGTCCATCACTTGTTGTTTTTGCTTTGTCGCCCTAAGTGGGAAGGGTATGCCCAGACGTGGGTCCCGTGCTTCCCATGCCACTGGATTCAAGCTAGCCTGGCTGATGAGGGGTGAAACCCCGAAACCGGTCCCAGGATGCTTGTTTCCGGTCCAGTGAGGACCTGGCTTGGCAGTTCGGGCTGGACTGTTCCCATGAGGAACAGGCTCAAGACTGATTTGCATATGGCTGGGTCCAAACTGGGGTGGCATGGGGAGCAAAAGAACGATGAATTAAACCCAGATCTGTGACTGGGGGTGAGTGCTTGACAATGTTCAGCATTCCGTCCATCACTTGTTGTTTTTGCTGTGTCAGTTATACTTACTGCTTAGAATTCCAGACTACACACACTAGGTAGGTGAGTAATGGTGTTACTCATTGGTAAATATAGATCATGTATGCATCTCTTTAAGATTTCTCATGAGCTAATAGGTCAAAGTTCTGTTTCCTAGAGCTAACACATAGTGAAGTCCAGTCTACTAGGAGCCATCCACTTAGTTAGGTGGGAAGGGACAATAGGTAATGCATGAAATGGTTACATTATTTAAAAAAAAGACATAGTAAGTATTTTGAGCTTTAAAGTCTTGTTCTTATGTTGTAGAAGCTGATAAGACAACACCAATGTCATTGGTAGAATCTGGTATTTTATCAATCAAGCTTCATCTCTTTGTCCCAGTGGGACAGGCTTGACCTCTTTTATGGTCTGCTTGGTTCACAGGGAAGTAGGGAATTAGGGAATCACGTTGTGACAATTTCACTCCTGTGAAAAGGTAAGAGTCTGGTAGGCATGGCATGGGAGGTAGAAGTTTGTTTTGCTTGGCCAGAGCTGATAGCCCCTGCTAAGCAAAAGCAACCCTAACTCAGTTTTTAGGAGGCTAAAGCAGTCAAACTGTTCCTTCTTGCTCAAAGTGGAGTTTTCATATTTTTCCCTGTGTTTAAACAGGTGAGCAGGGAAAGAGATAGAAACATTGCTCCCTGCTTGAGGGAGCAATCCTGTCTCCTGTAGGAGATGAGAGCCTATGTGCCACTTCCATCCCACAATGGGATAGAGGAGAGCGACAGATTGTTATTGCAATGGTCTCTCCACAGGATGACTTCAAAGTGGCACACAAGCAAGATGTTTGGTTGGCATGTTATAGTTAGCTTTTGATGCACAGCAGAACAGAGTCATGTCTGGCCTATAAGTAAAGCTCTTGGAATGTCACTCATTAAGTTGAAGGTTGAAACCCTGGTATCTCATCTCAGTGTGTCTGTTTATTTACTCATGTTTTGAATGTTAAACATTACTAGTGATGGGACATTTACGTCTTCTTCCCATCACCATCTTTGGATTGAATGTCATAGAGATGTCTGGACAGTGTGAACTAAGGAGTCATCTGTGGCCTAGTAGTTAATGTCTCAGACCTTCACACAGAAGGTTGAGGATTCTAGTCCTAGTGTGTCAGTTTTCATCTCTCAGCTTTAAATTCTTTTCAACGTCAAAAGGTTAAGGTACATACAGAAAGGTGATCTCATTCTTTTTACTTGCCAAATATATACTTTTTTAATTTGTCAGAACATTTCTCATTGTAAGTGCTACGGGTTGGGTGGTTAAAGAGGGCTGGGCACAGGGCGTTGCCATAGGACAATCCCTGTGGCCATTCTCCACCACGCATAGCCAAAGGCCGTGCATGGCGCAGGGATGGGTGGTTATAGGGGATTGGCTGCAGCGTCGGGCCACAGGCCAGGCCCTGCAGCCAACATCCACTGCACACGGCCAAAGACCATGCACACTAGTGGTTGGATTAACGTAAAATAACTTTACATTAATAAAACCTGATATCATAGTTAGGAAAAAGAATTTAAAAAGCCATAGACATTCGCTTAAAAAAACAAAGGTTACAAGGACGTTATAGTTAGGTTCACTTTTGAAACATACAAAACCCTAGAAATGAACCTGTTATAGTTAGATTTATTTCAAGTAACTATCACTCAAGCCCTAATTCAACTATAGCTAACACCCTTGCCTCACACTGCTAATTACCTCAGATATCATATGACAGCACTCATGACATGTTTTATAAATCATTGATAAAAGCACTGTAGCATTTGTTGTAAAATTATTCATAAAAACCTGCATGGTGGGGGAGCAAGTTACAGTTAACTTAGGGCATGAGTTATAGTTAATTGAAATAACTAACAATAACTTGTAGATTTCCATGTTTTTGTACGATAAAATGTAAGTTTAACTATAACATCCATGCAACCTTTGTTTTTTAAGTGAAATATATATATATATGTATGTATACATAATATATATGTGTGTGTGTGTGTGTGTGTGTATTTATAGATATATATAAACAATGAAAAAACAACGATTAAAACATACTTCTAGTTAGGAAACTTATTTTTCCTATACATACCAAAAAAAAAAAAAAATCTAAAGTTATAGTTCTAACTTTCACTTACAATGTATCCACCACCTTCAAATTATTATGGCGGTCATTCTGACCGCGGCGATCGGCGGTCGCCGCCCGCCAAGCGGTTCCCGCCGAAAGACCGCTCCACGGTCAAAAGATCGCGGCAGCCATTCCGGCTTTCCCGCTGGGCCGGCGGGCGACCGCCAGAAAACCGCCGCCCGGCCCAGCGGGAAAGCCCCTTCAACAATGAAGCCGGCTCCGAATGGAGCCGGCGGAGTTGAAGGGGTGCGACGGGTGCAGTGGCACCCGTCGCGATTTTCACAGTCTGCACAGCAGACAGTGAAAATCTTTGTGAGGCCCTGTTAGGGGGCCCCTGCACTGCCCATGCCAGTGGCATGGGCAGTGCAGGGGCCCCCAGGGGCCCCACGGCACCCGTTCCCGTCATCCTGGTTCAGGCGGTGGACACCGCCAGAAACAGGCTGGCGGGAAGGTGGTCGGAATCCCCATGGCGGTGCTGCAAGCAGCGCCGCCATGGCGGATTCCCTGGGCCAGCGGGAAACCGGCGGGAAACCGCCGGCTCCCCTTTTCTATCCGCGGCTTTACCGCCGCGGTCAGAATCGCCCAGGAAGCACCGCCAGCCTGTTGGCGGTGCTTCCGCCGCCCTCCGCCATGGCGGTCATGGACCGCCAGGGTCAGAATGACCCCCTATATGTAGCAGACCTTGTTACAGACACTTCTGCTTACTAATATGACAACATTAGCTGTAAGTCGCCACTCTACCATGCATAAATACTGTTATTTTTTAAATTAGAACTGTTATGAATGCTATGATTTCACATGCTGTAAGTGATGTAGTGCGCAAGGTTATAAACAGTGCATGGAAAAGGGTTGAGTTATAGTTAATATAGTGTGGTGAGTGAGGTGACAAGACTGTGCTTGAAGGTGCCCACTTATATTAATTTGAAGATGGTGCATAAATGATAAATTTAAGTTACAATTATAACTTGACAATATTCAATGTTTGTGTGTTTGAAGCTGAGTTTGTATAGAAAGAACACATAACATCTTTCTTGCTATAAAGTATCCTTAACCTTGTCATTGTATTTTAATGGTTTTTATTTTTAATAAAATTGTCTTTCAAATCATAATGTGGAGTGTCATTGATTGGAGTGTCATAAATTGAAGTGTAGTACAATAGAGTGTAGGAGAGTGTCAGATAGTCTAGTGTCGGTTAGTGGAGAATTTTAGAGTAGAACAGAGTAGAGTTAAGTAGAGTGGAGTGAGGTAGAGTACAGTAGGGTACAGTGTTATACAGTGGAGCAGTTATATTGTGGAGTGGAGTATCGAGGAATAGAGTGACATGTTGTACTGTGTAGTGGGGTGTTGAACAGTACAGCTGGATGTTGTACAGTGGAGTGTTATTGACTATAAAGTCATGAAATGAATTGTGGTCGCATGGAGTGTCATCGAGTAGAGTATTGTAGAGTGGCATACAATGTAACAGACTGTTGTAGAGTATAGTGGCATAGAGTGGTGTTCAGCAGAGTAGAGTAACATGAGTGTTGAGTGTAGTGTAATAGAGTGGCAGAAAGGCATGTGCAGTGTAGTGATGTACAGTGGAGTATTATTATTTGTGAGATCACAGTGCATAACAGAGTGATGAGTTAGCGTTGTCTGCTTAGAAAGCTGAAAAGAGTGTGTAAAAAGGTCCATTTCTTGTAATATTTCAAAGGTGGTGGATAAATTGTAAGTGCAAGTTATAACTATACCTTTAGAATTGTCAAAGTTTGGTTAGTTTGACATGGTTTATATAGGCAAAATAAGTTTTAACCTTTAGGCCCATATTTATACTTTTTTAGTGCCGCATTTGCGCCGCTTTTTGACGCAAAAGCGGCACAGACTAACAAAATACAATTGTATTTTGTAAGTTTGCGCCTCTTTTGCGTCAAAAAGCAGCGCAACTGCATCGCTAAAAAAGCATTTGTATTTTGTTAGTTTGCACCGCTTTTGCGTCAAAAAGCGGCGCAAATGCGGCGCTAAAAAAGTATAAATATGGGCCTTCGTTTTTTCGTTGAATTTCAGGTTTTTAAAAAAACTTTTTAATAAAAATGTGTTTCAAATCCCAGAGTCCAATGTAACAATTGGAAAATTGTTTTGAGGAGTGTTCTACAGTACAGTGGAGGAGAGTCTTGTAAAGACTACTGTCATAGGCTGGAGTATTGTAGATTGGAATCATGTGAAGTAGAGTAGAGTGCTGTAGTGTATAATACAGGTTAGTATAGTGTTATATAGTGTAGTGGCATTGTGTCTCACATAGTGAAGTCAAGTGTCATAGACTGGAGCATCATGTTGTACAGTGGAATGGCATGTCGACAGTAGAGTAGGGTGTTGTAGACTGTCATAGGATCGAGTAGAGTATTTTAGTGTTGAGTAGTGTGAAATAGAGTGTCATAGAGTGGAATATTGTCAAGTATAGTGTTGTAAAGTACAGTGGGGGAGAGTGTTGTAGATTAGAGTGCCGTGCCATATAGTGGAGTGTCGTATCATAGATAGAAGTGGCATATTGTTTAGTGCCATACAGAGTTGCACAGTGGCATAAAGTGAATGGGCATTAAGTGGAGTAGAGTGTTGTTTACTGGAATAGACTGTAGTGCAGTGCTGTAGAGTGGAGCTGCATACAGTGGAGTGAATCATCAGACATTTGAGTGACTAGGAGACTAGAATAGTACAGTGGTGTAGAGTGGGATAAAGTGTAGAAGAGTGGAGTATAGTGGGGTGGAGTACCCTGGAGTGAGATTGTGCAGAGTGGGCTAAAGTGTCATAGAGTGGAGTGGTGTGTCATAGAGTATATTGTCATGGAGTGCAGTAGAGTAGAGTGGTGTATAATACAGCTGAGAAAAGTGTCATGGATTGGAGTACTGTATTGTACAGTAAAGTATAGTGGGGTGTAGTACAGTATTGGAAAGTGATGTAGACTACAGTAGAGTAAAGTGGCATACAATCTATTTGATTTTTCAGGAGTGGAGGGGTGTATATTAAAGTGTTGTAGAGTGTGGTACAGTGTATTGACATACAGTGTTATAGAGTACAATTGTATTGAGTGTCATTGAGTGGAGTACAGTGGAATAGTGAAGTAGAGGGGAGTACTGTGTCAGAGTAGAGTGAAGTACAGTGGGGTTAGGTGGCATACAAAGAGTTGCATACAGTGTTGTATGGTGGACTGGAGTATTGTAGAGTACGGTGGAGAAGAGAGTTGTATAGTGTCGTATAGTACAGCACATTATTGTACAGTGGAGTGAAGGGGTATAGAGTTAATTAAAGTGTCAGAGAGTGTCACACTGTGTAGTAGAGTGTTGTAGAGTGAAGTTGTATACAGTAGAATAGTGTATGAAAAAATGGGGCTGCGAAGAATGGATTTTTGTATAGTTGTGTAGAGTGAGGTGAATTCTTCTACAGTGGAGAATAGTGGAGCGATGTAACATTGTATTGATTACAGCGGAGTGGAGAAGTGTTTCATTGTGTGGAGTACAGTACAGTAGAGTATATTGGTGTGTCAAAGAGTAGAGTGGAATGGAGTAGAGTGTACTGGTGTAGCGTAGGTAGTAAACTCTTATATATTGGAGTGGGAGTTTTGTACCATTGAGTAGAGTGGGGTGTCATATAGAAAAGTGTTATATAGTGGATTACAGTGTTGTACATTGGAGTGTTCGACATAAAGTGGAGTATAGAGTTGGACAGTGGAGTGTACAGGAATAGAGTGGAGTAGAATGTTATAGAGTGCCATAAAATGTGGTAGTCTTTAATAGAGTGGAGTTATTTCGAGTGGAGGTGGGTATCATACAATTGATCAGCATTGCGTGACTGGCATACATTGTTGTGGCATGGAGTGAATTACCATAAAGCAGAGTAGCATACAATGGAATACTGTACAGTGGAGTGGCATAGAGTGGAATAGCATAGAGTGGTGTGGTGTACAGTGGATTAGCATACATTGGAGTGGCATACAGTGAAGTGGTGTAGCATAGAGTTGAGGAAGCTGTTGTGTCTCATGCAGTAGAGCGGGGTGCTGTGTCACACAGTGTTGGAAACTGTCATAGAGTGGAGTAGAGTGTTATACAATAGAGAGATAGATTTGAGTGCAATTTTAGACAGTGAGGTGTATGGTGATAGAGTTGAGTAAAGTATAGTATAGTGGCTTTGAGTGTAGTCGAGTTCTGAAGAGTAGAGTTATAAAGACTAGAGGTGAGTGCACTGGAGAGGCATAGAGTTGATTAGTGTATAGTGGAGTGGCATAAAGTGGAATAGCAAAAGGAGAATTACATAGACTGGAGCAGAGTCTCATACATTGGAGTGGCATAGAGTGTAAAGGAGAATGGAGTAGTAGCATACAGTGGAGTGTTGTGAAGTATAATAGTGCATAGAATAGTAACCTACAGTGGAGCGGTGTACAGTGAAATGGTTTAGAATGGAGTGATGTGTTGTAGGGTGGGGTAGAGTGTAATAGCATATAGTGGAGAGGCATAGACTGGAGTGGGGTAGAGTGGAATACAGTACAGTAGAGGGGGAAAGATTGAAAGTACATAATATGTAATAGCAAAGACTGGAGTGGCATACCGTCGGATAGTGTAAAGTGAAGAACAGTAGAATGGGGTAGTGTATAATAGCATAGAGTGAAAAAGCATTGAGTAAAATAGCATAGAGTGGAGTGGCCTACAGTGGATGGATGTAGGCTGGAGTTCTGTACAATCGAGCTGAATAGAGTGAAATAGTTTATAATGGAGTGGCATAGAGTGGAGTGCTATCCATTTGACTAGCATAGAATGCAAAGAAAACGTATGTAAATTAAGACGTATCCTATTTGTTATGTGTAGGAGGCTGGACTGGCTTGTAGTGAGTACCAAGGGGTACTTACACCTTGCACCAGGCCCAGGTGTCCCTTATTAGTGTGTAGGGGTGTCTAGCAGCTTAGGCTGATAGAAAATGGTAGCTTAGCAGAGCAGCTTAGGCTGAACTAGGAGACGAGTGAAGCTCCTACAGTACCACTAGTGTCGTATGCACAATATGATAAGAAAACACAATACACAGATATACTAAAAATAAAGGTACTTTATTTTTATGACAATATGCCAAAAGTATCTCAGTGAGTACCCTCAGTATGAGGATAGAAAATATACACAAGATATATGTACACAATGCCAAAATATGCAGTAATAGCAATAGATAACAGTGCAAACAATGTATAGTCACAATAGAATGCAATGGGAGCACATAGGGATAGGGGCAACACAAACCATATACTCCAGAAGTGGAATGCGAACCACGAATGGACCCCAAACCTATGTGAGCTCGTAGAGGGTTGCTGGGACTGTAAGAAAACAGTGAGGGTTAGAAAAATAGCCCACCCCAAGACCCTAAAAAATGGGTGCAAAGTGCACCTAAGTTCCCCAAAGAGCACAGAAGTCGTGATAGGGGAATTCTGCAGGAAATACCAACACCAGCAATGCAACAACAATGGATTTCCAGACAAGGGTACCTGTGGACCAAGGGGACCAAGTCCAAAAGTCACGATCAAGTCGGGAGTGGGCAGATGCCCAGGAAATGCCAGCTGTGGATGCAAAGAAGCTGCCACTGGATGGTAGAAGCTGATGATTCTGCATGAATGACAAGGGCTAGAAACTTCCCCTTTGGAGGATGGATGTCCCACGTCGTGAAGAGTCGTGCCGAAGTGTTTTACCGCAGAAAGACCGCAAACAAGCCTTGCTAGCTGCAAGGGTCGCGGTTAGGGTTTTTGGATGCTGCTGTGGCCCAGGAGGGACCAGGATGTTGTCAACTGCATGAGGAGACAGAGGGGGGCACCCAGCAAGAGATGGAGCCCACTCAGAAGCAAACAGCACCCACAGAAGTGCCGGAACAGGCACTACAAAGTGGAGTGAACCGGTGCTCACCCGAAGTTGCACAAGAGAGTCCCACGTTGCCAGAGGACAACTCAGGAGGTCGTGCAATGCAGGTTAGAGTGCCAGGGACACTGGCTTGGCTGTGCACAAAGGAAATCCTCGGTGAGTGCACAGGAGCCGGAGTAGCTGCAAAAGACTCGGTTCTCAGCAATGCAGTCTGGCGTGGGGAGGCAAGGACTTACCTCCACCAAACTTGGACTGAAGAGTCACTGGACTGTGGGAGTCACTTGGACAGAGTTGCTGAGTTCAAGGGACCTCGCTCGTCATGCTGAGAGGAGACCCAGAGGACCGGTGATGCAGTTCTTTGGTGCCTGCGGTTGCAGGGGGAAGATTCCGTCGACCAACAGGAGATTTCTTCGGAGCTTCTAGTGCAGAGAGGAGGCAGACTACCCCCATAGCATGAACCACCAGGAAAACAGTTGAGAAGGCGGCAGGATCAGCGTTACAAGGTCGCAGTAGTCGTCTTTGCTACTTTGTTGCAGTTTTGCAGGCTTCCAGCGCGGTCAGCAGTCGATTCCTTGGCAGAAGGTGAAGAGAGAGATGCAGAGGAACTCTGATGAGCTCTTGCATTCGTTATCTAAGGAATTCCCCAAAGCAGAGACCCTAAATAGCCAGAAAAGAGGGTTTGGCTACTTAGGAGAGAGGATAGGCTAGCAAAACCTGAAGGAGCCTATCAGAAGGAGTCTCTGACGTCACCTGCTGGCCCTGGCCACTCAGAGCAGTCCAGTGTGCCAGCAGCACCTCTGTTTCCAAGATGGCAGAGGTCTGGAGCACACTGGAGGAGCTCTGGGCACCTCCCAGGGGAGGTGCAGGTCAGGGGAGTGGTCACTCCCCTTTCCTTTGTCCAGTTTCATGCCAGAGCAGGGCTGAGGGGTCCCTGAACCGGTGTAGACTGGCTTATGCAGAAATGGGCACCATCTGTGCCCATGAAAGCATTTCCAGAGGCTGGGGGAGGTTACTCCTCCCCAGCCCTGACACCTTTTTCCAAAGAGAGAGGGTGTAACACTCTCTCTCTGAGGAAGTCCTTTGTTCTGCCTTCCTGGGCCAAGCCTGGCTTTGCCCCAGGAGGGCATAAACCTGTCTGAGGGGTTGGCAGCAGCAGCAGCTGCAGTGAAACCCTGGGAAAGGTAGTTTGGAAGTACCCGGGTCTGAGCTAGAGACTCGGGGGATCATGGAATTGTCTCCCCAATGACGGAATGGCATTGGGGTGACAATTCCATGATCTTAGACATGTTACATGGCCATGTTCGGAGTTACCATTGTGACGCTATACATATGTCGTGACATATGTATAGTGCACGCGTGTAATGGTGTCCCCGCACTCACAAAGTCCGGGGAATTTGCCCTGAACAATGTGGGGGCACCTTGAATAGTGCCACGGTGCCCACACACTAAGTAACTTAGCACCCAACCTTTACCAGGTAAAGGTTAGACATATAGGTGACTTAAAAGTTACTTAAGTGCAGTGGTAAATGGCTGTGAAATAACGTGGATGTTATTTCACTCAGGCTGCAATGGCAGGCCTGTGTAAGAATTGTCAGAGCTCCCTATGGGTGGCAAAAGAAATGTTGCAGCCCATAGGGATCTCCTGGAACCCCAATACCCTGGGTACCTCAGTACCATATACTAGAGAATTATAAGGGTGTTCCAGTATGCCAATGTAAATTGGTGAAATTGGTCACTAGCCTGATAGTGACAATTTGGAAAGAAATGAGAGAGCAAAACCACTGAGGTTCTGGATAGCAGAGCCTTAGTGAGACAGTTAGTCATAACACAGGTAACACAAACAGGGCACACTTATGAGCACTGGGGCCCTGGCTGGCAGGGTCTTAGTGACACATACAACTAAAACAACATATATACAGTGAAATATGGGGGTAACATGCCAGGCAAGATGGTACTTTCCTACACAACCCCCCCCAAACGAAGGACAATAAGACTAGCCATGACCTGATGAGTCTTCATTGTCTAAGTGGAAATATCTAGAGAGTCCATCTGCATTGGAGTAGGTACTCCCAGGTCTATGTTCCACTGTATAGTCCATTCCCTGTAGGGTTATGGACCACCTCAACAATTTAGGGTTTTCACCTTTCATTTGTTTTAGCCAAAGTAGAGGTTTGTGGTCTGTCTTAACAATGAAGTGAGTGCCAAACAGGTATGGCCTCAACTTCTTCAGTGCCCAGACCACAGCAAAGGCCTCCCTCTCTATGGCAGACCAATGCTTTTCTCTAGGGGTCAACCTCCTGCTGATAAAAGCAACAGGTTGATCCTGGCCCTCAGAATTAAGTTGTGATAAGACTGCCCCTACCCCTAATTCAGATGTATCAGTTTGGACTATGAATTTCTTGGAGTAATAGGGGCTTTTCAGGACAGGTGCAGAGCACATGGCCTGCTTCAGCTCCTCAAAATCTTCCTGACAGTTTGCTGTCCATAATACCTTTTTAGGCATTTTCTTAGATGTGAGGTCATTAAGAGGGGCTGCAATTGAGCCATAGTTCTTTATGAACCTCCTGTAGTACCCAGTGAGGCCTAAAAAGGCTCTCACCTGAGTCTGAGTTGTAGGGGGAACCCAATCTATAATAGTTTGGATTTTCCCCTGGAGTGGTGCAATCTGTTCTCTACCTACAAGGTGTCCCAGATAAACCACTTTCCCCTGCCCTATCTGGCACGTTGAAGCCTTTATAGTGAGGCCTGCCTTTTGCAGGGCCTCCAAAACGTTCCATAGGTGGATCAGGTGATCATCCCAGGTGGAGCTAAAGACAGCTATATCATCTAGATATGCTGCACTAAAAGCCTCCAACCCTTGCAGGACTGTATTCACCAACCTCTGAAAAGTGGCAGGTGCATTTTTCAACCCAAAAGGCATTACTGTGAATTGGTAGTGCCCTCCAATGGTTGAAAATGCAGTTTTTGCTTTAGCATCCTCTGATAACTTGATCTGCCAATACCCTGCAGTCAAATCAAAGGTGCTTAGATACTTGGCAGATGCCAGTGTATCTATTAGCTCATCTGCCCTGGGTATAGGGTGAGCATCAGTTTTAGTTACCTGGTTGAGACCTCTGTAGTCAACACAAAATCTAATTTCCTTCTTTCCATCTTTGGAATGAGGTTTTGGTACAAGTACCACAGGAGAGGCCCATGGACTTTCAGAGTGCTCAACCACTCCCAGTTCAAGCATTTTCTGAACCTCTTGTTTTATGCAGTCCCTGACATGATCAGGCTGCCTATAGATCTTACTTTTGACAGGCAAGCTGTCTCCAGTATCTATAGTGTGCTCACACCAAGAAGTGGTGCCTGGCACAGTAGAAAAGAGTTCAGAAAACTGACCCAGGAGATTTATGCAGTGGTCTTTCTGCTCAGCAGTTAGACAATCTGCCAGAACTACCCCTTCCACTAGAGCATCTTGTTCTGTGGAAGAGAAGAGATCAGGGAGAGGGTCACTCTCTTCTTCCTGTCCCTCATCTGTTGCCATGAGCAGGGTGAGATCAGCCCTGTCATAGTAGGGTTTCAGGCGATTGACATGGAGAACCCTAAGGGGACTCCTGGCAGTGCCTAAGTCAACTAAGTAGGTGACTTCACCCTTTTTCTCAACAATAATGTGGGGTCCACTCCATTTGTCTTGGAGTGCTCTTGGGGCCACAGCCTCCAAGACCCACACTTTCTGCCCTGGTTGGTACTGAATCAGAACAGCCTTCTGGTCATGCCATTGCTTTTGGAGCTCTTGGCTGGCCTGAAGGTTTTTACTGGCCTTTTTCATGTACTCAGCCATCCTAGATCTTAGGCCAAGTACATAGTCCACTATGCCTTGCTTAGGATCTTTTAAAGGTTGTTCCCAACCCTCCTTTACAAGTGTTAGAGGACCTCTTACAGGGTGTCCAAATAGGAGTTCAAAGGGGCTGATGCCCACTCCTTTTTGGGGTACCTCCCTGTAAGCAAAAAGGAGGCAAGGTAACAGGACATCCCATCTCCTGCAGAGTTTTTCAGGGAGTCCCATTATCATTCCTTTGAGAGTTTTATTAAACCTCTCAACCAGTCCATTTGTTTGTGGATGATAGGGTGTGGTGAACTTGTATGTCACACCACATTCCTTCCACATGGCCTTTAAGTAAGCAGACATGAAATTGCTTCCCCTGTCTGATACCACCTCTTTTGGGAAGCCCACCCTGGAAAAGATTCCCAGGAGGGCCTTTGCCACTGCAGGAGCTGTAGTGGTCCTTAGAGGAATTGCTTCAGGATATCTGGTGGCATGGTCCACTACCACCAAGATAAACCTATTGCCTGAAGCAGTAGGAGGGTCAAGGGGGCCAACTATGTCAACCCCTACCCTTTCAAAGGGAACCCCAACCACAGGTAGTGGAATAAGGGGTGCCTTTGGAGTGCCACCTGTTTTGCCACTGGCTTGACAGGTTTCACAGGACTTACAAAATTCCTTTGTGTCCTCTGACATTCTAGGCCAATGAAACAAGGGGACAAGCCTGTCCCAAGTTTTCATTTGCCCCAAATGTCCAGCTAAGGGAATGTCGTGGGCTAGAGTTAGGAGGAACTTTCTGTATTGCTGAGGAATCACCAATCTCCTGGCCGCTCCAGGTTTTGGATCCATTGCTTCAGTATACAAGAGGTTGTCCTCCCAGTAAACTCTGTGAGAGTCACTGACATCCCCATTTGCTTGTTTGACAGCTTGCTGCCGTAGTCCCTCTAGTGTGGGACAGGTATGCTGTGCCACACTCAGCTCCTCCCTTGCAGGCCCCCCTTCACCCAAAAGCTCAGCAGTGTCTGCTTCCAGCTCCTCTGGTGTAGGTTCTGCACAGGGTGGAATTTCTTCTTCCTCAGAAGTTGAATCCACTGTAGAGGGAGGGATAGTAGGTAGTGTTTTACCTTTACTAACCCTAGCTTTAGGGAGCACTTGGTCCATTCTTCCAGGATCCAAGTCACCCTGTCCTTTTTGCTTTTTGGCCTGAGCCCTGGTTAAAGCAAAAATATGCCCTGGAATGCCCAGCATTGCTGCATGAGCCTCCAACTCCACTTCTGCCAAAGCTGATGTCTCTAAATCGTTCCCTAGTAGACAGTCTACAGGTAAATCTGAGGCAACCACAACTTTCTTTGGACCAGTAAACCCCCCCCCCACCCCAGTTGAGATTCACAACAGCATGGGGTGGCTAAGAGTGTTGTTATGAGCATCAGTCACTTGGTACTGGTGATCAAGTAGGTGTTGTTCAGGGTGGACCAGTTTCTCTATTACCATGGTAACACTGGCGCCTGTGTCCCTGTAGGCCTGAACCTCAACACCATTTATTAGGGGAAGTTGCTTGTACTTATCCATATTAAGGGGACAAGCAACCAAGGTGGCCAAATCAATGGCCCCCTCAGAGACTAACACAGCCTCTGTGGTCTCCCTAACTAGACCAACCCCAACTAAGTTACCAAAAGTGAGCCCAGCTACTCCCTTGGATTGGCTATTAGTAGGTTTGCTCCCACCACCCCTGCTATTACTAGGGGCACTAGGTGTAGCAGCAGGGGCTGTAGTGGTAGGAGGCTTGGTGCTTTTCTTTGAGCAACTGGGATCAGTTGTCCAATGGCCTTTTATTTTACATAAATAGCACCATGGTTTCTTTTCTTTGTTTTGATTTGAAGAGGATTTGGGCCCACCACCCCCACCAGAGTGTTTTTGTGGGCCTGATGAAGACTCATTTTTGGATTTGTCCCCACCCTTTTCAGAAGACTTACCATCCTTCTTCTTGCCATCCTTGTCACCCCCTGTATGAACCTTTCTGTTCACCCTTGTTCTGACCCATTTGTCTGCCTTCTTTCCCAATTCTTGGGGAGAGGTCAAATCAGAGTCTACCAGGTACTGGTGTAACAAATCAGACACACAATTATTAAGAATATGCTCTCTCAGGATTAAGTTATACAGGCTTTCATAGTCAGAAACTTTACTGCCATGTAACCACCCCTCCAAGGCCTTCACTGAATGGTCAACAAAGTCTACCCAGTCTTATGAAGACTCCTTTTTGGTTTCTCTGAACTTGATCCTGTACTGTTCAGTGGTTAAGCCATAACCATCAAGGAGTGCATTCTTAAGAACTTTAAAATCATTGGCATCACTTTCCTTAACAGTAAGGAGCCTATCCCTGCCCTTTCCACTGAAAGATAGCCATAGGATAGCAGCCCACTGCCTTTGAGGGACCCCCTGTACATTACAGGCCCTCTCAAGTGCAGCAAACCACTTGTTAATGTCATCCACCTCCTTGTAAGGGGAAATATCTTGTGCAGATTCCTAGAATCATGCTTTTTTATAGGATTACTATCTGTAATACTGCTGCTGCCACCATGGGGTCCACACCCCAACCTCTGTCTTTCTTTTTCTAAGTCAAATGCTTGTCTATCTAAATCCAGCTGTTGCTTCTTGAGCTTCAGCCTGGATTCTTCCACTCTCAATCTATTGAGCTCCCTTTCTAACACTCTGTCTTCAGGGAGGGTGGGTTGGGCATTCCTTGACACAGAAGAATGGTGAGAATGAACAGAGGGAGATCTGTCCCTAACAGATGGCACTCTAACAACCTGGCCTAAAGGAGTGACCTCTATACTATGATGAGAACTCACATCAGTACCAGCCCTGCTAGGTGGTCTGCTAATGGGCAGGTTGGGAAGGTTCCCTTCTAACTCCTTTACTAGGGGTGCCCCAGAATCAGAGTAGGAACCATCAGCTAATCTCTCACCAGAAGTGCCAACTAAGGTCTTATCTTGTTCAATGAGCATGTTAACTAACAGTTCTCTAGAGGGATTCTTCCCTACCCCTAAACCTCTTTCAATGAAGAGACTCCTTGCTCCTTTCCAGCTAAGGTGATCATAAGCAAGTTTAGTCAGATCAACAGTTTGACCTGTACCAGACATTATAGAAAAGGTTTAAGGGACAGAAAAAGAAAGAAAAAGTTTTCAGAACTTTTTAAGGAACAGAAAAAAACTTTTTAAACTTTTTAAGAACTTTTTGAAAGTTTAGAGGTACTTTTCCGCACTTAGCAAGAAGAGTAAGAGAAGGAAAGCAAAACATTTTGGTTAGGTGTACATACACTGAACTTGTTTTGTATATTTTTCTCTTATGAAAAGTACAATATGACAAAGTGGTAAGTAGTTGCAAGTACTTATCCCACCGCTGCACAACCAATGTAGGAGGCTGGCCTGGCTTGTAGTGGGTGCCAAGAGGTACTTACACCTTGCACCAGGTCCAGGTATCCCTTATTAGTGTAGAGGGGTGTCTAGCAGCTTAGGCTGATAGAAAAGGTAGCTTAGCAGAGCAGCTTAGGCTGAACTAGGAGACGAGTGAAGCTCCTACAGTACCACTAGTGTCATATGCACAATATCATAAGAAAACACAATACACAGATAAAACTAAAAATAAAGGTACTTTATTTTTATGACAATATGCCAAAAGTATCTCAGTGAGAGTACCCTCAATATGAGGATAGAAAATGTACACAAGATATATGTACACAATACCAAAATATGCAGTAATAGCAATAGAAAACAGTGCAAACAATGTATAGTCACAATAGAATGCAATGGAGGCACATAGGGAGAGGGGCAACACAAACCATATACTCTAGAAGTGGAATGCGAACCACGAATGGACCCCAAACCTATGTGACCTTGTAGAGGGTCGCTGGGACTGTAAGAAAACAGTGAGGGTTAGAAAAATAGCCCACCCCAAGACCCTGAAAAGTGGGTGCAAAGTGCACCTAAGTTCCCCAAAGAGCACAGAAGTCGTGATAGGGGAATTCTGCAAGAAAGACCAACACCAGCAATGCAACAACGATGGATTTCCAGACGAGAGTACCTGTGGAACAAGGGGACCAAGTCCAAGAGTCATGATCAAGTCGGGAGTGGGCAGATGCCCAGGAAATGCGAGCTGTGGGTGCAAAGAAGCTGCCACAGGATGGTAGAAGCTGTGGATTCTGCAAGAACGACAAGGGCTAGAAACTTCCCTTTTGGAGGATGGATGTCCCACGTCATGAAGAGTCGTGCAGAGGTGTTTCCGTGCAGAAAGACCGCAAACAAGCCTTTTTCTAGCTGCAAGGGTTGCGGTTAGGGTTTTTGGATGCTGCTGTGGCCCAGGAGGGACCAGGATGTCGCCAATTGCGTGAGGAGACAGAGAGGGCGCCCAGCAAGACAAAGAGCCCACTCAGAAGTAAGCAGCACCCGCAGAAGTGCCGGAACAGGCACTACGAAGTGGAGTGAACCGGAGCTCACCCAAAGTCACAAAGGAAGGTCCCACGACGCCAGAGGACAACTCAGGAGGTCGTGCACTGCAGGTTAGAGTGCCGGGGACCCAGGCTTGGCTGTGCACAAAGGAAATCCTGGAAGAGTGCACAGGAGCCGGAGCAGCTGCAAATCACGTGGTTCCCAACAATGCAGTCTAGCGTGGGGATGCAAGGACTTAACTCCACCAAACTTGGACTGAAGAGTCACTGGACTGTGGGAGTCACTTGGACAGAGTTGCTGAGTTCAACGGACCTTGCTCGTCGTGCTGAGAAGAGACCCAGAGGACCGGTGATGAAGTTCTTTGGTGCCTGCGGTTGCAGGGGGAAGATTCCGTCGACCCACTGGAGATTTCTTCGGAGCTTATAGTGCAGAGAGGAGGCAGACTACCCCCACAGCATGCACCACCAGGAAAACAGTCGAGAAGGCAGCAGGATCAGCGTTACAAGGTCGCAGTAGTCGTCTTTGCTACTTTGTTGCAGTTTTGCAGGCTTCCAGCGCGGTCAGCAGTCGATTCCTTGGCAGAAGGTGAAGAGAGCGATGCAGAGGAACTCTGATGAGCTCTTGCATTCGTTATCTAAAGAATTCCCCAAAGCAGAGACCCTAAATAGCCAGAAAAGGAGGTTTGGCTACTTAGGAGAGAGGATAGGCTAGCAACACCTGGAGGAGCCTATCAGAAGGAGTCTCTGACGTCACCTGCTGGCACTGGCCACTCAGAGCAGTCCAGTGTGCCAGCAGCACCTCTGTTTCCAAGATGGCAGAGGTCTGGAGCACAATGCAGGAGCTCTGGGCACCTCCCAGGGGAGGTGCAGGTCAGTGGAGTGGTCACTCCCCTTTCCTTTGTCCAGTTTCGCGCCAGAGCAGGGCTGGGGGATCCCTGAACCGGTGTAGACTGGCTTATGCAGAGATGGGCACCATCTGTGCCCATCAAAGCATTTCCAGAGACTGGGGGAGACTACTCCTCCCCAGGCCTGACACCTTTTTCCAAAGGGAGAGGGTGTAACACCCTCTCTCTGAGGAAGTCCTTTGTTCTGCCTTCCTGGGCCAAGCCTGGCTGGACCCCAGGAGGGCAGAAACCTGTCTAAGGGGTTGGCAGCAGCTGCAGTGAAACCCCGGGAAAGGTAGTTTGGCAGTACCCGGGTCTGAGCTAAAGACTCGGGGGATCATGGAATTGTCTCCCCAATGCCGACAATTCCATGATCTTAGACATGTTACATGGCCATGTTCGGAGTTACCATTGTGACGCTATACATATGTCGTGACATATGTATAGTGCACACGTGTAATGGTGTCCCCGCACTCACAAACTCCGGGGAATTTGCCCTGAACAATGTGGGGGCACCTTGGCTAGTGCCAGGGTGCCCACACACTAAGTAACTTAGCACCCAACCTTTACTAGGTAAAGGTTAGACATATAGGTGACTTATAAGTTACTTAAGTGCAGTGGTAAATGGCCGTGAAATAACGTGGAAGTTATTTCACTCAGGCTGCAATGGCAGGCCTGTGTAAGAATTGTCAGAGCTCCCTATGGGTGGCAAAAGAAATGCTGCAGCCCATAGGGATCTCCTGGAACCCCAATACCCTGTTTACCTCAGTACCATATACTAGGGAATTATAAGGGTGTTCCAGTATGCCAATGTAAATTGGTGAAATTGGTCACTAGCCTGTTAGTGACAATTTGGAAAGAAATGAGAGAGCATAACCACTGAGGTTCTGGATAGCAGAGCCTTAGTGAGACAGTTAGTCATAACACAGGTAACACATACAGGGCACACTTATGAGCACTGGGGCCCTGGCTGGCAGGGTCTTAGTGACACATACAACTAAAACAACATATATACAGTGAAATATGGGGGTAACATGCCAGGCAAGATGGTACTTTCCTACAACGAGGAGGTCGGTCTCCTGAAGCCTGATTGGGAGGTGTCCATGATTTTGTTGTCTTCGCTGTGCTTACGGAGCTGAGCGTTGATGGCATTTTCAATGAACTTGGCTGGGAACTGCATAGATGGAGCAGTACTTCTTGAGGTCCTGGGGTTCAGCCGTAGGTTTCTTCAAGAGCGGGAAGATCTTGGCATGCTTCCAGCCCTCTGAGCTGCTCAGACCCCAGGAGGGCAGAACCCTGTCTGTGAGGTGACAGCAGCTGTAGCTGCAGTGCAAGCTTCAGAGACCTGGTTTGGCAGTACAGTGGGGTCCATGATGGAGCCCCCAGGAGGCATGGAATTGGCTACCCAATACCAGATTTGGAATGGGGGGACAATTCCATGATCTTAGACATGTTAAATGGGCATATTCAGAGTTACCATTGTAAAGCTACATATAAGTATTGACCTATATGTAGTGCACATGTGTAATGGTGTCCCCGCACTCATGAAGTCCAGGTATTTGACCCTGGACAGCGTGGGGGCACCTTTGCTAGTGCAAGGGTGCCCTCACACTTAGTAACTTTGCACCTAGCCTTCAGTAAATGAAGGTTAGACATATAGGTGACTTATAAGTTACTTACGTGCAGTGAAAATGGCTGTGAAATAGTGTGTGCACTATTTCACGCAGGCTGCAGTGGTAGTCCTGTGAAAGGGTTTGTCTGAGCTCCTTATGGGTGGCAAAAGAAATGTTGCAGCCCATAAGGATCTCCTGGAACCCCAATGCCCTGGGTACCTAGGTTCCCTATACTAAGGACCTATAAGGGGGGTCCAGTGTGCCAATTGGAATTGGAACATGAAGTCACTAACCTGTAGTGACAAATTTGGAAGCAGAGAGAACATAAACACTGAAGTTCTGGTTAGCAGAAATTCAGTGACACAATTAAGAGCTACTGACAACACAGACAATAGGCCTCAAACTATGAGCACTGGGGTCCTGGATAGCAGGATCCCAGTGAGACAGGCAAAACACACTGACAAACAGGGTTTTAGCTATGAACACTGGGGTCCTGGCTAGCAGGATCCCAGTGAGACACTGAAAACACACTGACACACACTCACAAAACAGGCCAAAAGTGGGGGTAACCATGATAGAAAGAGGCTACTTCCTCACACACGCCCCCCGCAGCCTTGGGGACCTCCACCTCCCTGGAGTTTCACAGAAATATGGTGCTGGGGGGTGCAGCCCCCACAGGCTCGTCTACATCTTTGGCACAATTTGATGAATCTTCCCAAAATTTTGCAAAAAATAGTGCTGATGATTATTGTTGCGCATGAGAAGTTTCAGGGTGATCTGTTAACGGGGAGCCAAGAACAAAGGGGGAGTCAAAAAACAGGCCTTTTCCATGTTAGTTCCCCTAGGAGTTTTTAACACAACTGCAGCCCAAACTGCACTGATGCATATACTTTCTATGTGTCTAATAGGAACTTTGGATATTATGATATTCCAATGAGGACAGCGCTTCATGCATTAGCATAGTAAGGGTTGCTTGGAGTTATTTTGTGTGTCCTACAAGTCCCTTATATAATTTTGTGTGATTTTTTTCCTTTCTCATATAAGACTTGGTCGGGCAGCGGTGGCCCTGAGGGTTGTAACCCCAGAGAAGCTGATTCCCCATACCGATGCCTGTGGACCTATCTCTCTGTATTTTGTCCTTCTCTCTACAATTCCCCTTTCCCTGAAGGGTTTCTTATCCAGGTTCATTGTTACTTGGGGTACTGGGCTTTTAGTCTAGAAGAGGAGACACAGGCTATCTTCCCTCCTGTGAATTTCATTTATGGTCAGGTGAGTGGGACATTGACAGAAATCCGAGCCTATGAATAACACATCCGTCTGAGCGAAGATGGGTCAATCAGGTATACCAAGTGGCCCCACCCTGTCTGGGGATACTGCCAAAGGTCCAACCATGCAGAATCTTGCTAAATCCCTCACTCTGGCTCAGGCAGAGGTGACACCTTGAAACAGGAAAATTAGTCCTTGAGGGATGAATTAGCTTAAATCAAACTCCGAGGAGACATATGGGGCATTTGTCAGGAGCATTGCCTAAAACCCAGAAGTCTGTGATTTACCCAACCACATTTCAGCCCACCAAAAGTACATGTATTGTATTGTAATCGTATTTGTATAGTGCTTACTACCCCTGATGAGGCATCAAAGCACTTTTCGGTAAGTAGCCCGCTACTCTGTTACCCAACAAGAATTAGTGATGGATTAGAATTGGGAAATAATGAATACAGTTTTAGTATTATTATGAGTTAATTTGAGCACGGATATGAGAGTTTGTTAGTTAGATTGACTGGAGTAAAGGAGAGGTGGAGGAGGAAAGAAATCCAGAAGTGTTAATTGGGAGTATATCCTTCATTTACTCAACCCAAAGGCTTGGGATGAGTAAAGGGGGATGGAGGAGGGAAGAGTATGTGGAAGGGTAAAGGAGAGCATAGTAGCAGGGTGAGATAAATGCGGGAGAATTTAGTAGGGTTGTGTGGGAGGTCACGGTAGTAGAAAGCGGTTTGGTGAGTGAGATGTGGAAGCGGAGGGAAGAGCTTAGGCTGAGTTATTTAGGAGATTAAAGTAGTAGAAAGGATTTGGGATGAGTCAGAGTGAGAATGGAGGATAGTTTGATAGAGACATGACATATGATGATGGGTAGATAAGTGTGATAAGATGAGAGCAGGAATTAATAGATATCTAGTATGACAACCCACCCAGGAGCCATGCAACGACCAACTAACATGCCAAGCACAGAAACAACATATACACATACATACATACATTTATATATGTATATATATATATATATATATATATATATACATACACACATACAAACACACATGAATACACACACATATGCACATACAATACATAACAAGAACCATGGGTAAAATATACTTAGTCAAACAGGTTTAAAGAATGTGTGTGTATTTTATTGTTATGAAATAGTAGCAACACATATTTTCTAAAGAACTATACATAAGAAATATACACATAATTAGAAAAAATATTTATCAACATAGGCATATGCAGTCCATAGTTGTTTGAATATGGTGGTTATGAAGGAAAGAGCCAACACTTGAGTAGTTTTCTGAAGACAAGAAAGTTATCTGTGGCTCTTATAGTTGGGGGGAATTAATTCCATAGTTTGGCTGCTTGAATGGAGAAGGATGTACCACCTATAGTCATTTTCTAGTATGGTGGTGTTCTAAGGCGGGGTGGCAATCTTGTGTAGGGGTTTCTTTGTTGGATGTATTTGGTTATTTTATTTCTGATAAAAAGCGGTCCTGTTCCATGTATAGCTTTGTGGGTGATACAAAGCAGCTTGAAAGTGCATCTTCTGGCAACGGGTAACCAGTGTAGTGCTCTCAAGGCAGGGGAGATGTGGGCTTGCGGCTTTACGTGTAATAGTAGCCTGGCTGAGGAATTCTGTATACGTTGTAGTTTTTTCTGTGTTATGTGTTACTAGAGGGGATACCATCCCTGTTAATTTAACCATGGTGACACCTGCGCCAGACCCTTTGGGATGGCACCAATTTTAGCTTATTTATAAATCAATGCCACAGTTTTTATGTAGCCCTACTTCTTATCTGAATGACCCAGCTAAAGTGGTGTTTGTTGATTTTCAGTTTTGTCTGGTGTTGCCGGTAATTGGTCCATACCATTGGTAGAAAATGACATCCAAGTCCTCTATGACTGTCCATCTTTAACCCCTTCGCTGCCAGGCCTTTTCCCCCTCCAGTGGCGAGCCTTTATTTGGCTATTTGGGTCAGTTCCGCTTAGGCCCTCATAACTTTTTGTTCACATAAGATACCCACGCCAAATTTGCATCCTTATTTTCCAACATCCTAGGGATTCTAGAGGTACCCAGACTCTGTGGGTTCCCCAGAAGAAGGCCAAGAAATTAGCCAAAATACAGTGAAAATTTATTTTTCTTCAAAAAAATGGGAAAAAGGGGCTGCAGAAGAAGGCTTGTGCTTTTTTCCCTGAAAATGGCATCAACAAAGGGGTTGTGGTGCTAAAATCACCAGCTTCCCAGCTTTCAGGAACAGGCAGACTTGAATCAGAAAACCCAATTTTTCAACACAATTTTGCCATTTTACTGGAACATACCCCATTTTTACGATTTTTTGTGCTTTCAGCCTCCTTCCAGTCAGTGACAGAAATGGGCATGAAACCAATGCTGGATCCCAGAAACCGAAACATTTCTGAAAAGTAGACAAAGTTCTGAATTCAGCAAGCGGTAATTTGTGTAGATCCTACAAGGGGTTCCTACAGAAAGTAAAAACTGCAAAAAAATAATATTGAAATTGAGGTGAAAAAACTTGCAATTTTTCTCTACGTTTTACTCTGTAACTTTTTCCTGCAATGTCAGATTTTTTAAAGCAATATACTGTTACGTCTGCTGGACTCTTCTAGTTGCGGAGATATATAGGTCTTGTAGGTTCATCAAGAACTCTAGGTACCTAGAGCCAATAAATGACCTTCATTCTATACCGGGTATACAGCAATTCATTTGCTGAAATATAAAGAGTAAAAAATAGCTATCAAGAAAACATTTGTATTTAAAAAATGGGCACAAGATAAGGTGTTGAGGAGCAGTGGTTATTTAGACATCTCTGAATTCCGGGGTGCCCATACTAGCATGTAAACTACAGGGCATTTCTCAAATATACCTCTTTTTTACACACTCTCTTCTATTTGGAAGGAAAAAATGTAGAGAAAGACAAGGGGCAATAACACTTGTTTTGTTATTCTATGTTCCCCCAAGTCTCCCAATAAAAATGATACCTCACTTGTGTGGGTAGGCCTAGCGCCCGCGACAGGGAATGCCCCAAAACACAACGTGGACACATCCCATTTTTTTACAGAAAACAGAGGTGTTTTTTGGAAAGTGCCTACCTGTAGATTTTGGCCCCTAGCTCAGCAGGCACCTGGGGAAACCGACCAAATCAGCACATTTTTGAAAACTAGAGACCTAGGGGAATCCAAGATGGGGTGACTTGTGGGGCTCTGACCAGGTTCTGTTACCCAGAATCCTTTGCAAACCTCAAAATTTGGCTAAAAAATAACAATTTTCCCCACATTTCGGTGACAGAAAGTTCTGGAATCTGAGAGGAGCCACAAATTTCCTTCCACCCAGTGTTCCCTAAAGTTTCCCGAAAAAAATGGTACCTCACTTGTGTGGGTAGGCCTAGCGCCCACGAAAGGAAATGGCCCAAAACACAACGTGGACACATCCCAATTTTTTTTTACAGAAAACAGAGGTGTTTTTTGCAAAGTGCCTACCTGTAGATTTTGGCCCCTAGCTCAGCCGGCACCTAGGGAAACCTACCAAAACTGTGCATTTTTGAATACTAAAGACCTGGGGGAATCCAAGATGGGGTGACTTGTGGGGCTCTGACCAGGTTCTGTTACCCAGAATCCTTTGCAAACCTCAAAATTTGGCTAAAAAAAGACATTTTCCTCAAATTTCGGTGACAGAAAGTTCTGGAATCTGAGAGGAGCCACAAATTTCCTTCTACCCAGCGTTCCCACAAATCTCCAGATAAAAATGGTACCTCACTTGTGTGGGTAGGCCTAGCGCCCACGAAAGGAAATGGCCCAAAACACAACGTGGACACATCACAATTATTTTTACAGAAAACAGAGGTGTTTTTTTGCAAAGTGCCTACCTGTAGATTTTGGCCCCTAGCTCAGCCGGCACCTAGGGAAACCTACCTAAACTGTGCATTTCTGAAAACTAGAGACCTAGGGGAATCCAAGATGGGGTGACTTGTGGGGCTCTGACATGGTTCTGTTACCCAGAATACTTTGCAAACCTCAAAATTTGGCTAAAAAAACACATTTTCCTCACATTTCGGTGACAGAAAGTTCTGGAATCTGAAAAAAAAGATCCCCAGTGCCTAGTGGTAAAATCGGTCAATTTCCCCCCAAGGGAGGCAGAAATGGTCTAAATACAATTTGTCGCTCCAGGGGAGCGACCCTTGCCTAAGGGGTCACTCCCCATCTCTAAAAAAACAAACAAACAAAAAAAAACAAAAAAAAAAATTAGCCCTGGCGCTTAGAGGTTTCTGCCCCCCCGGTGACAGATCGCCTAATAACAATAGGCCGGTCTGCCCCCAGGGGGGGCAGAAATGGCCTGAAATAAATTTGCCCCCCCACACCCCTGGGGAGCGACCCTTGCCTACAAGGTCGGTTCCATGCGTGACAGCGCAAAAAAAAATATATCCCTGGTGCCTAGTGGTTTCTGCCCCCATTGACCTAAAATCGGCCGATCTGCCCCCAAAGCGGGCAGAAATGTCCTAAATACAATTTGCCCCTCCAGGGGAGGGACCCTTGCCTAAGGGGTCGCTCCCCATCACTAAAAAAACAACAACAACAAAAAAATTGCCCCAGCGCCTAGACGTTTCTGCCCTCCCTGGGGGCAGATCGGCCTGAAACGAATAGGCTGATCTGCCCCAAGGGGGAGCAGAAATGGCCTAAAATAAATTTGCCCCCCCACCCCGCCCCGGGGATCGACCCTTGCCTACAAGGTCGCTCCCCTTGCGTGACGGGCAAAAAAAAAGATCCCTGGTGCCTAGTGGTTTCTGCCTCCCTTGGGGGCAGATTGATCTAAAATCGGCCGATCTGCCCCCAAAGCGTACAGAAATGGCCTAACTACAATTTGCCCCTCCAGGGAAGCGACCCTTGCCTAAGGGGTCGCTCCCCATCTCTAAAAAAACAAACAAAAAAAAATAAAAATAAAAAATTGCCCTGCCGCCTAGAGGTTTCTCAATAACAATAGGCCGATCTGCCCCCGGGGGGGACGAAATGGCCTGAAATATATGTCCCCCCCAGGAAGCGACCCTTGCCTACGGGGTCACTCCCCTTGCCTGACGGCGCAAAAAAAAAGATCCCTGGTGCCTAGTGGTTTCTGCCCCCTTGGGGGCAGATTGACCTAAAATCGGCCGATCTGCCCCCAAAGTGGGCAGAAATGGCCTAAATACAATTTGCCCCTTCAAGGGAGCGACCCTTGCCTAAGGGGTCGCTCCCCATCTGTAAAAAAACAAACAAAAAAATAATAATATTGCCCTGGCGCCTAGACGTTTCTGCTGGGGGCAGATCGGCCTAATACCAATAGGCCGATCTGCCCCAAGGGGGAGTAGAAATGGCCTAAAATAAATTTGACCCCCCACACCCCCAATACTCTACCTAAATTAGGTTGTAGTGGGAATATTCAATGTCACCCCTTAAGTGTCCAGCATTTTCCCCAAATTGTTTTGAATTGGAGTGGAAATAGTAAATGTTACCCTTTTAGCATCCTGTACTTCCCAAAATGGGTATTAATTGGACTGCAAATAGAAAACGTTACCCACTTAGTGTCCAACACCTTCCCCAATTTGGCATGGATTGGAATGGGCATAGTAAACGTCATTCCTTTTGTGACCAGCACCTTCCCCAAATTGTGTAAGTTTGCAGAGGGAATAGTAAATGTTGCTCCTTAAGGGGTGACATATTCTTCCCTACGCCTCCCCTACCTGGTTTGAGTCATTTGTTTTGACGCAAACCAGGCCGCAGCTCCGGCTAACGTCATTCTATAAATAAGGCGCCGGGCTGGTGCATTGGAATGCTGTTAGCCGGCAGTAATCTTTTTGATGCAGATCTGCCCAAGCGCTAAATTGCCTCAAAAAGTATAAATATGGGCCTTAGGGCCAGATGTACGAAGGCATTAGCACCTCGCAAACAGTGAAAAACGCTGTTTGCGAGGCGCTAATGCCCTCATGCGATGCAGAAACACATTTTGCGGGTCGGAACCGACTCGCAAAATGTGTTTCCGACTCGCAAATAGGAAGGGGTGTTCCCTTCCTATTTGCGACTCGCACCGCGATGTAAGTTGATTTGCGACCGCGAAAGCGGTCGCAAATCAACTCGCATTTACCATCCACTTGAAGTGGATGGTAACTCATTCACAAACGGGAAGGGGTCCCCGTGGGACCCCTTCCCCTTTGTGAATGATCACAAAATCATCACATTTTTTATCACAAAATTATTTTTTCAGAAACACAAGGTTTCGGTATTTTTTTCTATTTGCAGCTCGTTTTCCTTTAAGGAAAACGGGCTGCAGAGAGAAAATAAAAAACTGCTTTATTTAAAAGCAGTCACGGACATGGTGGTCTGCTGTCTCCAGCAGGCCACCATCCCCGTGAGTGCCTAGACTCGCTATGGGGTGGCAAACTGCGACCCACCTCATAAATATTTCTGAGGTGGGTCTTTGCGACCCCATAGCGAGTCGCAGAAGGTGTCTGAGACACCTTTCTGCATACCAATTTGCGAGTTGCAAATTGCGAGTCGGATGGACTTGCAATTTACAACTCGCAAATTGCTTTCTACCTACATCTGGCCCTTAGTGTCTTACACCTTCCACCAATTGGTTTATATTGAACTGTAAGTAATAAATATACCTGCTTCAAAATCCCACACCGTCCTTAAATTGGTAAAGGTTGGAGTAGAAATAGTAAATGTTACCCATTTAGTATCTAACACCTCCCTCAAATTTATATAGGCTAGAGTTGGAATACTGAATGTCATCCCTTTAGTGCCCAACTCCTTCCAGAAATTGGTATATATTGGAATGGGAACAATAAATGCCACCCTTTTAGTGTACACCTTCCCCAAAATAGCATAGATTAGAGTGGAAATAGTAAACGCCACCCCTTTAGTGCCCAACACCTTCCACACATTTTAATAGATTTGAGTGGAAATAGTAAATGTCACCCTTTAGTCTGAAACGCCTTTACCAAATTGGCGTAGTTTTTATATAACTTTTAATGTCCAACACTTTCCTAAAAAATGGTTTATGTTGGAGTGAGATTATTTCATTTTATAATTTTAGTGTGAAATCCTTTGTTAAAATTGTTTTTGTATTTAGTGGAAATAGTTTGCGTGATTGAATTAGTATTGTTAGTGTTTGGAAATATAATAAAAGCAGCTGCTTGTAATAAATAATCTTAAATACATTGTTTTATATTACAAAGACATGTAGCGCATTTTTCTAAATTGACTTATGTTTTTAAAGTTTATCTTATTTATATTTTCACATTTTGAAACATATACGTTAAATAAAACTGATGTTTTATAGAGATAAATAAATACAACATTTTTGATACAAACAAAATGTAAACCATATTTAAATTTTATTGCATGTTGTACATTTTCTACTTTTTTCTATTGTTTAACATATTTGTATCTTTTCCTACATTGTTTTATATGTATTTTCAACATCCTTTTAACATGTTTGCTCAGTATATATTAAATAATTGTATATATTTCATACTATTATTTAATTTATGCTATACATTTTTTCACTTTTTAATCAATTTGTAGAACATTTTCTTATTCATTTCTATGGGGAGATAGTCTTGTGTTCATTTCCTTTAGCAGCTGTTTTTTTACTGCTACCTTCTATTTTGTAGTCAATTTGTGTTATGTTTACTCTGTTTGATGGATCCAGGTCACTGTAAGGTGCTATTGTTCGTCTGAACATGTAAGACCTTTTTAAAGGTCTTTTTAAGGGTTTAAGGATAGGTGGGTTTTTTTGTAGACCTGGGTGAAATGTTTAATGCTATCAACGGAATCAGAGACATTTGGTAATTTTGTGTTACTCTTGTAATGCAGAATTACTGATAAATTTTGCCGCTCCATGGGAGGAAATTCTCTGCAGTGGTTGTTGCTTCTAAAGCGTGGCTGAAATAAGGCACTGTCCCTCTATGTTTAAAAGCCACTGCATTGGTTTTTAAACATAGAGAGACTGATCCTCCTTCCCTCCCTGTTTAGAAATCACTGAAATACATATACCTTGGCACCCTTACATACTCTGCAGGAATCAGTGCAGAGTATTTAAGACACCAAGGGCTATGCCCTACAGAGTGACATGCAGTGGTTACTAAAGTTTAGAAACCACTGCATACCACTTGGTGGAAGCTATATAATCACTGTATAGCATGTAAGGGTGCCAAGTGTTTTTTATCTCCACTATTGTATTAGTGCAAAATGCATATTCATATCCATTTTTGGACGCAAAGCTGCATTTTGTGCTAAGAGAAACGTGCCAAAGGTCCACTCCACCCCAGAGCAGAGTCCCACTAAATCACTTAGGGCCTCATTACGAGTGTGGCTGTATGAGGACTGGCCAATTACTACCCTGGTGGGCGGACCCATCAGGGGACCGCCATCCCAGCTGGGAGCATAGTTCCCGATTGCATGACAGTAGTCAGAGTTGTACTTAGCCAGGGTTGCGCTGAACTCAGCAAATCCTGGCTGATTGCCACTCCACTAACCACAAGCCTTTCCATGGCAGTCTGACTGACATGGAAAGGCTGGCAGTGAGGGTCTGCTGGGGGGACCCCCTACCCTGCACCATTGGAATGCACACTGCCTGCTATGCATGCAGTTCACTTTCCGAGGGTGCTGGTCGGCCCATTCTGTGCTACAAAGAAGCACTCAGCTCCTTTAAGGGAGTTGAGTGTTATCTTGTGGCACTGTTCCTGCCGGTCTGACAAGTGGGAAAGCTCTATTGCAATGTTCCCGCTGGTCTGACTGACGGGAACATTGTAATAGGGTGGGGGGATGCCACAACCATGATGGTGGCGTCCTCCCCGTGAGTTTAGCAGTCCCGCCGTAGGACCTCCAAACCCTTGATGAGGCCCTTCGAACTTGAATGTAATTCTGAGGAATTTCATGAACTCCAGCTCAGCCAATTCTGCCCACTCCTAGTCTTTTGCATGTTTAGATGTTTAGTTATATTAACAATAGTGTTTTTTACTAGTGTGCAATTTGGGGTTTTCGTACATTGTTTTAATAAAGTTTCATTATATTATTTTACATTATGTTATGTTACGTATTTTGTGATGAGTAAGTGTAATGTATATGTATTTTTGGGAATGTTATGTGTTTTGCTGGTGGATTTTCTTGTTTAATTTATAGCTTTTTGTCAATAAACATATCCTATCAGTATTCGGAATTAGCTTTTTTCCTAAGGAAATCATTTTGGTTTATCATAACCTAATATTTTTAGCTTTGATTTCCTTCAAATTTGGGTTTCCAGGAGTGTTTCTTTTTAAAACATTTTTTTTTTGCTTTTTATGGTGTCTACATACGTTGGATTGCTTCATGGGATGTTTATTAGATTTGTTGAAGTTTTACATTGTTTTGCTTTTTGTAACGTATTTTTCAGTTTCTTGTGGAATTCATATTTTTGACTACATTGACACAGAAGATCATCTGCAGCTACTGAACAGTAAGTTATATTTATTTTATTGTTTTGGGTGGAAAATGTCATATTTTATTCTTTGTGCAAATATTATATGATTGCTATTCAGAAATGTATTGTTTATGTGTTGCATTTATTTTCCGTCATGGATTAAGTTTGCTCTTAGAGCACTTTTGTTGGTTAAATGTTTTTTAAATTCGAAAAGCTTTATTGAAACACACACACTACAATCGAAAATAAATAAGAGAATAAAACATGTGTGGTAAAGCAAAATAGTAATCTAAAAAGGCTACAGGAAAAGAAGCTTTGTAACTTTTTTTTGTTTTACTAGGGAAGAGGGAGATAGAGGGCTAAAGAAGGAAATATCAAAACTGAAGACCATACAAACTATAGTTATACAAAATATTTGTAAAACTCATAATAACTTGATATTATAGTAAACTAGAATATATGCAGAGAATCCAACAAATTAAAGTGGTTTAAAATTTTGGAAGAAATAAAATTAGTTTTCTTTTTAACAAGAGCATTCACAAAAGTTGTCAGTGGCAACCAATATAGTGGTCTATTTACATATAATCCTAAAGCCCTCTTATAGATAAACATTTTTGCTCTCCTCATCCATCTAGATCTGAAACTAAGGTAGAACACAGTTGGAAATCTGATTTGGGATTTGCCTGGTCTATCTCATTCTGGAACAAACTGTGGTATAAATTTCACATGGTATTCACAAGGGCTACTACTATTCAAATATCATTTTTTTGTTTCAGGTTTTATCATACCCCCACTTGAATTGCTAATTTTTCCAAAGATACTGGTGGTTGTGAGTCCTGTGATTGTCACAGTGGTGATCTTCTGCACCTTCTATTTTATTGTCTTTTTGGCAAACATTTTGGCCTCAGCTTACAACAATTTTTGAACTACATTATCCTTTTTCCCCATGATACTATTTTAGGTAGTTTGTCAGATGATACCAACAAGCTCATTCATAGCAATAAGTTATTGGATCTCTTATTGGCATTAGCTTTTTCAACAAATTACAATTACTTGGTTGGCTACATTTATAATGTAAATAATTTTTATATCATTTTACTAGGCCAGTCTTATTTTATTTTGAAGTTTTATTTATTGTTTCGACTGATGAAGTAAAGATTACATGTTTTATTTGTACTAAAAATTATTTTACATCTTGGTTTAGATTTTGCCACAGTTTTTTGGGACTTTTGTTGGTTTCTATGTATTTTAGAATATGTTTTTGCTATTATTTTGAAGTAATCTATTTTTTGTTGTTTATGGAGAGTTTGGGCATGATTAAGATTTCGGTGGACAGTTTACACCGTCTGCCAGATGCCCGACAGGGAGGTTGCCGCCATACTGGTTACCTCTCCACCAGGCCCATTAAGAGTTTCCCGCTAGGCCAGCGGGTAGAAACTCAGGTTTACCTGAGTTTCCACCAGCTGGCTTGGAGGAAATCAGCTTACAGCATTGTCTCCGGCTCGTAATCGTGCCAGTGGCAATGCTGTAGGCTGCAGGGAGAAACAGCACCCTCACAATGCTCACTGTCTGCAAAGCAAGTGCAAGTGCATGGGTAATGCAGGGGGCCACCATGGGGCCCCCTACACCCATTCTCTACCCTTTTGGGTGCTTGCAGTGCTGCCCTGGTGGATTAGGACCACCACCTACTTCCAGACCACCGAGATCCCTAATCCTGGCATAGCTGATGGTCCCCCCGCTCCCTGACCACCAGGGGTGAAATATGGTGCTTGGTGGCGGTCCGACTTCCATCTGCAAGTCTGGCAGTCTAGTGACAGTCAGACTCGTAATGAGGGCCTTTCGCCTTTCATTGTAGCATGTTGGGCATTGTTTTTGTTTTTTTACTACGTTTAGGTGCAAGTTGGGTAACAGCTTGTTCCATTCATAGTTATTGCAATCTTTGCTCTTTTTGCAATGATTCTATAAATTGTAGAATGTAGATTGGTTTCTTCTTTGTGTGGAATGGAAGGCATTGTGCCATCCTTGTATTGCATTGTTTATTTTGGCTTCCTGTGTCAAGTTAATATCATAGACAGTCCACTATGTTACTTGGAATTCAAGTTGGAATCTGTGTCCATAGTAATGTAGTCTGCCAAGCCAAGTGTCTTCAAAATAATAAATTAGGGGGTTTAGTTTGTCTTCATTCCGTTGTTAGAAAGAGCTTTCTTTTTGTGAATTGTAGTGGTTAGCTACCTCTGTGACAGGAACATAAGCTAATGCTATGATTTTTTGTATTTCAAAGGACGTTTGGCTGTTTGTAGAATACTCCATAATGAATGCAGATTTTTGGAGGTGTCGCCAGATCTTTTGAATCGAATGATAGTAACAGCCTTGCATGGCAGTGCGATACTACATTTTTAAAATGGCATAAATCTTGGCTTGTTCAAAGTCTATGATTATTTTCTGTATGTAGCAGTTGTTTGTTTTATGTTTAATGTGGTCTTACATGTTCATAGTAAGTGCTGCTTTGTTTATTTGGTGATAGAAGATATATAGGGGTGATATTTGTGTTGTGATATTCACCATGTATGAGGTATATCTAGGTTAATGTTTTGGGACACATCTATCATCCAGGTTTGGCAATGGAATATTAAGATTCATTTCTGATTGATTAGGTTGTCATATTATTGTTATTGCACATTTATTGAGCACAAGGCTACCCACGTTTGGCTTCCTAGTGCTAACAGCCGTTGCTGGAGTAAGACCGTTAAGGCATACATATACATTTTCAGTTGCTTTCTGAAGCTTCACAAATTGTCTTTAAGTCTGAGGCTGATGGGCAAGTAATTCCATAATTAGGGAACAAGGTAGAACAACAAACAGCCATCACCTCCGGCTCTCTTGATTCTTGTAATGGTGAGAAGACTTAGGGGCTCATCATGAGTTTGGCAGTTTGACCTTCCAAACCCACGGGGTGAGGCTGCCATCATACTGGAGGCCTCCCCCATCATTGTATGATGTTTACACCGAGCTGACCAGTGGAAACCTAGTATTACAACCTTTCCACTGGTCAACCTGATGGAAACAGTGTGACGGCTTTGGCACCCTCGGAATACGCACTGTCTACAAAGCAGACAGTAAAGCGTTCCTATGGTGCTGGCAGGGGACCTCTACATGGGTCGCCCAGTGGCCCCCAGCACTGGCTTTCTGCCAGCCTTTCCATGGAGGTGAAACCACCATGCAAAGGCTGGCGGAAAGTGAAGTCATGATCAGCACAGTGGTGCCACAATGGGCACTTCCATGGCTGACTATGACTCCAACCGCCACCCACCCATCAGGATTTGCGATCCTGGCAATGGTCCCCCAGCTGTCTGACCACCAGGGTTGGAATATGGTGGTCAGACTGCCAAGAGTGAGATGGTCCAACTGCCACCAAGGGTTTGGCGGTTCTTGGACTGCCAAACTCTTTGTGACCCCCTTAGTTTGATTGACCTGCATTCTCAATTGGCTTGATAAGGGTTGATAAGGTGGTGAAGACTCCATGAGCCTGCTTTATATTTGGCACAATGAGCAATGCAGAGTGGATTGAATTGAATTATGTTTTTTTATTTTTAGCTAGTGCAGCATAGTAAGGGCTGAGTGGGATGATTTTTCTTTGAAAAATCCAGTAATAGTCAGGCAGCTGCATTTTGAATGGTCTACAGAAAGCAGGCTGCCTAGATGCAAGGAGTTGCCTTAATCAAGGCAGGATAGTATAAGACCCTGACCTCTGTTCTATGTACATCATTGGGGAGCCATTTGATAATTATCCTCAACACTCTGAGAAAGCTGAAGTACCTAGCTGCAACCTTTCTTGCCTGTGAGGCCATACTAAGATGACTGTCAAATGCAATGCCCAAACTTTTCACTTCTGGTTTAGGTGGAGGGCGATCACCTACGGATAGAGACCAAAACTGGCCCCATAGGGATGGATTGTTACCAACTACAAGGACCTCCGTTTTGTCCCCATTTAATCTTAGGCAGCTTGCAGCCATCCATTTTGTAACTTGCTCTAAACATATGTTTAGTTTTTTAGATGTTTTTGAGGAAAGGTCCCTCATAATGTGTCATTGTTAAATATTCAGATGTTTCTGTCTGTTGGTATCGTCTAGGGACAGGAGGAGTCTGACTGGTGTTTTGTTTAGTGTGTGCAATTAAAGGATTTAAAATGGGCATAGGTGGAAGTTGGTCTGTGATGTGCTCACAAACATAAGGCCGTATATCTTTTAGGATTTTGGTTGTGGGTTCCTGGGAGCTAGTGCTTGCTTTTTTATGTCCTGAAATACCTCCTTTACTTCTATTTAGGTCACATTTAGGGGATGGCTGTGTTCTCTCACATGAATTACAACATCAGGTTTTATAGTGGCCCTCCCATATCATACATTAGAATAATGTTTCAATCAGTATTTGTAAAGCGTAGCTACTCACCCGTGACGGTCTCCAGGCGCTGGGAAGGAGAGGAGGGGCCTCACCTGAAGAGCCATGTCTTGATGTTCTTCCTGAAGATGGTGAGCGACGAGCTTTGTCTGAGGTGCAGGGGGAGGTTGCTCCAGCTGTTTGCTGCAGTGTAGGTGAAAGATCATGCTCCGGTGGTGGTTTTGGGATGCAAGGGATGGTGGCCAGGACCATCGGGCAGAGCGGAGAGATCTGTCCGGGGTGTGGAAGGAGATGCAGTGGTTCAGGTAGGCTGGTCCTGCATTGTGTATGTCCTTGTAAGTGTGGGTGAGAAGCTTGAAGGTGATTCGCTTCTCGACCGGTAGCCAGTGGAGGGCCCTCAGGTGTTGAGAGATGTGTTCTCGGTGAGGGAGGTCCAGAATGAGTCCGGTGGCGGCATTCTGGTGGAGTTGAAGTTTTGTGATGTTCCTAGTTAAGGTGCCAGCGTAGAGGGCGTTGCCGTATTCGAGCTTGTTTGTGACTAAGGCATGGGTGACTGTCCTGCAACAGTCTGCTGGGATCCATCTGAAGATCTTACCTGGCGGATCATGGAAAGGGAGGAGTCGAGGATGATTCCTAAGTTGTGGGCGTGCTCGGTCGGTGCAGGGGTGCTGCTGAGGGATGTGGGCCACCAGGAGTTGTCCCAAGCTGAGGTGGCGTTTCTGAAGATGATGGGCTCAGCCTTGCCGGAGTTGAGCTTGAGGCAGCTTTCTCTCATCCAGGTGGCAACGGCTTCCATTCCTGTGGGAAAGTTCCTTTTAGCCGTGTTCGGGTCTTCAGTGAGGGAAATGATGAGTTGTTGTCATCAGCCTATGACACAATGTTCATACCGTGGCTTCTGACGATGCCCATGTATACATTGAACAGTGTAGGACTCAGTGAGGATCCTTGGGGGACTCCACAGTTGACTCCTGTGGGTCTGGAGGTGTAGGGTGGGAGTCTGACCCTCTGTATCCTCCCGGAGATTAAGGAGTGGATCTATTCTAGGGCTTTTCCATGGATTCCTATGTCAGAGAGTCTGGTGCGCAGAGTACTGTGTGAGACCATGTCGGAAGCTGCTGAGAGGTCGATGAGTATGAGTGCTGGGGTGTAGCCACGGTCTAGGAGTAATCAGATGTCGTCGGTGGCTGCCAGAAGTGCTGTCTTAATGCTGTGATTGCTGCGGAAGCCGGAATGGGAGCTGTTCTGGGAGTTGTTGGCCTCAATGAAATTCCGTAGTTGTGAGTTGATTGCTTTTCAAGTACTTTGGTGGGGTGTGGTAGCAGTGAGATTGGCCACAAATTCTTTAATTCTGATGGGTTGATCCAAGGTTTCTTCAGGAAAGGGCACATTTCAGCTTTTTTCCAGTCCTCAGGGAAGGTACCTGTGCTGATGGAGTAGTTGCTTGTGTTCCGAAGCTCGGGGCGATCGATGTGCTCACTTTGATGTATATGTGGTGTGGGCAGAGGTCAGAGGGGGCTCCGGAGTGGGTGTTGGTCATGATGTTGACGGTTTCCTTTGTGTTGAGCATGGACTAGTCATGGATGGTCTTGGTGGGTTCTGGGGCGGTGGGTCGGTCACAGGTTCCGGTGCCAGGTGACACGAAGCTGTTGTAGATGTCCTGGATCTTGTGGTGGAAAAAAGAGGGGAGTTTGCGCAGAGGTCCTGTGACTGGGGGATCGTAATGGCTTTGGAGGGGGGGTTTGTGAACTTGTGATGACTGAGAAGAGTTCCTTTGAGTTGTGTGCAGGGGAGTTGATGAGCTCCCACAGTGCGTCCTTCCTTGCGTAATTGGCACAGTTCCTTTTCACATTTTCAGTTTATGCACTTTCTTGGTTGTAGTCATTACTGATATGACTTAATAATTATTTTCCTTTCTGGGATGTTTTATATTTAGCTTGCTGTGTCATTGTATCAAAGGTAGTGTAACAGTGTAAATAAATACAGTTTTTTAAAAAAGTTTATGCATTTAGTTTCTGCATAAAAATTATGCAACTACTTTGATTTTTTATACTTATATCTATGTTCTTTTTACATGTTTCACACGTTTTTATAGCTTTTTTGTTTGGGAGTGTAGTAATGAGGAACAGGCGCTTCCTTTCCGGTTGGTAGAGAATTTTTTTTAAGTTTAATTTAAAATGTTTATTTGTTGGTGATTTGTAGATGTTAAGGCTGTTAGGTTTATTTTAAAACACTACAGGCATCAAAGTATGAGTGCATGTTTATCAATTAAATAAATGTGGAAATGCACCATGTTTGACTCAGCTTAGTCGCAAACCACAAATTAAATATGGGTAAATGCTAATACAATGGCCAAAAATAAATATAGATAAATACAGGAGGAGATTGTAAGAAAATAAATGCCACAAAACCGAGAGCCATGTGCATATTTATTCTTTAACCGGTTCTGTGCCCAGGACGTTATGGTTACGTCCTGAGGCACAGCGCTGCTGTGCCCAGGACGTAACCATTACGTCCTGGTCACAGAGCCCAGAGGGAGCACTAGCGCTCCCTCTGTGGGGGTCCCCTCCACCCCCCCAAGTCAGGGATGGAAAGGGAAGCCCTTCCCCTTCCACCCCGACCCCCCCACCCCCCTGTGACGGCAGCGCATGAGCGCGCGCTGACAATCACAGAGCCTCCCCCATCGCGCTTGAAGCTCAGCTTCCAGTGCGATCGAAAAAGAGAAATGCTTTGCATTTCTCTTTCGATCACGTGGGGGAGGCCCGGAGAGGCTTCAAAGGGAAGGAAATGTATTTCCTTCCCTTTGAAGTCTCTCGAAGCGTTTCAAAAGCCGGATTGCTTGCAATCCGGCTTTTAAAAAGGCCAACTAGACAACAGGGATGGTATTTTTTTGGGGGAAATTGTCATAAGGGAGCGACCCCTTGGGCAAAGGTCGCTCCCAGGGGTGCTTTTTTTTTTAAGGCCTTTTCTGCCCCCCCGGGTGCAGACCGGCCTATTATTAGGCCGATCTGCCCCCGGGGGGGCAGAAACATCTAGGCACCAGGGATAATTTTGTTTTTTTTTGTTTTGTTTTTTGTTTTAGGTGTGGGGAGAGACCCCTTAGGCAACGGTCGCTCCCATAGGGGGCAAGTTACATTGGGGCAGATTGGCCTATTTTTATGAGGCCAATCTGCCCCCAAGGGGGGCAGAAACCACTAGACACCTGGGAGTTTTTTGTTGTTGTTTGTTTTTCACATAAGGGGAGCAATCCCTTAGGGAAGGGTCGTTCCCCTAGGGGGCAAATTTATTTTAGGCCACTTCTGCCCCCCATGGGGGCAGATCAGCCTATTTTAATTAGGCCGGCCTGCCCCCAAGGGGGGCAGAAGCCACTAGGCACCGGGGATTTTTGTTGTTGTTGTTGTTTTACAGATTGGGAGCGTCCCCTTAGGCAAGGGTCGCTCCCCTGGAGGGGCAAATTGTATTTAGGCCATTTCCGCCCACTTTGGGGGCAGATCGGACGATTTTAGGTCAATCTGCCCCCAAGGGGGGCAGAAACCACTAGGCACCAGGGATCTTTATTTTGCGCCGTCACGCAAGGGGAGCGACCTTGTAGGCAAGGATCGCTCCCCGGGGGCGTTGGGGGGCAAATTTATTTTAGGCCATTTCTACCCCCCCCCCGAGCCGGCTGAGCTAGAGGCCAAAATCGACAGGCAGGCACTTTGCAAAAAACACCTCTGTTTTCTGTGAAAAAATGTGATGTGTCCACGTTGTGTTTTGGGCCCTTTCCTTTCGTGGGCGCTAGGCCCACCCACACAAGTGAGGTACCATTTTTATCGGGAGACTTGGGGGAACGCTGGGTTTAAGGACATTTGTGGCTCCTCTCAGATTCCAGAACTTTCTGTCACCGAAATGAGAGGAAAAAGTGGTTTTTGGGCCAAATTTTGAGGTTTGCAAAGGATTCTGGGTAACAGAACCTGGTCAGAGCCCCACAAGTCACCCCATCTTTGATTCCCCTAGGTCTCTAGTTTTGGGGCATTTCCTTTCGCGGGCGCTAGGCCTACAGACACAAGTGAGGTATCATTTTTATAGGGAGACTTAGGGGAACATAGAATAGCAAAACAAGTGTTATTGCCCCTTGTCTTTCTCTACATTTTTTCCTTCCAAATATAAGAGAGTGTGTAAAAAAGACGTCTATTTGAGAAATGCCCTGTAATTCACATGCTAGTATGGGCACCCCGGAATTCAGAGATGTGCAAATAACCACTGCTCCTCAACACCTTATCTTGTGCCCATTTTGGAAATACAAAGGTTTTCTTGATAGCTATTTTTTACTCTTTATATTTCAGCAAATTAATTGCTGTATACCCGGTATAGAATGAAAACCCACTGCAGGGTGCAGGTCATTTATTGGCTCTGGGTACCTAGAGTTCTTGATGAACCTACAAGCCCTATATATCCCCGCAACCAGAAGAGTCCAGCAGACGTAACGGTATATTGCTTTCAAAAATCTGACATTGCAGGAAAAAGTTACAGAGTAAAACGGAGAGAAAAAATGCAGATTTTTTCACCTCAATTTCAATATTATTTTCTTTCAGTTGTTATTTTCTGTAGGAAACCCTTGTAGAATCTACACAAATTACCCCTTGCTGAATTCAGAATTTTCTCTACTTGTCAGAAATGTTGCAGTTTCTGGGATCCAGCATTGGTTTCATGCCCATTTCTGTCACTGACTGGAAGGAGGCTGAAAGCACAAAAAAACGTAAAAATGGGGTATGTCCCAGTAAAATGCCAAAATTGTGTTGAAAAATTGGGTTTTCTGAATCAAGTCTGCCTGTTCCTGAAAGCTGGGAAGCTGGTGATTGTAGCACTGCAAACTCTTTGTTGATGCCATTTTCAGGGAAAAAACCACAAGCCTTCTTCTGCAGCCCCTTTTTCCCATTTGTTTGAAAAAAACTAAATTTTCACTGTATTTTGGCTAATTTCTTGGCCTCCTTCTGGGGAACCCACAAAGTCTGGGTACCTCTAGAATCCCTAGGATGTTGGAAAAAAAGGTTTCCAATTTGGTGTGGGTAGCTTAGGTGAACAAAAAGTTATGAGGGCCTAAGCGCGAACTGCCCCAAATAGCCAAAAAAAGGCTCGGCACAGGAGAAGGAAAAGGCCTGGCAGCGAAGGGGTTAAGGGTCTGGTGAGAGAATGCAGCAGATTTTCTCCTCTTGCAGTGTATGTCATTTTAGAAGAATTTAGTTGGTAAAATTAGTGTGTCTTTATTTTGTTGATTTAATTGTTTGATGTTATTGGTTAAGGTTGTTTATAGTTTGATTTTATTGGTTAGTTGCGCTTTAGTTTCATTTTTTTAATCAGCTAAGTTCTTCTATGATAAATGCAATTTTTTTTTTTTTATGGTTTAATATATAGCTTTATAATTTTATACACACACACACACACACAAACACATTAATTAATATTTAACTTGATCTGTAAATGTTAGTAGTTAATGGCAGTTTTTTATATTGTTATGAGTTTAGCTATATATTTTGTGGGATGAAATGTAAATCGTTTAGTGATGTAATATGTTTTTTTTTTTTATTTAAACATGTGTGTAAGATAATATGATATCATATGTTTATTTTAAATATTTGTATTACATAAAAGTGTTTTTTTAAACTACGTATAAATGATATTGCAATTATTTTAGCAATATTATTGTAATTAATATTATGTGAATCAGCATTTGTAATGTATTAAATGTTATTTAAAGGTGACAATATTTTTGTTCATGATATTGATTTCCTGATATTTTTGTGCATTGATTTTGTATGCATTAATATGCCAGTGATCCAATAAAGGAACCATCAACATAAAGGGTTTGAAGATTTTACACAATCCTGTTTTTGGTTTCAAGCAGGATGGGTTCAACCTCAAGAAGCTAAACAAGTTTCTCAGGATGGTAAGCTTTTAAGCTATTATTCAAGTAATGTCAGCAGATGATTTTCTAGCAACCTTGTACTTATATGACTTTAATTTTCATTTTCCAATATATTATGACAGCCAAAAATATCTATGGTTTGCTGTACAGAATGATCACTACCTGCTTCAAGTTCTTCTCTTCATCCTCGCCACTCCCCTAAGGGTGTTCACAAAAGCACATTGGCACTAGTGGTGGTTGTATTGCAGGTAAGGTGGATATCTGTTTTTCAATATCATGAAGATTGGCTCTTGTGTTCCTGCTCTCTTTCTAAGGCGCTACTGAATATTAACAGGGCTTGCAATGTCCTTTGCCACCTGGGACTGATCATCCATCACAAGAAATTTAGGGGGTGATTCTGACCCTGGCGGTCATAGACCACCAGGGCCAACGACCGCGGAAGCACCGCCAACAGGCTGGCGGTGCTTCTGGGGCCATTCTGACCGCGGCAGTACAGCCGCGGTCAGAAAAGGGAAACCGGCGGTTTCCCACCGGTTTCCCGCGGCCCCAGGGAATCCTCCACGGCGGCGCTGCAAGCAGCGCCGGCATGGGGATTCCGACCCCCTTCCCCCCATCCTGTTTCTGGCGGTTTTCACCGCCAGAAACAGGATGGCGGGAACGGGTGTCGTGGGGCCCCTGGGGGCCCCTGCAGTGCCCATGCCACTGGCATGGGCACTGCAGGGGCCCCCTAACAGGGCCCCATTAAGAATTTCAGTGGCTGCTTGGCAGACACTGAAAATCGCGACGGGTGCAACTGCACCCGTCGCACACCAGCAACTCCGCCGGCTCCATTCGGAGCCGGCTTCCTCGTTGCTGGTGCTTTCCCGCTGGGCAGGCGGCCTTTTGGCAGTCGCCCGCCAGCCCAGCTGGAAAGTCAGAATGACCTCCGCTGTCTTTTGACCGCGGTACGGTCTTCTGGCGGTTCCCGCCAGGCGGGCGGCTTCCGCCGCCCGCGGGGGTCAGAATGACCCCCTCAGTCTTTCTCCAGCACCATAAGTTATATGAGGCCTTTTTCAAAATCCAAGTGAATCGAATATATCTTCCAAAGAAGAGGATGTCCAACCTGCAAGCAAATCTCCAATTGCTGTCACACATGAATAGCCCAGCAAGAACTTAGTTGAAAGTATGGGAATTCAGGGCTGCTACAATGAGAGTGGTTCCATAGGCTCAATTCTACCTAAAGTCCCTTCTAAGTCATCTGCTAACTCAGTGGGATAAAGCGTTTTAAGATTTCATGACATTAGTACTGAGTACCCCACAACTTTTTATAGACATTCAATAGTCAAAGGGGATGTCTTTCAATCTGCGTACTATTGACAACATATTGAAGTCTTTGGGGTTAGAGGGTGATAATCCAAGATCAGGAAGCAAAGGATCAGTGGTCTAATTTAGAAAGAATTCAATCTTCTAACTGGAGGGAACTGGCTGTAATCGGGAAAGAAATACAAGCTTTCCAAACCTTGTTGGAAGGAATGTGGTGAGAACTAAAGACTTCGTGACCAGGTGTTATCTTGTGTGAAAACTGGGCTGATTGCAGAGGCTCCCTAATTTTGTTCCCAATTTTTCACTTTTTGCTGGTGTTTTCCTGTCTCTGATGGTGCCCTGAGTACTGCTAACTAGTCCCAGGGCCTGTGCTCTGTGTAAAATGAGTATGTAAATTAGGCTAATTATAATTAGCTATGTCACCTACCTATAAGTCCCTACTCTATGTTAGGGCATAGGTGTAGGGACCCTAACATAGGTGGTGCACCCATAGGCTACTGCTGAGATGCCCAGGGTCATTTTAAAGGCAGGCCTGCCTTGCTGGCTGCTTTTAAATTAAAGTTACATTCAAATTTGACTTTGGAATTAAAAGTGCTTATAAAGTCTTAAACTATCTTATTTGTACATATAAGGCACCCCTAAGATGTGCCCTAGGTGCCGCCCTGGGTGGATGCAGTGTAGCTATACGCAGGGACCTTATAAAGTATGTTTTAGAAGCCCATGTGAGGAAAACTAGCCAAATTTGTTTTTTCCTCATTGTAGTTAATAGGTTCCATAAGCTAGATTGGGGAGAATTTATTTTAATTAATAAAGTCTCCTAAAGATGGCAAGTTTGGTCTCAAACTGATTGTTAAAATAAATTCAACAACTTGCCATTGTTGGATTTAATATAACTAGTTCTGGGAAAATGTTTAACAACTCTTCCTAAAAGTTACCAGTTTCAGATCTGTAGTGCCCTTCTCTGTTTGCCCAGCCTCTGGCAGTCTGGCCAGGCTGCCTTGATGAAGTGTGAAGTGGCCTGGGCTGAACACAAAGGAAATGCCTGTGGGAGGAGCTCCACCTCAGCAGTTGGTGAAACAGGAATGGGGGAGAGCAGTCAAACTGGTCTTCAAAGGAGGGTAGGATATTTGGAGCAGCTCAGCACCTCCCCAATTTCCTGCAAACCCAGATGACCAGGTGCCCTCTTGATTAGGTTAGGAGAGGGGTGTGTTAAGAACTTTTAGCCACACCAGTGTGTGGGCTCAGCCAGACAAAGCCTCTAAAATTCAGTTCCTGCCATTTTGGACTTTTAAGGAATGTTGCTCCCTGGGATTGATTTTTGCCACCCCCCCCCAGGAAGTGGTCATCCAAGGGTGTAGTGGCCTGCCTTTTATTGGACAGTTGTCCCCACTGCTTTCCACCCCAGGGTTATGGATACATACGGCAGAGCTGTACCCACATCTCAGATCCGTGCTGGAAGAAGATACTGGAGAAGAAGAGCTACCCTGTGGGACCCCTAGCCTGTACCTTGACACTGCACTCACAGGGACTGCACCATCTGCACACTTTAGGCTTCAACAAGAAAATGACTTTGCCTTTGTCCTGCAACTCCAGGAGTGGACTCCCTGTAAGCTACAGGTACAAAGGAGCTGCTCTGAGTCCCCTGCATCAAGTCCTGCAAGAAGTTCCCAGCTGACCAGCGTCCAGTGGCCATTTGAGGATTCTGACCAAGTGCATTCTGGGAATTGTAGTCCCAACTCCCAATGAGCAACTCAGAGCTTCTAGAACCTTGGATCAAGCTGTGAACACTTTAAGTACTCAAAAAGGAACTCTGTAAGAAGATCCAGTAGTTTGGAGACATTTAGAGCAACTGTTATAAACAGCTTCATAAGTTGAAGAGGTGCACTTTGGGAGTTGTAGTCAAAGACCCCAAGAGGCAAACCAGAGCCTTTGAACCCTGGCTGGTGCTGTGGAGCACTTTCCTGCATCAAGAAACACTTCTGAAAGTAGGTGTAACAATGTTACATTGTAGGTGGCCTGAATTCTGAACTTTGTCCCTGTCAAGTGTGACCTTTTCAACTCTATGAGCACTATTTGCTTCCATGCGCTAGAATTACTTTTAATCTTTAAAAATGCATGTATCCGATTCCCTAAATTTGATTCTTGTTGTTTTAGTGTCAATAAAAAGATATGCAAATAATCTATGTTTCTAAATTGGTGTTGGATCTTTATTGTATTTTATGGTTTACTTGTTTACTGTTTTGTGATATTTGAATGCTTTCCACACTTTGGCCCTCATTACAACCTTGGCGGTAAATCCCGCTTACGGCCGTGCTGACAGCTGTCAAGATACAGTGGCCCAGGTGGAAATCCGCTATAGGTATAACGACCCACATCTCGTAATCTGCCACAATACAGACACCCACAAAAGTCCGCCACACCAAAGGTCAGTGATAAACTGGCGATAGCAAAACCTACACCGTCACACCAACAGGAATACGCCCTCACTATCAAGACCCACGAATTAACGTGGCGGTCATTCAACCATGGTAATTCATTGGCGGTACACATCTCTGCACTCAAAATATACACACATTTACAAAACACAACCACGTTGGACAATTTAAAACACACACACCTGATACACATACACACACCCCACCCACACACTCACACCATTATAAAACAAACACCCACATTACCCATAACCCCTTACACTGAATTTTTTAGAAGCATAGAGAGAGAGAATAGCAAACACAACACCAGCATCCAGAGGCACACAACACCTTCACTTATACAACATCCACGTATCTCAATGAACACACACCAACACAACACATCACACAGCAAACATCACCTCACACATCACCCACACCACATTAGGGCACCTCAAAGGCACCCCAGGTTTTCTGAGGAGGAGCTCAGGGTCTTGGTGGAGGAAATCATCCAGGTAGAGCCACAGCTATTCAGATCACAGTTGCAGCAGACATCCATTGCAAGGAAGATGGAGCTATGCCGGAGAATTGTCGACAGGGTCAACGCAGTGGGACAGCATCCAAGAACACGGATGACATCAGGAAGAGGTGGAATGACCTACGTGAGAAGGTGCGTTCCGTGGTATCCAGACACCAGGTAGCAGTACAGAGGACTGGCGGTTGACCCCCACCTCCTCCCCCACAACTAACAACATGGGAGGAGCAAGTCTTGGCGATCATGCATCCTGTGGGCCTCACAGGAGTAGCAGGAGGACTGGACTCTGGTAAGTCATATCTTTAGTACTATTTCCCCCTCACCGTACCTGCATGCTATCACAAACTCCTAGCCCAACCCTCACTCCCGTCACCCCAACACCCCACAGATACCCCACTATCACAATCCACACATCCCAAAACCAAGCCCTGCATGTTACACCAATGCATGGACACCCATCACCAAACCATGTCCAGTAGATACTCACCCAGGCCCCAAAATCACCAATCACACAAGGGCAAAGACAAGAAGCCAAGCACAGGAGTAGAGGGTAACTTACACATTGCACAAGATGGTACACACAGATACAATAACTATGCATTCATACCCCAACAGGACCCCGACCCAACGTCACCGGACAGGAGGTGCCAGATATATCCAGTCCCCCCACAGAAGAGGCCTACAGTGATGACAGCAGTTCTGCACGCCTGGATCAAGATGACCAGCCCGCCCCATCAGGGACCTATGGACAGTCGGTTCCCCTGCCACAGTCACAAACCACCACTGAATCTCCCCCCTTAGGAAACACCACCACAGCACCCACCCAGTGGGCCCATCCCTCTGTCCCCCAGGAAACGTCAATCAGCAGAGTGTCCACCACTACAGGGACCCCAGACAAATACACTAACCCAAGACAATCAGGGACCTGGGTCATTGGCAGTGGGCACACTGTTCAGGGGACAGAAGCACTGGATAATAGGGAAGCTGGGAGGACTGCTGTGCGAAAGGGGGAGGACAGGCCCAGGGAACCCACTCTCCACGAGGCACTCTCCAACATCATGGGAGCATACCACCATTCCCAGGAGACCATGGGCACGGTACTGGCCAAGTTTCAGAGACCCAGCGACTGCAGGAGGAACAGTACCTGGGGATCAGGGAGGACTAGAAGTCCATTAACACCACCCTGGTCACCATTGCATGGGTGCTGGCAGACATGGCCAACACCATGAGGGACACAGTGGCACTCCAACAGGACCCTGACACTAGCCTGAATGATGAACAGCCCCCCACCTCTGCCGGCGCTAGTGGACAGGAGTTCCCGCCACAGGACCAACAGGCCACCAGCACCCCACCCCCTGCAGAAGGAGAACCACCCCGCAACCGGTCCCTGAGTTCCAGGAACAAGACAGAGAACATTGCCAAGACCCCTGCCAGGAAATCAGACTCTCCTGATTGTCACCCTTCTGTCCCACTATGTCACCCTGACAAACTTGAACTGTCATTACTCCACTTCCTATGCCCCCTTGGATAATGCATCTGTGATACCAAGAGACTGGACTCTATCCTGGACATTCCTCCACCTTCACCCCAGCCCATTGCACAGCCCCCTCCACTTATTAGCACAGAAACAAACAAACAAACACCCTTGAATCAAAAATCAATCTATACTTTCACAAATGTGCTATTGCAACATCTCAGAAAAATAGCAATGTCAATGTTCATTTCCACATACCAATGTTTGACAGTTGTTGGACAGAAGTAACCATAGCAGAAGGCAGAAAGTGGTACCCAGATCTGTGAAGTGGAAAGCCAAAGTGAACAGTCAGGGTCATTACACAGAGGTAAAACAAGGCTGAATCATGCAATGTTCTATTGCAGCATGAAATGAGAGGAGCAGTGCCAGTCTCTTACCTGTGTCTCACTGGAAGTATTGCATGATGATGTTGTTTCGGTTGTCTATATCATCTTCTTCTGCCACCTCTTCTTCACTGTCCACAGGCTCCACAGCTGCCACAAGACCACCATCAGGCCCATCCTCCTGCAGAAAAGGCACCTGGCATCGCAAAGCCAGGTTGTGCAACATACAGCATGCCACGATGATCTGGCACACCTTCTTCGGTGAATGGTATAAGGAGCCACCTGTCAGATGGAGGCACCGGAACCTGGCCTTCAGGAGGCCGAAAGTCCGCCCTATTATGCTCCTAGTTCATCCATGTGCCTCATTGTAGCGTTCCTCTGCCCTTGTCCTGGGATTCCTCACTGGGGTCAGTAGCCAAGACAGGTTGGGGTAACCAGAGTCACATGCAAATATCAAGGGACAACTGTTAGACACACACCAACCCTTAGGGACTCTCCCATACCCAGACACCTATGTAAACTGTGTGGGGAACTTGGGCTTACCTATTAGCCACACCTGGTGCCTCTGAAGTTGCCCCATCACATAAGAAATGCTGCTATTCCTCAAAATGTAAGCGTCATGCACAGAGCCAGGATACTTGGCATTCACATGGAAGATGTACTGGTCTGCCAAACACACCATCTGCACATTCATGGAATAGTAGCTTTTGTGGTTTCTGTACACCTGTTCATTCCTGCGTGGTGGGACAAATGCCACATGTGTACCATCAATTGCACCAATGATTTTGGGGATATGTCCCAGAGCATAGAAGTCACCTTTCACTGTGGGAAAATCCTCCACCTGAGGGAAAACGATGTAGCTGCGCATGTGTTTCAGCAGGGCAGACAACACTCTGGACAACACATTAGAGAACATTGGCTGTGACATCCCTGATGCCATGGCTACTGTTGTTTGAAGGGGCCCTCTGGCCAGGAAATGGAGTACTGACAGGACCTGCACTAGAGGGGGGATTCCTGTGGGATGGCGGATAGCTGACATCAGATCTGGCTCCAACTGGGCACACAGTTCATGGATTGTGGCACGATCAAGCCTGTAGGTGACAATGATGTGTCTGTCTTCCATTGTCGACAGGTCCACCCGGGGTCAGTATTCCGGAGGATGATGCCATCTCATCATCTGCCCCAGCGGACGTGCCCTATGGAAGTGAAGGGTGAGCAGAGGGTCATATACCACATAGGTTTCACAAGGGTGTTTTGAACAATTGTGATGCAATCAGTGTGTTGCGCTGTCTGTCCATATTCCTGCACTAAAGTGATGTGACGCAGTTAGTTGCCCTGCCATGTGGCCCCCTGAAATGGCGGCTGCCTGACCTGTAAGTAGGGACAAGGGGATATGAGGTAACTGCTCTGGAGTTGTGCAGCGTCACGGTAGGCTGACGAAGACCACGGCACAATTCAGCATTGGTCATCATTGGCCCCTATGGGTTTCAGGAGCCAATGACGATGTACACCAGCAGTGACGTGACCGCCATTTTATATCTGTTCACTCACTTGATACCTGACCTTCAACAGGAGAGGACCTACACTGCATGTGCTGCTGTGACCTGAGTCTGGAAGCGACAATGGCTACAGTGTCTGGGGAAAGGGCCCCTGCCTTCACCCCGGAGGAGTTGGACAACCTGGTGGCTGGGGTCCTCCCCAGTATACACTACTCTACGGTCCTCCAGACAAACAGGTGAGTACACTGTGAGCATGATGGATGGGACATGAATGTATAGAGTGGCGTGGATGGAAGTTACAGGGAGGTGTGGGCAGAGGCCAGCATGTGAGGATGGTCAGTAAATGTGTTTCTGGGCCAGGGTGGGAAGTTGTTGCGAATGAGTAAGAGGAACCAGATGGGGGAGTAAAATCCATTCTTACTTCACTTTTCCTCTGGGTCAGCGCCCACCAGAAGAAGGGTGTTTGGCGTGCCATTGCCAAGAAAGTGTGGACCATGGGGGTCTATCAGAGACGGAACACCCACTGCCGCAAAAGATGAGAGGACCTGCGCCGCTGGAGCAAGAAGATGGTGGAGGCCCAGCTGGGGATGGCCTGCCAATGTGGAAGAGGTGCCCGTCACACCATGACCCCCCTGATGTACCGGATCCTGGCGGTGGCATATCCTGGGTTGGATGGGCGCTTGATGGCATCACAGCAGTCACAAGGGGGTAAGTACAGTCTCATTCAGCTGACTCTGAGTGCTTTATAAGGTTTCTTGGTGGGTGAAGTGGGCTGTGGGTTTCCCTAGGCCAGGGCAAACGTGCTGGGGTAGATCCATTGTTAGGCAGGCTCAGTGGCACTCTAACCCCAAAAGTGGTAGTAGCCATCTACACCTAGTCCGGCTCCTGTGGGTTCCAGGTGTGCATCAAATGGGTCTAGGCACAGTCCCCCTTGGGCATGTGATTTTCCCCTGAACTGTTAGTGCATGGCCTAGTGCATAGGGCTGCTCCCTGTGTGTTGTGTCCGCCAACAGTGGTGTTGTTGCAGGCATTGACCATGTGTCTCTTCTGTCTTTCCTCCCTTTTTTGTTTTGTCACCCTGTCCTTGTGTGCATTAGCATCATCTGGCGGAGGAGCATTGGCACTGGAGCAGGAGGGAGCTGCAACCCACATGGGCCAGGAGGCTGAATGTACGGAGTCTGAAGGCACCAGTGGGACGGAGGGTGAGAGGAGCTCCACAACGGGGACAGGAGGAGACACCAGTGACAGCGACTCCTCCTCTGATTGGAGCTCCCTTGTGGTGGCGGGCACCTCTGTGCCCACACCTTCAACAGGTACAGCCTCCACCCCCCTACCAGCACCACCCTCCCAGCAGCCCCTCAGTGTGTTTCCTGTGCCCACTCACACAGGAAGGTGGGCATCTCCTTCGCTCCAGGCACCTCAGGCCCTGTCCCAGTCAGCCCTGCTGCCCTCAGTGAGGAGGCTATTGACCTCCTGAGATCATTCACTGTTGGGAAATCAACCATTCTGAATGCCATCCAGGGTGTTGAGAGGCATTTGCAGCAAACAAATGCATACCTGGAGGGCATTCATTTCGGGCGTGGCAGCCCAACAGAGAGAATTTCAGTCTCTGGCCTAAGCACTGATGGCAGCCATTGTCCATATGTCCAGCCTCCCCCCTGCAACTTCCACTACCCAGATCAAATCCCCTCTACCTCAGCCTATCCCAAGCACACCATCAGACCAGCATGCACACTCATCAACACACAAGAGTGGACATGGCAAACATAAGCACCACACATCCCACAGGCACTCACACAAGTACCATCCCCGTGCAGACACACCAACATCCACTGCCTCCACTGTGTCCCTCTGCTCCACGTCCTCCTCCTCCCTCCCAGTCTTATCTCCACTCACACCTGCATGCACTACATCCTCAGCCGCTACGTCTATCACCAGCACGCCCATCACCACACACCGCTCACGTGCAATCACCACCCCCACTACCATTCACAGGTCCCCTGTGTCCTCTCCCAGTGTGTCTGTGAGCCCTCCCCCCAAAGTACACAAACGCAGGCACACACCCACTAAACAGCCATCCACCTCACAACAGCCTCCAACCCATGCACCTTCACTCAAACTCAGCAGACGTACACCTCCTACAACCACTACCTCTTCCTCCACTCCCAAACCCCCTCCATCTTCCCGTCCCAGTGTGTCTAAAAAACCTTTCCTCGCTAACATTGACCTCTTCCCTACACCTCCCCCCATCCTTCCCCTAGGGCCAGGATGTCCAGATCCCAGCCCAGCACCTCAGCCATGAAACCCTTGAGCACTGTGGTCCCTGCAAGTCCAGTAACATCACGAGCGGCACCCATGAGGGCAGGCAGTTTGCCACCTAATGAGGCTAAGGATCACCCTATTCCGCCACCTGCCAAGGTGAAGAAGGGGCCCACATGCCATAGGGAAAAGCTGCACCAACCACCCAGCAAGGCCTCCTCCAAGACAAAAGAGGACAGTGCGAAGGTCCCAGCTGCGACTTCCAAGATGGGGAAGGGATACAAGGCCAAAGGGAAGTCAGCTCAGGGCATGGAGCCTCCGGGTGAGGGACTGGTGTCACCCCTTCTGCAAGACAGAACAGCAACCTGTACGGCGGTTCCCACTGCCGCAACCACCACCACCTACAACGCCACCTGCTCCGCCACCTGCACCCCTACCTGCACATCTGCTGCCTCTGCTACTGTCTCCAGCATCATCCCTAGTGGGCAGTCATCCGAGGCTACAGGAGATGTCCTGCTGTCTCCCTCCACAGGTGCTGACACATGCACCACCGGCAGCATCTCTGCCGCAGACACCGCCGTAACCACCGCCACCTGCCCCGCGATGTGCTCAGCCAGTGCCACCACAGCCGACATGAACATCATCCCCAGTGGGCAGTCGTCCGAGGCTGCAGGAGACGTCCTGGACCCTGCACACACTACATGAGGTAACACAACCAGCACTGGCTGTACCAGCAGTTGGCAGGCAAAGTCGCCGCAGGGTGGAGTGTGTCTCTGCCTCCATGGAGTATCATGCTACCTGTTCCCAGAAAATCTCATGGCTCTGACACCCGGGTGAGGGAATGGGAACTGCAACACACCATGTGCAGCACTCTGGGCACCAAGCCCCCTCCAGAACCAGTGGAGAAAAACATCCACTACCTCAGTCCTTGGCAGGATGAAGCACTCTGGGCACCAAGCCCCCTCCAGAACCAGTGGAGAAAAGCATCCACTACCCCAGTCCTTGGCAGGATGAAGCACTCTGGGCACTAAGCCCCCTCCAGAACCAGTGGAGAAAAGCATCCACTACCCCAGTCCTTGGCAGGATGAAGCACTCTGGGCAGCAAACCCCCTCCAGAACCAGTGGAGAAAAGCACCCACTTGAGAGACTGAGGCCTTGCACTCCCCAGGACTAATCAGTGGGCAAACCACCCACTTGAGAGACTTGAGAGGCTGTGGCTTTGCACTCCCCAGGACCAATCAGTGGGCAAACCACCCACTTGAGAGACTTGAGAGACCGTGGCTTTTCACTCCCCAGGAGCAAGCAGTGGGCATGGAGCCCACTCGTCGAGCAGTAGTGTCCTCCCATCATCCGGCTGTGGTGCCCCCCCCCCCTTACCCCTGAGGTGCCTGTTTTTTTCCGACCTGATGCCCCTGCAGTGTTCTCTCCGTTTTGATGTAGGTATCTTGTATGGGCTTCGCCCATGCATTTTGGGACCACTGGTCCACGGACAATGAATGGAACACTATCCGGACTTGTGTAGTTGCTGTGCATATTTGGATATATTGATCTTTTACAGACGTGTTGCCCTATCTGTATTTTCGATGATTACACTTGTTACAATCATTTCATTTGGTCCTTGCATTCTTCCAGAGGGTTAGGGCATGTATATGTAATCTTGATGTGTGTATTTGTGTGTATGGTGTTGTGGTGAGGGTGGGTGTGTTGCGTGTTGCATGTGTGTGTCACTCTCTTTTTCCTCCCCCTCCCATGTGTGCTAGGTGCAGTACTCACCGTGGTCGCCGCCGTCATCTTTGATGTTCCTGGTAGAAGAGGAGGTAAACCAACATTGGTAACACCTGTATTTCAGGCTCCATGGCGTCATGGTTCCTCGTTGGGTTTCGAGAGGTGCGTGGTTCCCGTTCCAAAGACTGTTTCCGCTGTGCTTTTGTTGGCGTTGGTACCACTCCGGAAAAGCTGGCGGATTGGTGCCTTGTAATACAGTGGGAGGGACATTGTCTTCCGCCTGCCTGTTGGTGATTACCGCTGCGGTGTTTGTTTCTACCGCTGTGGCGGTCGGTGTATTAAAGTGGCTTTCTGTGTTGGCGGTTTCCAACATGGGCGTGATTAAAATTTTTTTACCGCCGGCCTGTTGGCGGTATTACCACCGCTTTAACACCAACAGCAAGGGTTGTAATGAGGGCCTTTGTCTCTTAAGTTAAGCCTTGTCACCCGTTGCCAAGCTACCAAGGGTAGAGCGGGGATGAATTTATTGAGACCTGACTGGACCTGGTGGGGGTAAGTGGCCTATTGCTAAGTACAGGTACCTACCTGCCCTAACCAATGATCCACTTTCAAACATATCTCAACCAGCAGGTGGGAATGAGAAGCTGGAAACTCAAAAAGTTTTTAGCAGATATATTTTCTTGGGTGGTACATCATCTAGAAGTGGCAAGGGGGGTTCATGTTCGGGCAATCTGAATTTTCAGAAGAATGTACTGAGTCAATACCTTCCTTCATTGGAAATGTACCACATCTTATAGACTCATTTGACTCAGATTTGTGTCCGCTTCTGGTAGTAGACACTCTTTCAACTCCCTGGCCATTGTGACACTGTATGCCTTTTCTACATTTCCCATCCACCTGAGAGATCTGCAGAAGATTTGGGATGAGAGACAGGTGGTAATATTGGTAGCCCCATTTAGGCAGAGTAAGCACTGGTTTTGTGCAATTTTACAGATAATGGCCTCCGTTCCAATGTACACTTTCACTTCCATTTCGTTTGGCATCTGGGCTTGACAGTTTGAAAGAAATGGGTTAGAACATGTGGAATGCTCAAAGCAGGTATCTTTACACATCCAGGCCTCAAGAAAGAGTGTCTAAATTAATCTTCTTAAAGAACCATTAAGGTTCTTTCCGATCTTGGTGTCTAGTAACGATTAAAACCTTCCAAATTCCTTCAGAATAGCTCTCAAAGATCTCTCCTTTGGTCATCAGACTTCTGAAAAATGTTAGGCCTATCTCACATTGTTTCTAGATTGAGTTGCTTTAAGTCAAGACCCTAAATTTATTCTAAAAATAAATTCAGGCCCATATTTATACTTTTTGACGCTAAACTGCGCTAACGCAGTTTAGCGTCAAAAAATTTTGCGCCGTCTAACGCCATTCTGAAGCGCCATGCGGGCGCCGTATTTATGGAATGGCGTTAGACGGCGCAATCAGACCGGCGCTGCCTGGTTTGCGTGGGAAAAAACCACGTAGACCAGACAGCGCCGGCGTAGGGGGAAAATGGCGTATGGGCGTCTTAAAATGGGGCAAGTCAGGTTACGTCGAAAAAATCGTCGTAACCCGACTTGCGCCATTTTTTTTCAACGCCCATCCCCCATCAACATGACTCCTATCATTGTAAAGATAGGAGTCATGCCCCCTTGCCCAATGGCCATGCCCAGGGGACTTCTGTCCCCTGGGCATGGTCATTGGGCATAGTGGCATGTAGGGGGGCACAAATCAGGCCCCCCTATGCCACAAAAAATTAAAAAAAAAATACTTACCTGAACTTACCTTAATGTCCATGGGATGGGTCCCTCCGTCCTTGGGTGTCCTCCTGGGGTGGGCAAGGGTGGCAGGGGGGGTCCCTGGGGGCAGGGGAGGGCAGTCTGGGCTCATTTTGAGCCCACTTGTCCCTTAACGCCATGCCTGACCCAGGCGTTAAAAAGCGGCGCAAATGCGCCGTTTTTAGCCACGCCCACTCCCGGGCGTCTCTTTTGCCCGGGAGTATAAATACCACGTAAAGGCCTGGGAGTCATTTTTTAAGACGGGAACGCCTCCCTTGCATATCATTAACGCAAGGAAGGGGTTCACGCTAAAAAATGACGCACATTCCGGGAACTTTGGCGCTAGACGCCTCTAACGCCATAGTATAAATATGGCGTTAGTTGGCGTTAGTTTAGCGTCGAATTTGCGTCGAAAAAAACGACGCAAATTCGGCGCAAACGGAGTATAAATACGGGCCTCAATGTTCATTCTATCTCAGGAAATAATCCTTCCAGTGTTCCATTCAGGTTCAGAACCTGAAGTTCTATCAACCCTAGTTGTTTGGAATGATCTCATTATTTATTTGGAAAAAATCATTCTTTCTTTAAGTATTGCCAATAAAGTTAGAAAGTATACACAATGAGGCTCAATAGATGGGTTAAGCTGGCACTAATATAAGCTCATTGGTCAACTAAAATGGAGCCACCAACAAACATTCAGGAACAGTCTATGAGTTCCATTTCAGCTACATGGACAGAAATTTGGGGTGCTTCCTTAAAGGAAATATGCAGTGTGACAACATGGGCATCCTAGCAGACCTTTGTTTATCATTATAGGTTGGGTTTACATAATTCTTCAGAAACAAATTTTGGTTCTGTGATTTTGAATTCAGCATTGAAGTAATTTTTAAGTAATTTTTGTGTCAGCATCAATATGAAGTCAGTGTAAATGTTATACTTTGCAAATCCTCCCCATAGTACGTACTGAGATGAGGAGAAAGGGTGGTGAGTAATGAAAAATTATTTACAAATAATCTTCAGTATCCTGAATCATAATATTTCTCAGCCCAGTCCAGGCATCCCTCCCCTTCCCTAAATTCTTGCACCTCTTAAAGTTTTTCTAAATCCACTTGTCATAAATAGGAAGAAGGAAGAGTAAAGAGGAGGATTTATCCTTCTTAAAGTAGTGATAAAAAGAGGACTCTCTGGGTTCTTTATTGAAGGGCCTGTATGGAAAACAGGACTCCTCGCTATTGTAAGGACTGGGATGAGGAGGAATATGGTTCAGGGTACTGAAGATTACTGGTAATTAATAGTTTCATTACAAGTGATACAGCAGAGACAAGTTACCAGAAATTCCATCATTCAACAATATAATCTATTTAGTGAAACCAGTAGTCCAAATGATACAATTATTGTCTGCTGAGTCAAATGTCCCACCCACATCTCAGATTAAATATATTTTAGAGATGGAATGAACACACTATAGTTCATAATAGGATCTTAGATTCAAGTAATTAAATGTTTATATAATTCAATCTAAATAGTTTATCATATTTGATTATTCTTCAAGCTTGTTATATCAGTTCTCTGGTAGATGTGAATGCCTTCTAGATATTACTAATTCTTGAACATAAGCTATATATTCCTCAGTTGTAACATCAAACATAGTAAAACATTTGTATTGTATTGTATTTCACTTGTCCCTGTTACTTGAGTTTTCCACTACTTTCTTTAATAAAGGTGAAATATCAAACAATAAAAAGTCCATTTCAATTTAGAAAAATTTAGTAAACGTTACTACACAAAAGTCCACACAAATTTCACAATTCCAATAATGGGAACTGAAGATATGAGTTTTTAGAGTTTTAAATGAAAATAGTACCAAAAAGAATGTTGCACCAATGATAACCTATGGTCTTGGTAGACTGCGATCTTGGTGCACTTTGAGGCCAACCATACGAAGGTTGCACCAAGGGGAAATGCCCAGACAAGGATTTTACCACAGGACTTAGGTCCTGATTTTGAGTTTTACAGTCAGGAATTTACTCCTTCAGGACAACAGAGTAAATAACTCTGTTGCCTTGTGGGAGTGTTCTTATCCGATGCGGGTGTGATCTAATAGGAGAAATTTGGCGCTCAGGGCTACGAGGTAAGTATCAAATTATGCCTTGATTAACATACGGTGCACCCTTGGGGGACCACACCCTTAATCCCCAACTGTGTGGAAGTCCATACAGCTCAAAATAATAAACAACAAGAGGCACTCGTTTATATCCACAAAGTTCAACAAATAGTACAAAAATATCTGTCATAATCATTGAAATATCAGAAATTGTAGAACAACATCCCATGTATCTCTAGAAACGTGCCATGAGAACACACAAAATAAGATGCGAAATAAACTTCAGTGTAATTCCAAGTTTCTTGTGCTTTGATGCCACTGTCCCCAAGTTTCTTGTGCTTTAATGCCACTGTCCAAATTTAGCTCAGTTCATATTGATGAAAGTTGTCATACGTAATATTCCAATCCATTCCATGGCCAAACATCAATGTCCCAAATCGTTCAAGCCATTAATCTACGGTGCTTGCCATACGTAATATTCCATTCAAACTCCACAGCCAACACATGTTCGTCCGGGGATTACTCTGTTGACTTCGTCAGGGCTGAATAACAAGTCTACCGTATGCCATACAATCTTGAGTGCTGCCAATACAAGCCATCTGCTAATGAGCGCCAATATTTTCTGCTTCCTAAGCGCCTTTATTTAAAGTTACTGTCCATCTGAGTACGGAGATAAATGTTCAATTATCTGCGATCCGAACGCAAGTACGCATCGGAACCTTCCTGCCTTGATCGTATCTCAGCCTGAGATTAATGGCTTGGCACGTTTCTAGAGATACATGGGATGTTGTTCTACAATTTCGGATATTTCAATGATTATGACAGATATTTTTGTACTATTTGTTGAACTTTGTGGATATAAACGAGTGCCTCTTGTTGTTTATTGCCCTGTGGGAGTATTAGCCTGCCAAATGTATAGATGTCAGTTGCCCAGGCTGACATCTCCTGCCTTTACAGGAACCACTCAAGCTGTCAGAGGTGTATGGAGGTCTAGGCGTTGGAATAGTCTCCACTGGCTAGATATGAATGTTCTCCCCATTTCTAAATGAGACAGGTGAACCTTCACTTTGGCAGAGGAGGTACTCCATCATTGTTGCGATGGAGTACCCTCTTTGCCAAAGTCTGAATTGTAGATCTGGCCATTAGAGCCAGTTCTCATTTAGAGGTGGGCGGAACTTCAGTATGTGGGCAGCAGAGACTACTTCATTACCCCTGCCTACATACAGTGAAAACTGTAAAATGACTCCCATGAAATGAGAGACATCTCCACAGCAAGCAGGACATCGATTTTTTCTTTTTTTTTAAAGAAAATCTCACTTTGTGATTTTTCTTTTTGACAATTAAAAAAAAAGAAAGTTGAATCGGGACTCTGTCAAACTTTCAAAGCTTTTACTGAAACCCGTGTGCGGACGAACTAATGTACTGCAGTCCAGAGATAATATTTAGATTCCAGGCCCTGGGTGTATTTTCAACACCACATACTAGGGTCTTGAGGCAAGTTAAATATACCGACTAGAGGTAAGCCAATTTTGCCATGTTTAAAGGGTGGGGCACAAGCACCTCATGCCTGTTTATCAGGGGTAAACTGCACAAAGTTCTAAGTCTAGTACAACAGACTGGGGAAAGTCTTGCCAAAAGATGGTCATTTCCTACAGACAGATTACAATATAGAGCAAAATTGGCACTTAGGCAACTACCTTCTAGAGAAAAAGAGGCTTGTGCTTGGCTATGTTTGAGAGGGATGAGAAATATAATGAGAATTTGATTTCCTCTTTATGAGCCAAACAGGTCATTCTTTAAAAGAGAGGTTGTCGCTGGGTATCAATTGAGTTGGCTGAGCTGTTTAATACCCATAGACTGCATAGTCATTTAAATACTATCCATTTTGGGCTGTTTGCCGTCGTTGAGGGCAATATTCTGGAATTTGTCAGCAATGCTTCCTTTAAATCATCTAGTTTGAGCATTTGCTTTCAACTACAGGGGCTCTGTTCAAAACCATTATTAAAGTTGTAATTCCCAATGAATGCATTGACTATGAGTGGTGAAATTCTACCCTGAACAATAATTCCAGGTGGAATTCTGCCATCCTTAATTCTGGGTGAATCCGGTTCCGGAATTAGAGAGCCTTAAACCCTGAACCGAATATTTACAGGTCTTGAGACACTGAACCAGTCTTCGATACTGCAGGGGCAGGGTCTGCAGGCAACTTCTCAGTCTTGCGTCCACCCAATCACTGTATCAGCACAGGAGGAGCTATGTAGAACCAACAGAAGCCTAGGCTTGTCACCCATTTTGCTGCTCATGACAGGCTGAAAATGTCAGCAGTTTTCTCCCTGGCATAGGGAAAAACCGTGAAACTCAGAGTCCCTCCAGGTCCATGCAATTATTGGCTATTCTAGGGAGAAAGTTTAAAATTGCATGTTTTTGATGTAGAGATACCTGCTAGAATCAGGTATTTACCCCTCTGTTTTCTCTGTACCAAAAAGACCTTACAAGTGTAATCAATGCCAATTCCAATATGTAATTACCTACTGAGGTATAAACACAGCGAAAACAGGTGGAGAATGCCAGAGGCGCTCGCACATTGACATAGGTTTATCTAATGTCCATCAGTAATCGTCTTATTCAAGCAAAACAGCAAGTAGTGGGTGCCAGGCTAACCATACACCTGCCACCTCAGGTGTCAAAGGAACACAAACTGCAAGCAGTGAGTGGTAGCCTATATAATGAAAACCTAAAGTCCAGGGCACACCCAAGATGAAATTTCGTATGGTACATCCAAGTAGTGCTCCAAGAATTGAATCGAAGTCCGGCAAGCAGGTGACACTGGATATTTATTGCAGGTGAGAACAAATGTTCTACTTGGATCTACCATACGAAATTTTATTTTGGGTGTGCCCTGGCCTTTATGTTCTCACCTACTGAGGTCTGCACCCCTGTGTAGAATGCAAATTGTACTGTGATTCCATTTGCACTGAGCTTTGTGGTGATTGTACCGTGTTCCCCAGCCTTGGTACCCATCAATGACTACTGCACACACAGAGCTGTAAATCACATCTTTATTTCTCTGCATGTACCTGTGAACTCCAACATTTTAAACCAAACTTTCAATACATTCTATTGTAGTGATTATGTCACACTGATACGGAGTCCATTCTGAGGCAAAAAAGTTCTGACCTAAAACTTGCAAGACACTACAGTGATGATTGTAGATGGTTTTCAGAAATGTAATGGCCCATATGAAGCACACTCTATTCCTATATCATCTTAGAGTGAAGATCCCCATATTACTTGATATGAAGGGACATACCAACAATATTTTTTGAGGATTATAAGTATTTACCTCTTGCCTCAATAAAGTAACTTCTATAGAGCTGGGAAGGGTCCCTTGTGATGCCAAATCAAATCACCACCTTAAAATTCTAAAATACACTTTCATAACAGCATTAGGCAACATCTCCTGTGAATTTTAGCTTAATAGATTGGACAGTTTCCATTTAAGCCATTTTATTTCCAAGATGCTGCTTGCATAGTGCACAATGTGTACTCCATGACCATAACATATTATTACAAATCCAAGCACACTGAAGTGCAAACCAGAGCACAATGGTTTCTGAAAGAAAATTTCATTCAGGTTAAAACACTTAACCACTGTAGATCATGTGGAAAGCTGTGACCTTTAAAAACAGAAGAGATGACTGATAGTGATTTCTTTTTATTTGCCATTGTTTTCTTCCTCACTAAACACAAATGGAATTTACTCCAATTTAAGTGATTCTTTGAATTGAAGCTGCTATGTGTGTTAGAGCATTACAAGGACAGGAAAAGGAGGTGGGAGAAAGGACCAGATATGATCGGAGCACAGATGCAGCACTCATTTACCATAAATAAAGGGAACAAAAACTGAATACCTCTCCTTGGTATCCCTGTAACATAGCTATTTTACACCAATGCAAGATTTAAATGCCTGCTTTAAAAAACTGGATTGTTGGTTAATGAGAATGGGAGCCCTTGACAAGCATTAGCCACGGTCCTCTTCAGGGTGAAGCACTAAAGATACTAAATTAACCTATACTTAATCCTCTGGTAGGTTGGCACAAAAGCAGTTAGGCTTAACATAGAGGTAAGGTGAAAATATTTATACAGCACACAACCAGTAAGAAAATGAAAACATAAGACGAAGAAACTCCCCAAAATAGAGCAAACTGTAATAAGTTATTGGACACAAAAATAACAAAATCCAGTTAATGGAACTGGAGTTATGCAATTTTAAAGATTTCATAGAAATCAACTGCTAAGAGGCAACAAGCAGCAACTTTGGTTATCTGGTCACAATGGAATAGGTCTAGGTCAGAAGTTCAGGCCAGCTGTGATGGAATTTGGGCCAGATACAGTAATGAGTTCAGTCTGCTGAAAAGTAACTGGGGCCTTATCATTGAGATTCATAGCCCTTGCATCAAGCTTTTTGGGCTAGCGTTTAGGAGATGTCAATAAGAAGCTGCGATGTGAGGTCTGATACCGAAATGCATTTTGCAATGGCAGAGTTGATGACAGTTGATAAAGAACTGCAATGCAAGGCCCTACTTGCTTATCGAGGAAGCTGGTAGGGCTTGGAGAGACGTGCGCTGCGATGTGTTGGTGCACAGGCTGGATTGCTGCTGGGGCTTATGAGGAGATGCGCTGACATGCATCAGCATTGTGAATGAGCTTCATCTCACTGGGCTAGAATTGATGGTGTCTGCGTCACTCTGCATCAAGAGACATGGGAATACACTGACTTTGACGAAGCCTGTTATGTCCCTGTGTCTTGAACAGGGACCCAGCAGAGTGACCCTTGGGGCCTTACTGGAGTTTTGGGTTCTCACAGGTGGAATTGATTCACCAGGGCAGCTCACAGCAGCAGACACGTCCTTGTACAGCAACAACAGGCTTTGGGAAGCAAAGCAGTCCTTGGTCAGCAAAGCAGAATTCAGGCAGCAGGGCAGACTTCATAGCTAGGCAGTCCTTCTTCTTCGCAGAATCCACAGGTCCAGAAGTGATGAGAAACAGTGGGTCTGAGGGTCCAATATAAACCTGGTATCCAGCTTGAGGAGGAAGATGCTTCTAGAGTCTTTCCTCTGCACAGATGTCTTGTATTTCCTTCCTCCCTACCCTGGCCCCAGCTTGTCTGCGGGCACAAAAGACTAGTCTGGAATCCTTTGTGAGTGTGCTGGGGCATAGTATTTGTGATAATCATATATGGTATATGACAGCTCTCCCCTTCAAGTCAAAGATGGCCCATCCTGCCAATCCCTATTCCCCATTTGTCTCACTGTGTGGGAGTAACACACAAAATAATACACAAAAAACAACTGCCTGCTATACTTGGTCATGTGACTCAGAAAAGGGGAACCAAATTGTTGGGACAAGAACATGCCAACTTCCTAAAAGTTTTCAGTAGTGCTACTAAAAAAATAACGTTATCAATAATAAAAGGGTTTAAATTACATTCCTTTAGACCACAAACTCAATGTTCCACCTGCTCCCAAAGTAAAGGTAACACTTAGTAAATGTAATATGGTATTCCAATGTTATCCTATAGGAGAACAGGCCTTGGAGTAGTGAAGAACGAATTTAGGATCTTTTCACTACCAGGCTGGGTAAAAATAAAAAGGACATGTCCCACTTTTTAAATACAGTGCATCCTACCATATGGGCTGTTTAGGGCCTACTATATGACTCATAAGTATTAAAAAGGAAGGTGTAGGCCTGGCAAAAGGTTTATTTTGCCAGGTCAACATAGCAGTTGATTTCACAAATCTATGTGGATGTGTGTCTATTCGCTGAAGGGCAGCACCTAGATATTTCCCCATATACCAATGTGGTGATCTCATAAACTGTCAGATGCCAGTCCCACTAGTCGACGAGGCCAAAAAGCAAGATATTTCTCAGAAAAAGCCCAGGGTCTGGCAGACATGGAATCCCAGTGAGGCACAGAAAGGAAAGGAATGGAAGAGTTTACCAGCCTGGAACTCAAAACTCCTTTTTATACTAAGGAAATCACAGTGCCTGGTGCTAGAATTTAGATTATTTGAAGAGCATGGATCTCTCTAAATGCTATGCTTATTTTAGTTGATACTTGCACAGTTGGACGTCTTTTCTCAAAAATGTATTCCAAGTACCACATTTTATTTGGTGAGATTACTGTATAGTGGATATTAATAGACAGAGTGGATGTTGGAATGGAACAATGAAATGAGAGAAGGAGAGAAACTTGATGACTTGAACATTTGAGACTTGCATATCTAGGCAATGGTTGACACTACAAATTAAGGGGCTGATTTCGAGTTTGATGAAAAGGGTGATGCCCTTTTCACCAAATCCTTAGCTTATCCACCTCATTAGGAGGCATTTATACAAGCCCCTAGCACCACTGAAGTGTCCCTTTTTGTGATGCTCCAGTGGTGCTGTGCACTGCGCCATATTTACAAGGTTGGGCTAAACCACTTTTTGTGGCGTGAAGCCACCTTGTAAATATGGCTCCTGCACATGCAGCAGTTTGTATGGAAGGGGCATGCTATGGGTATTCCACAGCAACATCCATTACATTTTGACACTGCCCCAGATGTGCAATAAATCGCAAACCTGTGGCACTGCCAAAATCTAATCACACCCCCAGGGTCGCATTAGCATGGTGCAACAAGGAGAAGTGCTTTGATTTCTTCTAATTTTTTGCTCTTTCAATGTGTGCTGAATTCTGCAGCACACAACGAAAGAGCAAATCACCATTGAAGATTGTATCCCTTCCTGCCCAAAAACAATCTCCACTGCAGTGCAGCCATTCTTGCACCATGGTGCAAGTGTGGTTGAGTTGATGCTAGGCAGCTAGTTCAGCACCAGTGCAGGAGGAAACACAGGGCTGCACCATATTTTTGTAAATACGGCACATCCCTGCATTTAGAACTGATGCAGTGCAGTGCTGCCAACTTTGCCGCAGCACCGTGCTGCAACAGTTCTTTGTAAATAAGCCCCAATAATGTCAGGCCAGTATTCCGTTAACAGTGTCCCTGTTTGCTCCTTAGATGGAAAGCTTCCTTTGAAGGTCCATCAGAGTATGGGCCTTTGGAGGAAGGGCTTTACACTGCCAGCTCTATTTAGGGTGGATGATATGCTCTTTTTTCTTTCTGTCATCAAAGTTAAAATGCAGAGGTGAGGGACAGATAAACGCAATGAATATTAACTTCCATTCCCAGTGAAAAAACACCCTTATTTATTTGTACATAATAAGTCACTTCCCATTAAAGGGAGGTAAATTACCAAATTAAAACGTTGTCATCAATTAAAGTGTATAGAAAGGGAGAGGGATAAAAAACCATACATATTATCACTAAATATCCCACTTAACCTGTTTTGCTTCTTGACAGAAAATGCTTGCAATGAACCATGCACTCAACATATCATGATTTAATAAATTATTTGTCTCCTATGCAAAAATATATAACTTCATTAAAAATTAATACATTATATAAATCTAAATTATCACACATGCATATCAATCATACCTGTCACATACTCATGAAAATTCATGGGCAGTCAAGGAACAACTTATTGTCACCCAGTCCAGAGCGTTCATATTTATTCCTCTTCCAAAGACTAGATCATTCCAGACAATTGGTTTTGTAAGGGACATTGTATGCGACTTGGAGAAATTACAAATTTTGGGAGCAACAATGTGGTTTACCTTATGTTGTGTACATGCAATTCTGGATATATTGGTGAGACAAGCATGGAATTTTGTAGCAAATTTTGGGTACCCAAATCAGCTATACATACCAAAAAAAACTACAGAAGGCCCCCCCCCATGCACCACTTTATAGAACATGGAGCATCAGAACCAAAGTGGATCACTGATGAAAAACTCCAAGGCAGACACTATTTATCAGGAATATAGAAATGAAAAGAGAGAGATCTTTTGGATATTTACGGTAAAAACATCTAGAGAGGGCTTGAATGAGAAAATTAGATGTGAATCCATCTGACCGAGTGATATATTGCCATGGTAATGTCTGAGAAATGAACAACTTCTAATGGGAACCAATTGACCTATGAGAGGTTTCCTCAACTTGTTTTTGACTTTAGAAGTATTGTAAAATATATTTCTAATTTTTGCATGGGCAGCTCTATATATCTGGTAAACTAAATTTATATTGATGCCATCATATAATATTGTGAGTAGAATAATAATGGACTGATATATGTAAGCAGCACAAGCACTCACATTAATGGACCATTCGTTTGATTTATTACGTGTTTTTGACTGTATGCAAATTTTTGTCGCATATATCTTATGTATTTCCAAGTCAGCCTTATTACACTGTGGATGTCGGGTGCACTGCCCAATATGGCAGCCACGTTGACATGCTGTAGTAGTCATATGCCAGTAAGCACTCATTACCTATGTGGCCTCTGCCCATGTACTTGTGTAATATTTCCTGGCGTATGAGAGGAGAGACAATACAGTTTCGATATTACAGTTGAGTCCTTTGAGATGCAGGTGAAAATATTCATCACAGCAGTATTAAAGCAGGGCAGGAGGACATGTTGTGTAATCGTTTTTGATCATGAGATGTCAGTGTAGTGATCTGAATCAAGGTCCATCCAAGCAAATGAAAAATATTTGTATTTTGAGAGCTGAGAATAACAGTATTATTCTGTTTAGTTTAGTTTAGATAAGCCCTCATGTTGAGAATGAGAGGGAACCTTCATCTGATAAGACAAGCTGTATGACTACAAACCAACAACATCTCTTGTATGCCTTCTCTCTATCTTTATCCTCCACTTCACCATTATGTTATGGACCATCTTAGACATGTTCACCTCCGTTGACATTGAAGGAGACTGACAACATTGGGATCAACCTATTAGTGGTGACTTGAGGCTGACACAGAGGGGACACTAGTTCCAATTATGGAATGTGTCACTTTTTAACATATTGTTTATTTTGTTAATGTTAAGCAATGTAAATGGGAGGCATCTTTAGATTTGACTTATGAATATACAAAAACAGGTTTTCTTACATGAGAAAGGCACTTTCCTTTCCATAAGTCACTTCAGTGCTTTTAAATTGGCTCCATTTTAGAGCACCATGGAGTTCCTAGAAGCCATTTGTTTTTGTCATGTATGCGGGGATCATAAACCAGTATTGAAGCCCTCACTGTTGCTGTCTTACCACTGCGGACCCGGCAATAAAGACCACCATATCACGAGTTGTGGGGCTTGGCAATGCCAAACCTCCACAATGGCACCTGGCCCGCCGGTGCACTGACACGGCCGGAGGTGTGCACCTCCAACCTGGAGGAAGGCTTCAATCTGCCAGCTGGATTACAAGGCTGCAGACTGCCTGGCTTTCCTTGGCGGTCACCCCACTATGAAAACCCTGGTGGTCACACCCCACCCCTTTGCGCATGCTTCATTCACATACATACCCCTCAGTATACACATTCATCCACATCGACACCCCCACTCACTTGCATACATGCAGACACACACCCCCATTCACTCGCATACATACAGACACACACCCCCATTCACTCGCAGACATGCAGACACCCCCTATTCATGCGCACATACACGCACACAAACATTCACATTCAATCACATACATGCACGCATTCACCACTGCCCTCTCCTCTCTGCATACACGCACTCACACTACACACCCCTCTGCATACACGCACACCCACACACACAGACACCCCCCCTTTTGGATGACCACTTACCTTCTCCGTCGAGGAGGTCATCTGGGAGTCTTGCACTGCCAGCACCACCACGTCAGCAGGACTCTGCCAAGCTGTATTATGGCTTGTAATATGGTAGATAGAGTCTTGCAGCCTGTCGGTGCTGGCAATGCAACTGCCTCTTCAGAGTGGGACTGCTGCCCAGAAGTGGGCGGAGGTCCTCCAAAGACTCCTAATATGGCAGGCAATTGACCGCCAGCACTGGCAGTCTGTTGACTGCAGCAGCTTCGGCGGTCTTCCAAAAAGACTGTTGCAGTCGTAATGAGGCCCTCTGAGTTGGCATCAATCCTGAGGGTGTAGGTGATGTGTTGGCTCTGAGCTGCATAAAGTTGGAGATGCATCAGGAGTGGAGGCGATACACCGCACAGTCAGGAGTGGGGTGCTCCTCATCCTTGCAGCAATTGTGGTGTGCTTGTGTCAACGGCGTTGCGGTATGCTTGATCTTCACAGCGTCGGTGATGCTTCATCCTCGATGGTGATTCGTCATTGGCACAATGGCAGTGATGCGCAGGTTGTGGCAGTTGCAGCACTTTATACCCACTTCCAGGGGCCCAGAATTGAAATGACACTACTTGGCAGGACAAGAGTTGTAGCAAGCAAAGTCCAGGTGCTCTTGCAGGATGAATAAAAGTCTTTGATATTCCTAAGACTTCAGAAAAACAGGAAGCAACCCATTCCAAATGTAGTCCTTCTCAACAGCAGGCAAGGAGGTCAGCAGGCAGCAGGTCAGCACAACACAGCAGAGTTCATCAGAGTGGACACCCAAGTGTCCACCTTTTGGACATAACTGTTTGTTTTCCCTTGACTAGAGCTTTGACAGCTCCCCCAAGTGAAAGCAAACAGTAGGTTCACCCCTGCATGCAGGGAGATGCATTTTTAACTGCTCCCTTGATGGAGAAATGCCAGCTCCCTCTAGAGTAGGGAGCTGGCTGGGGCTGTGGAGCCCTTGAAGCTCCCCCTGAAGCTTCAAACAAAGAGAATATGGGTGCCCTGGGTGGGTCCAGGCCACCAAACGATTTGAGGTAAAGCCACTTGGAATCAATCAGGTCTTCTGGGACAATATTGGCCTGGAGAGGGGGGCTTTGTGCCCACCTCCCCATTTAAATGCTGGGCACGCCCTGTGAGATTGGGTCCCTGGGGCCAATATTGGCTCGGGAGATTAGTAGCTGCATGCCACTCTCTCCCTTAAAATGATGGGCTTCCGACAGGGAATGGTGTCCCCAGGGCCAATATTAACCTGGGGAGGGGGCTTCATTAGATTCAAAGTTTACACAAACAAAACCATAGAAATATATATATACGTATGTGCCTGTGTTTGTGTGTCTCTTTCACATTACCTTCTTTGCATCCACTGCTGTGGTCCAAATATTGTTCCATTCAGATACTTAAGCCTCCATCAACGATGAAGTTATCAAGGGATGTTCTCAAGGCATGTAAGCACTCTCAATGTAGTATCATTGTTTACTATGTCAAATCTTATTATGAGCCAAGCGCATAAAGTATCTGATTTAGCAACCAACATAGTTGGATTTTTAAATAATAGTTTGTCCAGCTTTCCCCTCTTTTCTTCATTTGTTAGCAACAATGGGTAATCAAAGATGACCTTTTATCAAAATTGCCATACTCCATTGTTGTTTACATTTTTTTAATGTTAGTGGTTTTTAGGTTTAAAATAATTGTTACCATCAGCGCTATTGTATGTGCCCTAATTTTAATATAGCTGTCTTATTGAGGACACAAATATACAAATATAATATATACTGACAAACACAATACAATGATAACAAAAGGAGGTAGATTGCATATACAGGTGAAGTTTGAGGCATTCCCAAAACAAATCACCATTGAGCAAATGCATAATAATCTGGTGTAGATAACCCTATTTCCCTGAGTAGGGTGCCTCTTTTGTAGTAGACCTTCATGATATAAGGATAATAGGATTTGAGGCAACTTGGACTTTGCTCGAGATTACCATCTTTTGAGTGGTAGTTCACCAGATTTGTGCCTTTATTTTCTGATCCCATTTCTGCTGGTCATACAACTCTGCACACTTTTCTCTTGTTAGAGCTGGCATACCACAATTAGGACATTTAATTTACTTGTAAGTCACTAGCAAATGGTACCACATGTACTCATGGGCTGTATATTAAATGCTACTACTGGGCTTCCGCACTCATTATGCCACCCACTAAACTAAGACCTAATTTAGGATGAAGTGGTGCAGCATGGCACTAGCAGCGCTGCACTGTGTTACTTCAGAAATTCAGGGATGTGCAGTATTTACAAAATACTGTGGCCCATATTTATACTTTTTTAGTGCTGCAAACGTAAGTGCAATTGTATTTTGTAACTTTGCGCCGCTTTTGCGTTAAAGAGCGACGCAAATGCGGCGCTAAAATAGTATAAATATGGGCCTGTGTGCCTCTGTGTTCCCCCTAGTGCTGGTGCTCAATTTAGCTGCCTAGTGCCAACACAGTCACGCATGGACCATAGTGCAAAGGTGCCTGCCTAGCAGGGAATTATTGTTTTTGTGAAGGAAGGTGTTCCTTCCTGCACAGAAACAATCCATAATGGAGATTTGCTAGCTCTATAGAAGTAGCTAATCATCATTATTTAATGATTGTTTACGTGCAGGAAGGGACATCTTCCTGCACATAAACAATCATTCATGGCGTTTTGCTCTTTCTAAGTGTGTTGTAATGGGTGTTGCAGTGGAATGCCCACAGAAACACCCATTGCACGCCCCTTCCATGCTAAGTGATGCATGCAAAGGGAACGTATTCACAAAGCGGGATTAAGCCAAAAAAGGGCCTTGTAAATATGGCGCAAGGCATTCCACTACCCGAGCATCGTAAAAAATGAAGTAAATGAGGCCCTAAGACTGCAGAACATGTCTCTAGGCCTGCCACTGCAGCCTGTGATTGCAGTTTTAAGCTTCCATTTGGGCCTACCAAAATAATCCTTCTACCAGGTCTAAACCTTCCCTTTTTAATACTTATAATTCACCCCCAAGGTACTCCTTAAATGGCTTTAGTGGAGGGTGCATGATATTTATAAAGGCGGTCATATTCATTTTTATAATTTGAATGTAATATTTATTGTTTTACATGTCCTGGCAATGAAATACCTCCAAGGCTGATTCTGCCATAGGAAAATACCACAGCAACTTGCGGTTGAGGAGCAACTAGAAAATTATTCAGCGACTCATTATAATAGTCATTTGAAATCCACCTTAGAAGTCAGGTCAGATTTTATATTACTATATTGGAAATTACACTTTTAGACAGTTTGTCATTTTCTTGGTTAAAGCCAAAAGGGACCTTTTGCCATTGTCCATTATCACATGACTGCTGATGGGTCCCTTGAGATGGAATGTGGATTGCTCCACGACATTAGACAAAGGGCGTGGGTTTGGTGTGGTGTTTGATGGTAAACTTATACAGCTATCTGTAGGTTGAGAGTACTAACCATATGGCCCCTTGGAAGTCAAGGACGCACACACTCAGAATTTTGATAGAGATTGTGCTGGTGGCATATTTACCTACCCGTATGGTTTCCGGAGACCAGGCCATTTCTGGAAACGAGAACAGGGTGATGTGATTTGGCTACCGACGCACTCTATCAAAATTCATTTTATGTCACATCCTCAACTTCTAAGGGGCCCTATCCTTAGTACAAGCAATTCTCTTAGGGCCACATGTACAAAGATCCAGTTTTGCGAGTCGCAAACTGCGAACCTTAGCGACTCACAATTTGGGAGTCGCAAAACCGGATGTACAACAGTCTACTTTACACTGTTTGCGATTCCCAATGGGGTCACAAATGACCTACCTCATGAATATTCATGAGGTAGGTTGCAATTTGTGACCCCATTGGGAATGGCTGCCCTCACCGGGATGGTGGCCTGCTGGAGACAGCAGACCACCATATCTGTGACTGCTTTTTAAATAAAGCAGTTTTTTTGTTTTTAAATGCAGCCTGTTTTCTTTAAAGGAAAATGAGATGCATTTCAAAAACAAAAATGAAACGTTTTCTTTTTTAATTTTTCAGAGCAGGCAGTGGTCTGAAAAAATATTTTCGCTGGCATTCACAAAGGGGAAAGGATCCCATGGGGAACCCTTCCCATTTGCGAATGGGTTAGCACCAGTTTGAAACTGGTGCTAACTGCGATTGTTTTGTGACTACATTCAAGGTCACAAAACAATGCTACGTTGCGCTGCGACTCGAAATTAGGAAGAGAACTCCCCTTCCTAATTGCGACTCGCAAACCTATTTTGCGATTCGGTAAATAGATTACCGAATCGCAAAATAGGCTCTGTACATACCAAAATGTTTTTTTCCTGTCACAAACGGTCCGATTCTACAAAACGTACATGTGCCCCTTATACTCTGAACCTACACCTACTAGTGTAAGTTCACCATCAAACCAACATTAATGGTATGTTTTTATGGAGATGGGGGCATATAGATGCAGTAGGCATCATGATTCTCAAGAAAATGAAGATTACGTTTATTTATATTGAGGTCCTGAAGAAGTGCCACTTGATTACTTTGACATATAGAGACATTAAACATCTTGACCAAAAACCTGCATTAAATTAAATACATTTGATCTCACCTTGCTCAGTATACATTCGAGGAGAGACTAGGATCATCACGTTCTTTATTTTCCAAAATTGTTTTTAACTTGGACAAAGAAGCTTTTTTAAAGCAAACCATGGAACATCTATAGTCAATTTCAATCCACAATTATTTCCAATCTTCACACCTGCAAACTAGGACACACCATCTTTCCCAGCCAATCTGAGGTGATTCAAAAAGATCTGCAGCAAAGTATCCCCTTGAGGGGTCCGTTGGCCTTTGCAGTGCCAGTCCAACAAGGAGCCCAATGAGGAGCAGGCCCGATGATGAAGTATGCCACCTTCAGGTGGGTGAGGGTACTTGCTTACACGCTCCCAGTGATCTTTCTCTTTCTTGGTCTTTAATTTATTACCTGTTCAGATTTTCGTAGAATGGTATACTCCATTATAAATTGTTCTATGATGTAGGAGACTGTATATTGGACAACAAAAATCTCCTAGTCCTCCTACTTTAATGAGACTAATAAGCACTGAATCTGCATGGCATGCCGAATTTTACCATCCAAAACTCAGAATAAAAGGTGAAATTACCACCTTCTACAAACATCTCACCCTGGTATATTGAAATTTGGAGGGCTACTAGAACAGCTTACTTAAATATTCTGGGAAATCGGGGGGTCATATAAACAGCAACCCTGACGTAACGTACTTGGAATGAGGGCCCAAATCAAAATCAAAGGATCGAAAATTTGAAGCAAATGCTTAAAAACAGATGCTGGTATATAAAGAGAATTTATATTTTTCATTCCATTAACGCTTATAAAGTTATTACTTCAGTTGAACAATTGCTTGAACATATCTTTTGCAAAATGTTCTGTGTCTGACGCCGAAGTACACCTTACTCTCCAACCGCAGCTTTGCACCAGCCTCTAGTTTTCCAGATTACACATTAAGCATGCCAACGGATCAATATACATTGGCCGTTTGGTGTACGATTATATGACAAGCAAATGGGAATGTCAAACACACTATCTTCACTATAAATCATGTCTTGCTGCATTTGCAGTGGTATTTGGGACTCACAGCATGTACAGGTATGCTGCTTGGGCTCCCGATGCTAAGATTACATAACGCAGCAAGTGTGCTGCACCTGCTTCCATTTGTAGAAATTATGCATAGCGTGTTACCAGTTGTTGTGCGTGTTGCTGAGAGAAATTAAATCTGTTGCATTTGCAGCGGAGGTTAACATTTTGTGAAGCATTACTAGGTGTACAAATGTTTTTAAAAATCAGAAATGAATGCTTAATTCAGATGTGTTTAACTTAACATAACTAGACCACAGTCGACATGACAAGGACACAACCACCTTGCATTGAAGTCTATTCCGAAAGAAATGCACACTTTTATTTTACACGAACAAGCCTTTTCACATGCATGTCTCTGTGTGCTTTTCCATTTTAGAAAAATAAGGAAAATCGAACCGCTCTGCCCAGTGTCTGATTGTTGATGAAATACATCTGTATTGATTTATCTCCACTCACAGATGTGCCCCCAGATACACCTGTCTGAAACAATACTCAATGTTTTTTTTATGTAGGCTCAAACTAGAGAGCCATCCATGCCTAACATATTAATTTGTTAAGATAAATAAACACACAAACATTTCATCCATTTCTTATGTACATAAAACATATTAACGTATTAATGTGCAGAACAGTAGGTGTTTACTGGAATTATTTGATGTACCTTATGTATGCAAAAAGTCATTGATAAAGCCATGTGTATCTGTCTTAATACAACCCTGTTATGTCATTTCACACAATGTGGGGATCTTCTGATTGAAACCCTTTAAAAGATGATGTTTGTGGGAAATAAGCCAGTCTTTTGGCTTACTTCTCAAGGAGCAGACTTTTAGCTAATCTGTTTACTCCCTTTATATTAAGAACCTTTGTTGCCTTCCGAATTGTGCAGTCATTAGTCTGTCATTTGATTTATATTTTGAGCTTTTGGACTTTCTATTGAGGCAGACCCTATGTCAGTGTTCTTGCTGAACTATGCTTTATTTTGGTGTTTTCTAAATTAGGAGGTAGACCTTATGTTGATTCTCTTGCATCATTTGATTTTTATGTATTATAAATGATAATTCCCAATGATTTGACTAACAACTTGTTGCTTTCTGTAATCATTCTAATTTTAAATAAAGCTGTATGGTGTTAACTGTAATTCCTGTCTCCTGAATGTTTTATTTATTGGTACTAGCATTTATTTTTACCAAGATATGCTAGGTCTTACAAAGACTGAGACAGTTCTGATACGGCACATCATCCCTCTAATTATTTATTTGCAATGCTGACACAGGTTACCTAAAGAAACGAGATGCAGTACATGTATGTAGCAATTCTGATATTGCAGATTTATGGATTTCCCTACATATTCTAAATATGGGCAACGAATATTGCAGTGGCTTGATTTGACCTTGACATAGCTCTGCTCATTACATCCTCATCAAGCTGCATCTTCTCAATCTGTATTGAAAGAGTTTTCACCCGGGAGGCATTTCTTTTAAAAAAGGCAACAATACAAAAAAGTTCCTATCTTTCCTGTAGGACTCTCTGGGTCTTTCTATCATTCTTGTTGGTCTCTCTCCATTGGAGACTGATCTAGAATTCACTTTTACCAGCATGACTAAACTTATATACAATTTCTTAATTTTCTGTCAAGCTGCATTTCTACATATTTTCACTGGCCAAGTTTTTGAACTAATGAATATTCATGCAGTCTTGATACAGATAAGTGACATTTATGAAGTAAATTAAATTGTACTGGCGTTGGCGTCTTTAATATCGCTGTGACAAGACATCATGGGGGATTTTTTTGCCACTATCTGACATTGACTTTGAGGGACGGAGTTTTTTCAGTAGGTTATCTCTCAAAATCCTGTGTTCCCATCCGATCTCATTTGACAACAATGATGCAGTGCTCAGAGGATTCAGTTGCTGTCTCTCCATTCCTACTGTGGATTAGATGCTGGAGAAACCCAGTGGCTTCTTTGGTCCAAGACTGGCTGTCTGACTGTTTACAACTGGCCCACTCATACAGGATCCCCTGGTTGTCACATTTTAAAAAGTCCTTTCAAAGGTACGGGATCGAAACAATGTTCACAGACCCCAAATCTTTGCCGACCAATGCAAAAGAAGTCTTAAAATCACAGTATAGAGAGCATATTTTGACCTTGATACTCCTGGATGCGCTTAACTTGAGGTCTTTTGTTCTGTATTGCCAGATCTCATCGTCAGATGCCATGGAACCCTATTTAGCCTGGTTCAAGAGTTCAGCAGTATGAACTAATTCATTTGAGTGGCATTTCCCGTACAGGGTACCTGGCACAGAGAGTTGCCCCCATGCCCTTGTGATTCAAAATCAAAGCAGAGCACATCACTTTATATTATTTTGCACTTTGTATTGTGATCCAAGATCAGATTTTATATTGCCAATGTGGCATAGGGCAAGGGTTAGGCATTATAAGGAAGCAATGACCTATACACAAAAATTGTTGTCATTTAAATCCTGCCTCTCTATTTAAGATTTCATCAGATCTGCTTTAGCTTTTAGGAAACATTATAAAATGGTTGATATTTTTGAAATAACTACTTTGTGGACACCTTCTGAGTTTAGAACGACATCAAATTAGTGGTGATGAGCAATCAAGGGTATGCTCTTTTAGGGTTTTCTATTTTAAAATGTTTGTCTTTTTAGCTCAACCTTTTAATAACATAATTCGGTTTTATTGTGAAGCTATATGCTATCAGAATTTCAAGTGTATGTAAATGTGAAAGTATTTTTATTGTTATTCTATGGCAGCTGCTGAATAAACATGATTGACTGATTGACTGACAACAGTGTGTATAACAGTAGGAAGAACAGTGAAACATGGTCTTAATATTACAAACAGTTCAGGACGTATAAGAAGGAGCATTTAGAGTTTGTCTGGGCAAGGAGGAACATAGACCATTGAAAGGATGCATGGGAGAGAACCTTGAGGCTTTTTTTTTCCACCGAGGGATCAGAAATGTAAATGGGTAAGGATAGGGTTAGGAAAAAATGTATTGCTGACAACACAGCAGTGTGACAGCTATGCAGGACCATTCCTCAGATACCTTCACTAATGTGACAAGTGTGGAGTGACACATCACATAATCCCGTAATAGGACAAACCAGCTGGTCAGTTTTAGGAAGACTTCAGGACAAGGAAGGTCAATTAATGCAGTACCAATGACAGTGTAGGAGATTGGCAGCAGGATAAGAACAAGTGAGGGTATGGCACATGACAATTGCTTAACCTCTCCAGGTAATCTACTCCAGTTACTCACTGGTATTTGGGTATGATAGAGTGCATTATCAGGCCCTGAAATATATTTCTTTGAACCTATTCTTAAGCAATCAAGGATTCTGCCAGTTTTTAAAGCACATTCTAGATAAGGAGGCAGCTCTTATACGAGTGGCCATTGGCTTCACCTCTCCCCCATTGCAGAATTTGAAAGTTTTATCCTAAGGTTCTTACCTAGGAAGAAACAGCAATTTTGAACAGCAATTTAGCATTATGAACATTTTTCATTGCCAGGCAGTACTGTTGAGTTTCATGCAGATTTATTGAGTTGTCCAAATTGTTGAGAAGTAGAGGAGTTGGAAACTAAATGGTGAAGGCAGACTTCAAGTCAGCATTTCCTTTGCTGCTGATGCACCCTGATACCTATCTATTCTTGGGCTTTGCTATTTATGGGAATTTGTACCATCATATATGCCTGGCATTCCAGTTTCAGAGTTTCATGTGCTCTATTTTAAATGTTTAGCCTGTTTCTGGAGTGATGCTATGATCTGAAGAGTGGACAGCATAATATGGCATATTAGTGTTGGATGCTTAAGGAAGGAAAAAAAGTCCCCCTTGCATATTGGTAGGACACTTTCAGATCATCAGAGTCACAGATTGTTTGATTTTCAGTTCAAACACCTGCTTTGGGAGGTTAATATTGGTAAAAGAATTTGTTGTCCCAGCGCATCAACTATGGCACCTGCTCGGGAAAGTTTCAGTGCCTTCACTGCATTCAATGGATAAATATGAAAGTCAGTCCTTCTCTAGGGGATCACATGCTAGAGTCTTCACTGACCTGGAAGGCCCTAATTATTCCTAGTTCATGAGATGTGTGTGAGGCCAGTAAACCAGCTTTTGTCATTAGAAACTGAGCTGGATATGGTGAGGCAAGAGACTGTGTTTTTCTCTGCTATTGAAGAAACTCACTTGGCTGCAGTTGCAGGCACTAATTGGACAGTGTGTACCCAGTGTCATTCCATTTGCCAGGCCATTTTCAAGGGGACACAAGCGCAACTTTAGGTCTGAAGCAGAATTCTCACTTCAAGCCATTGTTGAAAAGAGCAAGAGAGGATCCGGAAGTGTGAGATGACTTTATGGTGAACTTCAATTCTTTTTCATGGTGATGAGTTAAGATAATCTCCAGCAATGTACTGGAATTGTGTACTTATTCGACTGGGAGTTTGGTGCTTGAAGCCATCATGAACAGTGGTGTACCCCTGGGATACTGAGACAGGACTCTCAAAGGCATGAAATATTGTAACCAGAATATTGAGAGCAAAATATTGAAAGGTAAGTAAATAGATATTTTCTATATATAATTCTTCATATATGTACCTTGACTATAGATATAACTGTTAGCTGCATAGACGTGGAGTTAAGAATAGTAAACCTATACTTACTCTATTTGCCCTTAAATTTCAATATTTTGCCCCCCCCACATATTTTCCATGATATCCTGATACCACAATAATCTTATGCACCAAATTCTTTAGCACAATTTGGGCAGGGTGTGGTTTACTAGGTGATGTCCAAGTTGTTGATATGAGAATAGGCTGACAAAAATCAGAATATTTATGGAGATTTGTTTCCAGTCTTGGTGGTCATAACAATTTGAGGTGAGGAACTGAGGAAAAGTTACTTTGTCTTGTGGTCATATAATTGCTCTTTCCTACTGGTCTTCAACAGGCAATGGGCTTACTTTCAACAAATGAGATTGCTAAGGGTTAACATGATGATTTCAGGAAGAAGATGCCATAAGCTGAAAAGCATATACTATTCTTGCCAAAACTCTTGGGTTTGGGCACCTAAACCATATGGTGCTCAACTCACTTAATAAGCAGACACTGATTATGTATAACGAAGGTAGATGACTAAAGGGGTAGGTTCGGAAGACCTGATAAAACCTGCATAAGAAAGGCTGAGGAATTATGCCTCTGCAAGATTTGTTACTAGGTCCTTGAATGACTTGGCATTAGATTCTTGGCAAAAGCATAGCATATAGGCATGTTGGCCATTGACTGTCTCAAAAGGGAGATGATCACAAGCTGGGATAGACTGAGAAAGTCTATTCCTGATAGGATGTAAGGAGTTGATTTAACAATGCTAAACAACATTGTGAGTGTGCTAGCAAATCTGTGTGTGTTGCAGTATACGAATGCCTTATTCCAATGTGCACTCCTATTCATGTTTTGGTGTGAGGTTGTTCTGCCAAAAAATAAGTGGAACTTTGTATTGAGTCTTTCTAAGGTTCTCAAGCTGGGTGGAGAAAAGCAGACAAGAGCCCAAAATGTTAAACAGATCAATATAGCCATGTAATTTTGGTAATAACGAAGATGGAGTTAGGTTGACAACAGAGTAAGTGGTAATAGGGATGGAAAAGGGGAATTTTCCGGTAATAAATAATAACTGTGATCTGCTGAAGGTCTATCAGTTTAGTTCCTTAATGAAGGCAGTCTGTCAGGAGAGATGGATGGATCAGTTGCATAACTTTACTATTTTTTCCCCCGAAAGTGTGGCATCACTAAGAGTACACGCTGGAGCAACCACAGACAGTGGGGGTCATGACGACCCCAGCTGTCGGCGATAATGTGGCGATAAGTACCACCAACAGGGTGGTGGTACTTACCGCCACATTATGACTGTGACGGGTTGGCTGAAACCAACCCGCCAATGTACCACTCCGACCACCACACCGGTAACAGCTGCCGGACTAGAGGTATCCATCTCCAGCCCGGCGGGTGCCATTTTGCCGCCCTGCAGGATTATGACCCCGCTTACCACCATGGTTTTTGTGGTGTTCATAACGCCACGAAAACCATGGCGGTAGTCCATGTCAGTGACAGGGAATTCTTTCCCTGTCACTGACAAGGGTCTCCCCCCCTTCCTCTCCAGATACCCTCCAACCACCCTACCTCTCCAAACCCCTCCCTACATTCACACCCCCTTCACACACACACACGCGCATACACACACACACACCCATTCCCACATACTTACACACATGCATACATCCAATCACAGACACATCTGCACACACTCCCAAACATACAAGCAGATACGCATTCACAGCTCACAACATATACACACTCACACCTCCGACCATGCACACATGCATTCAACACTCAAAACACACCCGCACTCACGCACACACACAAACATTCATACACCCCCCACACACACACAACACCCCCACCCCCTCCCCTGCCGGAGAACCGACTCACCTGGATCCAGGGGGTTCTCCGGCAGGAGACGGGATGGGGGACTGCTACCACCAGAAGCGCCCGCCAGCAGAACACCACCAGGCTGTATTATTTGTCATAATATGGCTGGCGGTGGTCTACTGCTGTGGCACTGCTGGTGGCAGCAGCTCCACCTTACCGCCAACTGCCATTATGGCCACAGCTGGATTTCCAGCATTCTTGTGGTGGAAATCCGGCTGTGGTCATATTATGGCAGATGGCTGGTAGCTGCAGCAATGGTCTTTTGGGGGCCGTCACCGCGGCGGTAGGCAGTTTTTACTGCCGATGTTATAATGAGGGCCTGTATCTTTATGTTGGAACATTGGGGGTTTGCAAATCTCAAGGACACATGTTCTGTCTACGCTGTGGGGGGAGGCTGAGGAATGATGCCTCCAGAGAATGGGAGAACCTCTGCAGAATGCGATGGAGGGGAGGTAGGGCTTGGAATCTGCCATGATAGTCTGCAAAGTTTAAATATACCGATTTCTGTGGTGGGGATATTTGAGTTGTGAAGGGAGCTGCAGCAAATGGAACTCCCTTCACAGCATTGAAGGTTTGCCAAGTAGAGAGTATGGCTAAAGCACCTGCTTGGAAGAATTTTTGTTCATAGAAAACAAATTCCCAATTTTGGAGTTTGATTTCTCTAAACAAAGAAATAAATGGTCTCAATGCATAGGGAATTGTCTTCATTTTCTTTCCTGTGTTACTCATGCATTGTGTGTTCTACATGGGCAGTGATAACGAGGGATGGTCGTCTTACTTCCAATAGTGCGTAATGACCATCACTGTGACCTGGCAGTACCTTTAGAGGATGGCCCACCAAGTCAGAGCTTTACGCTGGCATTGTAAGCAGAGACTTTGCTAGTATAAATCTTATTCTTGCCTAGATTCTAAATAGAACAGGGAACCAAGAATTTGTCTGGGAACAAACAGTGCCAATTTACAGCACTACTCATTCTAAATCAGACTTTAAGGTTCAGAATTACTATCAGTTTTGTGTCTGGGTTACATTACTTTTTTAGTACATCCCAATGCAAAATCATGTTTGGCATTTATTAATCCACACAAAGCCACTTTGCTCTGCTTTGTGTGGTTTAGTAAATACAAAGTTACGCAAGGCAGTGCATAACCCTGCCTTGCATTACTTTGTGTTGGGTAGGAACTGCTTGGGTGGAGCATGGGAATTCCCATGCATCCACCCATGTAGTTTGACACAAACCGAGATTTGCAAAGACTTGTAAACTTTGGGTTGCAACAAAATAGCGTGTCTACTCAACAGAAGTGTAACAAGGAGAAATATCTCTATTTCTCCTTGTTACTCCCTCTTTCCATGTCTAGTGCATTCTGCATCCTGCAGATCACATAAACAAGAATATGCCTCTTTGGATTATGTTTGTGCAGGCTGGCACCCTTGTAAAATGGGGTGTAACAAGGCAGCACACAGTGCACCAGTGAAAGGAGAAGCACAGCACTCACTATCTTTGTAAATGTAGAGCATCTCAGATCACTCCCTTTCATGCAACAAAGTGCAGCAAGTTCCCTTGTTGTGCTCTGTTGAATGAAATAATAAAATGATGCCCCTATATAAGGCTTATGGTAGCAATATATAGCTCTAGATATCAAGTCCAGGCCCAATGTATGATTGTACTAACAATTATTATTATGTATCTCAAATGCCAGATCCATAGGTAGCCAGATGGTTGGCCAACAGTTGTTGTCAAGCGTGTGGCAGTAATAGCTAGGTCACCTTGTAGCACCATTTAGACCCAGATTGGCTATTTTATCCTTGCTTGAGTCCTGGAAAACATTTGTTGTGTGAGTGGTGTAGTTTTATGTGTAGTGTCCTTACGACTGAAGAGATGGTTCTATCTTTTTATGTGCAGATTCTACACATAAAACTACAGTCATTCTTTGTAAATGACGAAAAAGTAGTAAACTTACATGAAAAGTGTACTTTTTTCTTCGTGAATATGGCCTGTAGGCCCATATGTATGAAATTCCCCATTTGTGATTCCTAAATATCGAAACCATAGAAATTGCTGTCTGGGAATCACCATTTGGAATGCATGTGGAATTTCCTAAAAAGGAAATCGCAATTTTGGAAGTTGAGCTTTCTGGCAGCTGGCGGATGATGTCAGAGCCCAGGTGGAGGATGATTATAAGGTGTGTCCACAAGCCAGAGGCCTAAACAGCTATTGAAAGCAAGGAGTGCCCCTGCTTCACTGCTGCCAGTAGAACACGCCGCCTCCAGTGAACACCACAGCTGCTGAAAAGGGGAACAAGGACGCTGGGAGCATCAGGAAGAGAAAGGTGAAGTTCTTCATGAGGGAGCTTGAGGTCCTGTCCGAGGAATGTGTGTCCAACATGGACCAACTGCTTGGGAAGGCATCTTTCTTATTCCTTGAGGCAGAGAAAATGGTGATCTGGAACGGAGACCTAGAAGATAAACTCTCTAGGATCAACACAGTGATGCCATGACAAGGAGAGGTTGACCAGCAGGACATCAAACGAGGGCCCGCAAAACACCCCTTCTCATGGAGACGCTAATTGAGGGGACCCTCAAACCAGAGAGTATTTCAAAGGGTGCTAATATTGACACCTCCATTCCAGTAGCCATCATCTAGGGTAGATCAACTTCCCTTTATGCATCATACATAAGATAATGTTAGCCAATCCACATATAATACATCACAGCACGAAATACTCCACTGAAGAGCTTGGCCCAACCAGGCAGTGCATCATGGGAATTGTAGTACACAGCATTAGCATGTGGTGTTGAGTACTAATGACCACAATAAACATATGTGTATAACACAAACATGTCACAAACACATGCAGCAGTGTCACAACAATATTGTTTCTAAAAAATAGTCATTTAATTATAATGACTATATACATGCAATTCGACCGATCACAAAATGGATGTGTCAGAAACTGTAGCAGCTGAAGGAGCTACTGGCAGTGCGGTTGTCCTTGAACCCACAATAATATCATCTCCCAGTCCATCAACCCAAATCCAACTGGTAGGACAGCCATGTCACCCACTGGTGAGTTTGAGGACAGTGATGGAGGACAGTCAGGAAAGAGGGACCCCACAACATCTGAGCCCAGAACACTGCAAAATTGCAGAGGCTATGCCCAAGCAGGTTGTCCAGAGACTGTGTCAGACCTGTGGGATGAACATCCCATGTATGTTGGCCTGAAGAGCTTGATCCTCAACACACAGCACCTGCGGACAAAGAAAATTGGAACAGTGAGTCGAGAGCTGAAAAACATGGCAAAGGTCTGCATAACACTGAGAAAGGGCAGGAAGGGTGCTCACAGCAGTGGAAAGGGAGAACCATGTGCAACCTCAGAGGCACAGGCAGTACCTGTCCCGGTTTGCCACATTCACTCAGTCCATCAACCAGCTGGAAGCCCCATCATCGACCCTGGCAAGGCGGACTGTCAGTATCCAGGCAGACATGGCACACTGCTTCCAGGACGTCACATGTGGGCTAGTGTAGGTCACCACTGCGTTGAAAAATATCCAGACCTACATCCTATGCATCCCCGACGTCTGGGCCCCACCTTAGAGAGAGGAGGGCTCCAACCTCAGTGGATTGTCTGTCCGTGAGTCATCCACTTCCAGACATTCATGCCGCAATTCGTCTGGCACAGACTTATCCCCCATCCCATAACCCAGGGCAGCTCACAAAGCCCCCAACCCAAGGGGCCATAAGAAGTCAGTTTCTAGACTCTCATTAGGATGACTTGCCTCTGTTTCTCATCAACCCTATTGACTTTATTTTCCTTAAGTTAACAATATATCAAACACAAGGATGAAGTTAATCCTTGATTTCTACTGTATTGTAAACACTGGAATAAGAAATTATCACTCAGTTGTGTACCAAGCACTACTGTCATGTGTGATGTTTCATGCCTATTATGTTATGTAGTACCTTACGTCTGAACAAGTGGTTTATTATCCCTATGCGTCATGCATGCCCCTCAGCTGCACATGTACCCTCCTGCTGCAGCTATAGTGGTGCCAAGTCTTTCTAAGAGTGGGAACCAGGCTCTATGGGGATGTAATGCAGACCTTTCTTCATGGCAATATTGTGCAGTATGGCACAAGCGGTGAATACCTTGCAAAATATATCTGGTCTGTACAGTAGTGCTCCACCAGTCTTTTGTAGACAGCAGAAACTTCAGGATCACAAAGTTCCATTCAGTGATGGAGCGTGTTGTCCTGTGTGTCCTGATGAAGTTTCACTTCTTAAGAAGGGAGGCAGCTATGGTGTGAGGATCCTGGGAGTAAAGATTATGCACTGTCACCTTAAGGACATGAGAAGGTAGGTTACATTACATACTTTCCTGATCACTGCATGCATTGTGTTTGCAATTCTTTTACCTAGTATCTAGCCATCGCCAAATTCACCCTTTGCCAGTTGGGTATGTACTCACTGTGGCAGAACATGAATGAGTTGTGTGTGCTGCCTCGAAATCTGTCCAGAAGGTCTGTTATGATGCAGGAGGCATCACACGTTACCTGCACAATGAGTGAGTAAGACATTGGGGATCTTCATTACCCTGTAGAGCATGTTTTGTTTGCTGCAATGATTGGGGGGCATTGGGAAATTATATATAATGGTTGATTTTGCTCATCATCAAGTCCAGGAACATGTGAAAATACCTGGGCAGGGCACTTTGTACCAAAATGCTATTACCCCACTGGTAACTGCCAGAGGCTAAGAGGTGTAGGCAACACAATACCTGCACATGTGTTGGGATTGTGTTGCTTCTGAGTATTTGGGCTTCTAGCTGAGGTTATAACTGAACAATTAAATCAAGTAGTACCTTTCTACTGAGTTCATACCTCTCAATAATCTCCTTTTCAGTCAGTTTAAACAGGGTGACCCTCATCCTAAATATACTCTCCTGTCTCCTACTCCTTCTCTGCCTCTCCACCAAAATCCTCATCCTCCTTTCCAGAATGTACAAAGCTGCCATTGTGAAAGAGCCTGATGCATTTTGGGTGCTTTTTTTTTATAGTTTGCACCTGGTTACCACCTTTTCAGAATCAATGGTAATTGCTTTTCCTAAATCCCATATTGTGACTAGTCACAATTAATTAGGAAATGCTATGTACATGTGGTTACTGAATCACAAATAGGAAATCCATTTTTGTGATTTCCTATTTTGCGATTCCCAAAATGCAATTTCTATGGGTAGAACTCACATTTTGCAATGCTCCATACGCCTTTCGTACATACCAAAAAGCAGTTTTGAATTTCTGAAAGGCCCAAAATAGCGATTCGCCCATTAAAAAGTCAGTTCATACATATGGGCCATAATGTGTAGCTGGTGAATTATGGTGTGCGTTGTGTTGAAAGTAGAAGTAGGGTGTTGAGGAAAACCTGAGGAGCTGGTGGGTGGAAGCAGGCCTGTGTCCTGTCCTGCACATTGTTCGCACCGACACAGGTTACATCAACATTCAGTATACCAGCTGAGAAAATGCAAGATTTTGAAACCAACCTCTTTTACCCTTTCTTCACACTCAACTAAATATTATATTTAAATTCCCACTGCATATACAAATTATGTATACTCCTTACTTCAATAATTTAATCTCAAGCTATTTTTATGGTGGAATATGCAATGTGTGTTTTATCTGGCATTGTCTCGCGTCGCAAACAGTTGTGTGCTTGCTGCAGATTACACCAACTGATTTAATAGAGAAAATACTGTATATAAATATAAATGAGCATTTTAAGTATTCCTTTCATGATGTAAAAAACATTTTACTTTATTTAGAAAGTAAATATAATTTGAAGCCATAAAGTTTGAATCCTAGGTGACATTTCAGATCATTTGTACAAATAATAGGGGAAAAATCCAGACAAATGAGAATCATTTCAGTCTAAAATCACTACCTTGACCCCTATCATGGTGTTAACATAAATCATATAACGATTGAGCCATTTTGTGGGAGATGTTGGCAAATATTGAATCAGAAAGATTAAGAAGCAGCGCATATTCAAAGTACACTACAAAACCATTAAACTCCTCTGCCAAATTTGAAAAGGGCAACTGCTCCAGCACGGAGGAACTATATTTTAGATATGATTAATATTGATTCATTTTGGACAAATTTATACGAAAATAAAAATCTGTACCTAACAGCGAATATCAAATGTTACATTTAATATTTGGTCGAACATTCGTGACTGCAAAAATGCTTCTAAAATGTCTACCCACTCTGCTTGAATTACATTTGAGAATATGCTTCCTATGAAAGTGGGCCCAGTGCTCAAAAATGTTCCTCAGATAGTAAGAAATAGTAACATATACGCGACTAACTCACATATTTCGTTTTAGCCGAAATTATTAAGCCAGAGAAAGACAGGGGGAAGCTTTTCTTGACCCTTCAAGTACTGGTTGACCTGAGATTTTTCATGAGGGTCGTGCAAAGTTTCCTCTCCACGGATGTGCGACTTTTATATGAATCACATGTATTGCAGTGTCCATGTAAAATTTAGAGTCAATTAGAACATTTAGGGGGTCATTCCAACCCTGGCGGTCGGTGTAAAAGCGACGGCCAACCCGCAAACAGGCAGGCGGACAAAAAAATTGAATTCCGACCCTGGCGGGAACCGCCAGCACAGCCCGCCACTTTAACACTCCGACTGCCACGGCGGTACAGACAAGCAGCGTGGCGGTCACCGCTAACAGACAGGCGGCAGACAATGTACCGCCCACCCTATCACAACTCACCAATCCGCCACCTTTTCCGGGGTGGGAGACCGCCGATAAAAACACGGCGGAAACAGACTTCGAACGGGAAAATGCTCACCTCTACACACTCCACGAGGAATCTGGACAGCATGGAACCCGAACTACACATCCTACCAGCTATTGTCTACCTGCTCCTCTACCAGGAGCACGAACGCCGGAGCAGAAGACAACGGTGAGTACTGCACCTACGACACAGGGGAGGGGGGAGGCAAAAAATTACAGGGACACATATACGCCACACACCCACCCCCACCCTCACCCACTACAACACACACATCAATGCAGAGCAACAAGTCAGAGTGACACCCCCCAACCCACCCGGAAGAATGCAAAGACAAAATAAAATGACCATTAAAAATGAAGTATATTATAGCATAATTGAAGTTAAGTGAAATATGAAATATATAAATAAAATATATTACATCATGAACAATATATACATAGGTCAAAAGTCCGGCCCATATTGGCTATCATCCATTGTTCGTGGGCCAATGGGCCTAAACACATGGGCAAAGCCCACACACGAGACCCGATTCCATTGGAGAGAACACTGCAGGGGCATCAGATAGTAAAACTACAGGGACCTCAGGGGGAAGGGAAGGGGGGGCACCTCAGCCAGTTGAGTCCACGACACCAGATCCACGAGGGGCCTCCATGCCCACTGTACCATCCTGGGGAGTGCAAAGCCACAGTCTCACAAGTCTCTACAGTGGGTGGGTTGCCCACTGTACCATCCTGGGGAGTGCAAAGCCACAGTCTCTCAAGTCTCTACAGTGGGTGGGTTGCCCACTGGACCATCCTGGGGAGTGCAAAGCCACAGTCTCTCAAGTCTCTACAGTGGGTGGGTTGCCCACTGGACCATCCTGGGGAGTGCAAAGCCACAGTCCATCAAGTGGATTACAGACTCCACTGGTTCTGGAGGAGGCATGGTGCCCAGAGTGCTTCGTGAAGCCCTGGCCGACACAGATCCGGCCCTGCCAATGGGACAGCGGTGCTTGACAGGAAGGGCCCAGCGGAGCGGTGCTTGAGATGAAGGGCCCACGGAGCGGTGCTTGAGATGAAGGGCCCAGCGGAGCGGTGCTTGAGATGAAGGGCCCAGAGGAGCGGTGCTTGAGATAAAGGGCCCAGCGGAGCGGTGCTTGAGATGAAGGGCCCAGCGGAGCGGTGCCTGAGATGAAGGGCCCAGCGGAGCGGTGCCTGAGATGAAGGGCCCAGCGGAGCGGTGCCTGAGATGAAGGGCCCAGCGGAGCGGTGCTTGAGATGAAGGGCACAGCGGAGCGGTGCTTGAGATGAAGGGCGCAGCAGAGCGGTGCTTGAGATGAAGGGCCCAGCGGAGCGGTGCTTGAGATGAAGGGCCCAGTTCAGCGGTGCTTGACAGGAAGGGCCCAGCAGAGCGGTGCTTGAGATGAAGGGCCCAGCGGAGCGGTGCTTGACAGGAAGGGCCCAGTGGAGCGGTGCTTGAAATGAAGGACCCAGCGGAGCGGTGCTTGTAGATGAAGGGTCCAGCGGAGCGGTGCTTGAGATGAAGGGCACAGCGGAGCGGTGCTTGAGATGAAGGGCGCAGCAGAGCGGTGCTTGAGATGAAGGGCCCAGCGGAGCGGTGCTTGAGATGAAGGGCCCAGTTCAGTGGTGCTTGACAGGAAGGGCCCAGCGGAGCGGTGCTTGAGATGAAGGGCCCAGCGGAGCGGTGCTTGACAGGAAGGGCCCAGAGGAGCGGTGCTTGAGATGAAGGGCCCAGTGGAGCGGTGCTTGACAGGAAGGGCCCAGCGGAGCGGTGCTTGAGATGAAGGGCCCAGCGGAGCGGTGCTTGACAGGAAGGGCCCAGCGGAGCGGTGCTTGACAGTAAGGCCCCAGCGGAGCGGTGCTTGAGATGAAGGGCCCAGTGGAGTGGTGCTTGAGATGAAGGGCCCAGCGGAGCAGTGCTTGACAGGAAGGGCCCAGCAGAGCGGTGCTTGACAGTAAGGCCCCAGCGGAGCGGTGCTTGACAGGAAGGGCCCGGTTTGGCGGTGCTTGACAGGAAGGGCCCAGCGGAGCGGTGCTTGAGATGAAGGGCCCAGCGGAGCGGTGCTTGACAGGAAGGGCCCAGCGGAGCGGTGCTTGACAGGAAGGGCCCAGGGGAGCGGTGCTTGAGATGAAGGGCCCAGCGGAGCGGTCCTTGACAGGAAGGGCCCAGCGGAGCGGTGCTTGACAGGAAGTGCCCAGCGGAGCGGTGCTTGAGATGAAGGGCCCAGCGGAGCAGTGCTTGACAGGAAGGGCCCAGCGGAGCGGTGCTTGACAGTAAGGCCCCAGCGGAGCGGTGCTTGAGATGAAGGGCCCAGTGGAGTGGTGCTTGAGATGAAGGGCCCAGCGGAGCGGTGTTTGACAGGAAGGGCCCAGCGGAGCGGTGCTTGACACGAAGGGCCCAGCGGAGCGGTGCTTGAGTTGAAGGGCCCAGCTTAGCGTTGCTTGACAGGAAGGGCCCAGCGGAGCGGTGCTTGAGATGAAGGGCCCAGCGGAGCGGTGCTTGACAGGAAGGGCCCAGCGGAGCGGTGCTTGAGATGAAGGGCCCAGCGGAGCGGTGCTTGACAGGAAGGGCCCAGCGGAGCGGTGCTTGAGATGAAGGGCCCAGCGGAGCAGTGCTTGACAGGAAGGGCCCAGCGGAGCTGTGCTTGAGATGAAGGGCCCATCGGAGCGGTGCTTGAGATGAAGGGCCCGGTTTGGCGGTGCTTGACAGGAAGGGCCCAGCGGAGCGGTGCTTGAGATGAAGGGCCCATCGGAGCGGTGCTTGAGATGAAGGGCCCGGTTTGGCGGTGCTTGACAGGAAGGGCCCAGCGGAGCGGTGCTTGAGATGAAGGGTCCAGCGGAGCGGTGCTTGACAGGAAGGGCCCAGCGGAGCGGTGCTTGACAGGAAGGGCCCAGGGGAGCGGTGCTTGAGATGAAGGGCCCAGCGGAGCGGTCCTTGACAGGAAGGGCCCAGCGGAGCGGTGCTTGACAGGAAGTGCCCAGCGGAGCGGTGCTTGAGATGAAGGGCCCAGCGGAGCAGTGCTTGACAGGAAGGGCCCAGCGGAGCGGTGCTTGACAGGAAGGGCCCAGCAGAGCGGTGCTTGAGATGAAGGGCACAGCGGAGCGGTGCTTGAGATGAAGGGCCCAGCGGAGCGGTGCTTGACAGGAAGGGCCCAGCGGAGCGGTGCTTGACAGGAAGGGCCCAGCGGAGCAGTGCTTGAGATGAAGGACCCAGCGGAGCGGTGCTTGACAGGAAGGGCCCAGCAGAGCGGTGCTTGACAGGAAGGGCCCAGCAGAGCGGTGCTTGAGATTAAGGGCCCAGCAGAGCGGTGCTTGAGATGAAGGGCCCAGCGGAGCGGTGCTTGACAGGAAGGGCCCAGCGGAGCGGTGCTTGACAGGAAGGGCCCAGCAGAGCGGTGCTTGAGATGAAGGGCCCAGCGGAGCGGTGCTTGACAGGAAGGGCCCAGCGGAGCGGTGCTTGAGATGAAGGGCCCAGCGGAGCGGTGCTTGAGATGAAGGGCCCAGCGGAGCGGTGCTTGACAGGAAGGGCCCAGCGGAGCAGGGCATGAGATGAAGTGCCCAGTGGAGCAGTGCTTGTGATGAAGGGCCCAGTTCGGCGGTGCTTGACAGGAAGGGCCCAGCGGAGCGGTGCTTGAGATGAAGGGCCCAGCGGAGCGGTGCTTGACAGGAAGGGCCCAGCGGAGCGGTGCTTGAGATGAAGGGCCCAGCGGAGCGGTGCTTGAGATGAAGGGCCCAGCGGAGCGGTGCTTGACAGGAAGGGCCCAGTGGAGCGGTGCTTGAGATGAAGGGCCCAGCGGAGCGGTGCTTGAGATGAAGGGCCCAGCGGAGCGGTGCTTGACAGGAAGGGCCCAGCGGAGCGGTGCTTGAGATGAAGGGCCCAGCGGAGCAGTGCTTGACAGGAAGGGCCCAGCGGAGCGGTGCTTGACAGGAAGGGCCCAGCGGAGCGGTGCTTGAGATGAAGGGCACAGTGGAGCGGTGCTTGAGATGAAGGGCCCAGCGGAGCGGTGCTTGACAGGAAGGGCCCAGCGGAGCGGTGCTTGACAGGAAGGGCCCAGCAGAGCAGTGCTTGAGATGAAGGGCCCAGCGGAGCGGTGCTTGAGAGGAAGGGCCCAGCGGAGCGGTGCTTGACAGGAAGGGCCCAGCAGAGCGGTGCTTGAGATTAAGGGCCCAGCAGAGCGGTGCTTGACAGGAAGGGCCCAGCAGAGCGGTGCTTGAGATTAAGGGCCCAGCAGAGCGGTGCTTGAGATGAAGGGCCCAGTGGAGCGGTGCTTGACAGGAAGGGCCCAGCGGAGCGGTGCTTGAGATGAAGGGCCCAGCTTAGCGGTGCTTGACAGGAAGGGCCCAGCGGAGCGGTGCTTGAGATGAAGGGCCCAGCGGAGCGGTGCTTGACAGGAATGGCCCAGAGGAGCGGTGCTTGAGATGAAGGGCCCAGAGGAGTGGTGCTTGACAGGAAGGGCCCAGCGGAGCGGTGCTTGACAGGAAGGGCCCAGCGGAGCGGTGCTTGAGATGAAGGGCCCAGCGGAGCAGTGCTTGAGATGAAGGGCCCAGCGGAGCAGTGCTTGACAGGAAGGGCCGAGCGGAGCGGTGCTTGAGATGAAGGGCCCAGCGGAGCGGTGCTTGACAGGAAGGGCCCAGCGGAGCGGTGCTTGAGATGAAGGGCCCAGTGGAGCGGTGCTTGACAGGAAGGGCCCAGCGGAGCGGTGCTTGAGATGAAGGGCCCAGCGGAGTGGTGCTTGACAGGAAGGGCCCAGCGGAGCGTTGCTTGACAGGAAGGGCCCAGCGGAGCGGTGCTTGAGATGAAGGGCCCAGCGGAGCGGTGCTTGACAGGAAGGGCCCAGCGGAGCGGTGCTTGACAGGAAGGGCCCAGCGGACCGGTGCTTGACAGGAAGGGCCCAGCGGACCGGTGCTTGACAGGAAGGGCCCAGCGGACCGGTGCTTGACAGGAAGGGCCCAGCGGAGCAGTGCATGAGATGAAGGGCCCAGCGGAGCGGTGCTTGAGATGAAGGGCCCAGCGGAGCAGTGCTTGACCTGAAGGGCCCTGTTCAGCGGTGCTTGTCTTGAAGGGCCCAGTTCGGCGGTGCTTGTCACGGTGGGGCCCTGTTCAGCGGTGCTTGTCACGGCGGGGCCCTGTTCAGCGGTGCTCGTCACGGCGGGGCCCTGTTCAGCGGTGCTCGTCACGCGGGGCCCTGTTCAGCGGTGCTCGTCACGGCGGGCCCTGTTCAGCGGTGCTCGTCACGGCGGAGCCCTGTTCAGTGGTGCTGGTCACGGCAGGGCCCTGTTCAGCGGTTCTTGACATGTGTTCCCAGGGAACCAGATCGGGCCAATATTTTCCGCTCAGTCGCCTCCGACCTTTGCTGGAGTCCTGGGCCCGTGGGTGTCCTTCTTCACACCCGAAATGGGGCTGGTGGGGCCCTCCTGGGCAGCTCGCCTGCTGCCGGAAATGTCCGCCCTGCTGCCCTTGCCCTCCTTCGCCGATTCTCTGGGGCCCTTGCCTCCCTTTGTGGATGTGCCAGGTGACGGTGCCAGGGTAGTGCCTTTGGGGGCTGCCGTCTCTGGCCTCTCGCGCCGGCCCTTCCCTTTTTTAGTTTTTTTTCCCAGGGGGTGGGCTGGCTGTCCCCTTGCTGCTGGCCGATGTTGCTGCCCTAGAAGCTGGTGGACTCCAATTGCCCTGGACTATGGTCCTTGTAGGTGCAGGGCTTGTGGTGGCTGAGGTGCTGTTTGGACTCTTACGAGATGGAGGGGGTGGGTCAGGTGATGCAAAGAGGTTAATTTTGGAGAGGAAAAACTTTTTAGGAGCAGTGGGAAGGGTAGGTGCAGTGGGTATGGGAGTGGAGGAAGAGGATGTGGTTGTAGGAGAGTCAAGTGTGCTGTCTTTGGGTGCAGGTGCTTGTGACGTAGGCTGTCGTGAGGTGGATGGCTGTTGGGTGGGTGGCTGCCTGTGTTTGTGTGGTTTGGAAGAGGGGGTGACAGACACACTGGGAGAGGACACAGGGGACGTGTAAATGGCAGTGGGGGTGGTGACTGCACGTGTGCGGAGTGTTCTGGTGGGTGTGCTGGTGATGGACGTACTGGCTGATGGTGGTGTGCATGCAGGTGTGAGTGGAGACGTCACAGGGAGGGAGGAGGGAGACGAGGAGGAGGGGGACACAGAGGAGGCAGTGGCTGTTGGCATGTCTGCATGTGGATGTTGCATGTGTGAATGCTTGTGTGATCTGTGGTGCTTATGTCTGGATGAGCTGCCCTTGGGTGTTGATGTGTGTGCAGGCTGGTCTGTAGGTGTGGCTGGGATAGGCAGAGGAGAGGGGAGTGGGACTGGGATGAGGAAATTGGAGGGGGGAGGCAGGAGACAGGGACAATGGCTGCCGTCAGTGCTGAGGCCAGAGCGTTGAACGATCGCTGATGGGCAGCCTGACCCGAATGAATGCCCTCCAGGTATGCATTGCTCCGGTGCACCTCCCTTTCTACACCCTGGATGGCATTCAAAAGGGTAGACTGCCCAACAATGAGCGTCCGCATGAGGTCAATGACCTCCTCACTGAGGGCAGCAGGGGTAACTGGGGCAGGGCCTGAGGTGCCTGGGGCGAAGGAGATGCCCGCCTTCCTGGCCGAGCGGGCACGGGGCGAACGCTGAGGGGCTGCTTGGAGGGCGGAGCTGGTGCGCTGGGTGGCGGCTGTACCTGTTGTAGCGGTGGGCACGGATGTTGCCGCCACCACAACGGAGCTCCCGTCCGAGGACGTGTCTGTGTCGCTGACGTCTCCACGGGTCCCCGTTGTGGAGCTCCCCTCACCCTCCGTCTCACTGGTGAACTCGGAGTCGGTTGCATGGCCCTCCGGGGCCATGTGAGATGCAGCTCCCTCATGCTCCGATGCCACTTCTCCTCCGCCTGATGATGCTAATGCACACATGAACAGGAAGACCAAAAAAAAGGGGGGGGGGGGAGAAAAAATGACATGTTGAGTGCATGCATTGGCGACACCGTTGGCAGAGAGGACAGACAAAGAAGCCCCCTGCACTACGCCGCGCACTCGGGGTCCACTACTCAATTATTGTGACTTGGCCTACAAGCCTATGGACGACAACTGCACACATAGGTGACCCAGGGCCATGGATAGCTGTACTTATCACCCTACAGAGGTGGGGGGCGGGGGCACAAGGCCATGCCTTACGGAGGGGCCCAGCATACAGAAATCACCCTGGCCTAGAGATACCCACAGCCCTCCTCCCCCACTCAGACACCTCCACTGTGCGCTAACATAGCAGAATGTGCTGGTACTCACCCCCTTGTGTCTGCTGTGATGTCCTCACGCGCCCATCCAAATCGGGGTAGGCCACCGCCAGGATCCGGGACATCAGGGGGGGTCAATTGACGGGAGCCACCCCTCCTATGTTGGGAGGCCATCCCCAGCAGAGCCTCCGCGGTCTACCTGCTCCCGCGGCGGATGTCCTCCCACCTCTTGCGGCAGTGGCTGCCCCGTCTGTTGTGGACCCCCAGGGTCCGGACGTCCTTGGCGATGGCACGCCAAATGTCGATCTTCTGATGGGCGCTGACCTATGTGACATGGACAGGGTGGGAAAATAAATATCATCATTTTCTGCATGGTCGATGTGAGTGGCCCCCCCTCCCCAACCTTGCCATATGGCACATGCTCTCATCTGTCGTGCGATGCATGCCTCATTTGCTCCCCTCCCCACCATCTTTCATCCACACCACTCAACACAGGCATTGCCCACAAAGCATGGTCCCAGTGTACTTACCTGTTGGTCTGGAGGACCGTAGAGTAGCGCATACTGGGGGAGGACCCCATCAACAAGTTTCTCCAATTCCTCAGATGTGAAGGCAGGGGCCCTTTCCCCAGTCGCAGCAGCCATTGTATCTTCCAGACGGAGGTCACAGCAGCACTTGCAGTATAGGTCCTCTCCTGTGGATGATCAGGTCTCGAGTGATTAAGCAGAGAGAAGATGGCGGTCACGCCCGTGGCGGTGCGTACTGCGGCGGTGCGTACCGCGACCGCCGGCGCACATCGTCATTGGCTCCTGAGGCCCATAGGGTTCAATGTTAACCAATGCTGCTTTGCGCCGCGGTCTTCGACCGCCTACCGCCACGGTGTGCCACGCCAGCGCATTGACCTCACATCCCATTGTCACACTTCTCAGGTCAGGCAGCCGCCATTTCAAGGGCCCACATGGCTTAATTTCTACTGCGTCACACAGGCCTAGGCCTTGCATTGCCACTCATACAAGCCATTCAATGCATAGCGAATCGTGTTCTGTGCAAGCTGTGGTTACGTACCTGTGGGTTGCTTGACTCTGTGCTCCATGTTGTCCTTCCTAGGCACCGTCCGCTGGGACTTGCCAGGAGATGGAGGAATGTTCCCGTGTACAGACCGCTGGTGGACCTGTCGACAATGGAAGAAAGACATGTCATACTGACATACAAACTTGACCGAGCCACTATACAGGAACTGTGTGCCCAGCTGGAGCCAGACCTGATGTCCCCCATTCGCCAACCCACAGGGATTCCCCCTCTGGTGCAGGTTCTGTCAGTACTCCATTTTTTGGCAAGTGGATCATTCCAAACAACAGTGGCCATATCATCAGGGATGTCTCAGCCTATGTTTTCTAAGGTTTTGTCCAGAGTGTTGTCTGCCCTGATGAAATACATGCGGAGCTACATTGTTTTCCCTGAGGTGGGCGATTTGGCTACAGTGAAAGGTGATTTCTATGCCCTTGGCCATGTCCCCAACATCATTGGTGCCATTGATGGGACCCATGTGGCTTTGGTTCCCCCCAGTGAAAGTGAGCAGGTGTACAGGAACAGAAAAAAGTTATCATTCGATGAATGTCCAGGTGGTCTGTTTGGCTGACCAGTACATCTCCCATGTAAATGCCAAGTTCCCTGGGTCAGTGCATGACGCGTACATCATGCGAAATAGCAGCATCCTTTATGTGATGGAACAGCTACAGAGACACCGTGTGTGGCTAATTGGTGACTCTGGTTACCCCAACCTGTCGTGGCTACTGACCCCAGTGAGGAATCCCAGGACAAGGGCAGAGGAACGGTACAATGAGGCCCATGGGCGTACTAGGAGGGTGATCGAGCGGACCTTCGGCCTCCTGAAGGCTAGGTTTAGGTGCCTGCATATGACAGGTGGATCCCTAATGTACTCACCAAAGAAGGTGTGCCATATCATCGTGGCCTGCTGTATGCTTCACAACCTGGCTTTGCGACGCCAGGTGCCTTTCCTGCAGGAGGATGGTCCAGATTGTGGTGTTGTAGCAGCTGTGGAGCCTGTGGAGAGTGAAGAGGAGGAAGACGACGGGGACGACACAGACAACAGGGACACAGTGATACAACAGTATTTTCAGTAGCACACAGGTACGAATCAACCCCGCCATTTTACATTTAATTAAAGTCTCCTGCCTCTCTACTGTCTGTGTTTCCCCCCAGTTCCTGTTAACTAAGTTGTGACTTTCCCTTCCGTTTTCAGAGCTGTAGGCCCCACTGCGTGACCTCTACTTTGTTTGCCCATGGACTACAGCTGTGTGACAGTGGTATGTTGTCATCACAATGTAACTGAACATTTTGGCACCGTTATGTCTAATACATTTGTTCAAAATACAAGCAGACTCCAGATCTTTTAAGTGCAATAAGTGATTTTATTAAAGTGCTAAATTTAGGGACATGATTTTAAAACGGTGATGGGTGATGGTGGAGTAATGTCCATGGCAGAGTCCAGTTTTCAGTCTCACAGGTGCATTGTCCATATGCCTGTGGAAGGATGGAGCAGGGGCAGTTTAAGTTTGGACAGGGTGACAATGTGGGACAGTGGGATGACATCAGGGGGTATTGTTTGCTGGTGGGGGTCTTGGCATCGTACTCTGTCTTCTTGTGAGATCTCAGGTACCGCTTGCGGGGTGGTTCTTCTTCTGCAGGAGGTGGGGTTCTGGTGGCCTGTCGTTGTGTGGGGGCCTCCTGTCCACTAGCGCCGTCGGAGGTGGTAGCCTGGTCTGGGTCCATGCTAGTGACAGGGGCCCTTTGTGGTGCCACATGGTCCCGCAATGTGGTGACTATCTGGTTAAGGGCCACGACGATGGTCCCCATTGCGGAACTAATGTTTCTCAGTTCCTCTCTGAACCCCATGTACTGTTCCTCCTGCAGTACCTGGATCTCCTGGAACCTGGCCAGTACCGTAGCCATCGTCTCCTGGGAGCGGTGGTATGCTCCCATGATGGAGGAGAGGGCCTCTTGGAGAGTCAGTTCCCTGGGCCTGTCCCCCCCCTGTCGCACAGCAGCCCTCCCAGTTCCCCTGTTTCCTTGGGCCTCTGTCCCCTGGACCGTGTGCCCACTACCACTGCCCCCAGGTCCCTGTTGTTGTTGGGGTGGTGGGTCAACCTGGGTGCCCTGTAGTGGTGGACACACCGCTGATTGACGTGTCCTGGTGACAGAGGCATGGGCCCGCTGGGTGGGAGCTGTGCTGGTGTTCCCAGAGGGGGTTAGGTCTGCTGTAGCCTGTGGCTGTCTGTGGGGAACCGACTGTCCTGAGGTCCCCGATTGGCCGGGTCTGGTCATCTGGGTCCAGGGAGACAGAGCTGCTGTCATCACTGGGGGCCTCTTCTGGGGGTGGGATGGACATCTCTGGACCCTCCTGGGCGGTGTGGTGGCGTTCGGGTCCTGCAGGGGTATAAGAGTATGTTTATTGCTTCTGTGTGTGCCATTTCGTGTAATGGGTGGGTGGCCGTGTACCCCAGTGCTGGCATTCCCTTGTGGGGGCTTTTGTGACGGTGGCTTGTGGGGGAGATGGTTATGTGCAGTGGGCATGCTTTGGTGATGGGTGTCCATGCTTTGGGGAGGCATGCAGGGCTAGGTTTTGGGTTGGGTGGGTTGTGATGGTGAGCCATTTGCAAGGAGTTGGTGTGATGGGGGTGGGGGTGAGGGTGGGGGTATGATTTGGTATGCAGGTGGGGTGGGGGGAATGAAGTAGTGAAAATTTGACTTACCAGAGTCCATTCCTCTGCCTACTCCTGCGAGGCCCTCAGGATGCAGGATGTGCAAGACTTCCTCCTCCCATGCTGTGAATTCTGGGGGAGTAGGTGGGGGTCCGCCGCTAGTCCGCTGTACCGCGATGTTGTGCCTTGATACCATGGAATGCACCTTCCCCCGTAGGTCGTTCCACCGCTTCCTGATGTCGTCCCGATTTCGTGGATGCTGTCCCACAGCGTTGACCCTGTCCACTATTCTTTGCCATAGCTCCATCTTCCTGGCAATGGTGGTGTGCTGCACCTGTGTCCCGAAGAGCTGGGGCCTTACCCGAACTATTTCCTCCACCATGACCCTAAGTTCTGCTTCAGAGAACCTGGGGTGTCTTTGGGGTGCCATGGGGTGGTGTGGATGAGGTGAGGGGTGGTGTATGTGTTGTAGAGTGTGGTGAGTGTGGTGGTGTATGGTGTTTTGTGCGTGGATATTGTGTGGGTGATGTTGTGATTTGCCTCTGTGTGATGGTCTACTCTATGCTGTGCTGTCTCTCTCTGTCCTTCAGTCGCAATTGTGGTCGTAAGGGTTTGTGGGTGATGTGGGTGTGTGTTTTATATTTAATTGGGTGTGTGGGAGTGGTGTGTGTATGTGTCTCAGGTGTGTGTATATTGAATTGTCCAATGTGGTAGTGTTTTGTAAAGGTGTGTGTATTTTGACCGCAGCGGTGTGTACCGCCAATGGAATACCGCGGTTGAAAGACCGCTGTGGGGATTTGTGGGTCGGAATGGCATGGGCGTATTTCTGTTGGCTTGACGGTGGAGGTTTGGTCATCGCCAGTTTTTCACTGGCCGTTGCTGTGGCGGACTTTTGTTGATGTCGGGTTTTTGGCGGTTTGCCAGTTGCGGGTCAGAATGACGGTGGCGGTTTACCGCGACCGCGGCGGTGTTATGGCGGTCTTCTGACCGGCGGTAAGTGCCTTTTACCGCCGAGGTCAGAATGACCCCCTTAGACTTTTAAAATACTTACCTGGAAGACGAAAGATCATGATTTTTTCTTTTCATTCCATTGTATGATAGCAAAGTGTTCATCCATCCATCCATTTTCGGTAAACCAAATTGTAAATATTGCTAGAACAACTATGATCACACAATATACCTCTGGCTTTACAGTCCACGAAAGAAAGGCCTTTCTACTCAAACCATAGTCTGGTGTTCAAATATGAACATTTTTGTTAGTTTTGTGGCAGCATATACTGTATATGGAGGTGGCATAAGCGAATGAAAAACAAGAAATTAAGTAATTTATGGTTAGCCTACTGTTGGACTTTTTGCCTTACGCAGGGTCATCCCCAGTCTTTTTGCCTCCTTCCTCCTGGTTTTTCTGACCTCTCGCCGTTGGCTGTAGGACTCTGAGCACTTTATCACTGCTGACCAGTGCTAAAGTGCAGGTGCTTTCCCATCTAAAGTTGGTATGATTGGCTTATACCTAACTGGCATATTTAATGTACCTATAAGTCCCTTGTACAGTGGTATCTCTATACCCAGGACCTGTAAATTAAATACTACTAGTGGGCCTGCAGCGCTGCTTGCGCCACCCACTGAAGTAGACTTTCAAACCTGTCTCAGGCCTACTAGCGCAGGGCCTGTGTGCGCAGTTTTCTGCTACAGGGACCTGGCATCTAAACTTACTTGCCAGGCCCAGAACTCCGCTTTTACTACATGTAAGTCACCCCTAAGGTACGCCCTAGCTAGCCCTATGGGCAGGGTGCCATGTATGTAGAAAGGCAGGACATGTGCCATATTGCATGGCCTGTCCTGGTAGTGAGAAACAGCCTAACTTGGTGTCTCACTGCTGAGTGCTGCCTTCTCATAGGATTGCATTAGAAATGCCCTGCCTTATGTGTAAGGGGTATTGTCTGATTTATGAGGGGTAGCGTAGGCGTGTTTGGTATGGTTGTGATGGTGATAATAAATACTGCTTACTGGTGTGGGTGTATTTGTTATTACTATCACAGAAATGCCACTTCTAGAAAGTGCGCATTTATCTGTACTTATGACTCTGTGTTTTGCAGCTTGACTCCAATCCACGTCTGGGCAGAGTGACAGTTGGGGCTTTGTGCATACTTTTCAGACAGCCTGTACACAGGGAGGGTGGAGGTGTCACAGAGGTGCATCTACATACTGAATAGTCTTCCTGGGCTGAGAGAAGGGAGAGGTGGGGCACACCTACATTTGTAAAGGCTGTGCCCTGGCCTCACACAATAGGGTTGTTAACCCCCCACTGATGTTTGGAGCCTGTGCTGAAAGGAGAGAGGGGGCACTCCCAGAACCAGTTGTAACTGGCTGGAACCTCCTCTCCCTACCATTGTAAAACACTGTAAGAATTGACTATAAGTACAGGGGAATTTTCCCCACAATTTGGAGACGTTTTGAACTTACCTGGAACTGGACACAGATTACTGGAAGGACTCACCAGGGACCGCCATGGACTGCTGCTGCTGTGCTGACCTGTGACCTGCTTGGTCACTGAGAAGGACTTGCCACTAGCTGCACCCTCTTTGCGCTGGCCTGTTGTTCGGCCCCCCCTCCACCTGTGGACCTGCTTCTTAGGATCTGCTCCCCAGGGGCAGGGTGCTGTGGCCCCTGACCCCTGCATCCATTCCTAGCCCAAGGAGTGCTGCTGGTGTCTTGCTTCTGTTCCTCAAAGCGCATGGAAAGCACTCGTTCTCTGCCTTGCCCCCATGTCTGTGGAGCGCTCTGCTGAACGTGGAGTTAAGCGCCTCCAGAGCGCTGCTGTGAGATCAGCTCTTGTGCCCTGCGAGCGCTTCTCCCCTTATTAATCACCGCCGCGATCCGAGTGTAAGGAGAACGACAAGCGTGTCGAAACGTGCTGCCTGGTGTGCCCCTGGGGCAAGAGGAACAGGTGGAGAAAGGCGGTCCAATGTTGTGGTGCCCCCGGGGCTCGGGCAAGCCCCATCTCCTGTGAATCACCGCCGCAGCCCGGGTCGAGTACTGCACCTCGATGACGAGGTACAGAAGGAAGACGGGAGGATCTCCCTACGGGAGCCCCCCGTGCCCAAGGCCGGGTGGCGCCTTGAGTTAGGTGGCTCCCCGGTGTACGGAGACCCGGGACGCGCGGTCTCCAACTCTAGGAGCGAGGCGGGCTTGCTGGAGTCGCCCCTCTCGCCCCACACCACCAATGCGCTCGATCTGCAGTACGGACCCGAGGTGAGGGTCCCTACTGCACCAGGGGGCCCCGGTTGACACTGGGCCCCCCGCTTTTGTGGTTGGATTTTGGAGCACGTAATTGTGCCCCCCGTGTGAGAGGGCCGGTTGAGGCCCGAGGGGGGGCCCTAATGATCACGAGTCCCCAGGAGGGACCCAGTAAGGATCGGGTAGGGTGCGTGCTGCCCCTCTCCCTCTACAGTATCACAAGGCCCCCATTTTGCACAGGGAGCGCCGGGGGCCCCCTTGTTTCTGTTTCTTAGGCACTGGAGGTGCCTTTATCATCTACCAGGTATTTCAAAGGGACAATATATATCAGAAGTTCTTATTAGAGACTTTATTGCATTATATATTGCCTACCTGTTTTATGATGTTTTTGTGTGCATATGCAAATGTTCCTTTTATGGACATGACTTGCTGATATGTATTCCTATGACTTGCCATATGTTTTCTAATGTTCCTACTATGGGCGTTTTATGATATTCCTATGACAAGTGCTTTAGTGTAATAACGTGTTTCCTGACTACTGCTTAGGTTGCAGAATATTGAGTAACCTGTGTGTTATTTGTGACTACTGCTAGTTTGCAGAGTAACTAATGTGTAACGTTCTGACAACTGCTAAAGTAGCAGGATACTACTGTTATGTGATGTTGGTCTAATAATTACGTTGTGTACAATACAGTATATTTTCATATAATCTGGTGTTGTGTTTCCATTGTGGTGGGGATATTGCGTCACATGTGTTGTGTGTGTTGTGCAAACGCTTTACACATTGCCTCCGGGTTAAGCCTGACTGCTCGTGCCAAGCTACCAAGGGGGTGAGCAGGGGTTATCTTGGACGTGTAACTCCCTTGCCCTGACTAGAGTGGGTAAGTTCTGCCTGGCTGAGGTGCATACCCTAGCCAACCAGAAACCCCATTTCTAACACCTACTAATTAGGATCTATGCAAGATTATACTTGTATGATAAAAACTATGCAAAGCCTTATTTTTGATCAGCCTAAGGGAAGATATTACATAGAAGCATGATCCAGTACAGACACACTTTTGAAGGCTGTGAGTAGGCAACAGGTCCAGCTTTAGCATTGGTGGCGTCCTGTGCGACAGTCTTTTTTGTCATAACCCCACCCCATGACACCCTTCTCAGATCCCTTACTACCACCCAACACATGTGCCACTCATCTCTCCATAGCCCCCTTTGTACATTCATTCATTTGTTTTAAAGTGCTTGTAAAAGCTGGCTTTACTAATCCACTCAGCTATCCAGACAAAATATCATTCTGTTCTTTGTAGCAGGCATATTAACCCTCTACTCTACTTTATGGTGAGTCAAAGCTGCCGCTAGACAAACCTCAGATCTCTCTCTCTGGTAAGAACATTAATGACAAGAGGTATCATGACATTTTAATTGCTTCCTGAAGGCTGGTCGCACAAGAAACATTTCAGCAGATGCTTTTAAATTGCAAGTTTTGTAATTTATTGCTAAATACAGCAACCCTTGAGGTCAGTACCCGGTGCAGCCACATCGCTCTCTACGCTCTAAAGCCGGCCCTGGTAAGCAACATTTTGCACCCAAAAATGAGAGTTGGAGCAATATGGTCATCACTGACCAGTTATGACTTTCCTTTGGTTACCTGCTCCGAGTCAAAGAAGAAGGATTTTCTGTCCATTATAACTTTTAGCCTCGCAGGGAAGAGGAGCATGTACGTCAACTGCATTGCCTGCAGTTTCTGCTCGACTCCTTCATACGAGTGGCGTCGAGCCTACACCTCACGGGTATAGTCCGGGAATACAAGGATCCTATGGTTGTCCCAGGGGAGATCTGCCTGGGCTCTAGCCTCGCGAAGGACAACATCCCAGTCTTTAAAGTTCAAGAAACGGGCTATCATCGGCCTCCGGGGACCACCCGGCGGCGGCCGCGGCGTCAAAGCCCTATGGGCACGTTTTATGGCAAACCACAGGGAAAGCCGCTGATCCGGGACCCATGAACAAATCCAACGCTCCAAGAAGTCAATCACAGAACTTGCTTCCATGCCCTCCGGGAAGCCCATGAACCATCAGTCATTACGTCTGGAGCGATTTTCTGTATCTTCAGCTCTGCGGTGTAGGTCACCGGTACGGGTCTGCAGTTTGGCGACCCTAGTCTTAAGGTCCGCAATCTCATCCTCAGTCTGTGACGCACGGTCCTCGACCTCCTTGATGCGACTCACTGCCTTTCGCAGGTCCTGGCGGAGGAGACCCACATCCTCTCTCACTTCACCGACCTTGGTTTCCACCGCTAGCTGTGAGGCCTGATTCGTCTGCAGGATCACATTCACACCCCGGCCTCCGTTTCAGTCTCTGGGACTCCCAACACCTTAGAGGAGCCCTGTGTAGTGAACTGGTCTATGCGCTGCTGCAATGCCGGTGGCTGCTTGCCCGCTTTGTCTCTCCCCACCTCAGTCGGTTTGGGGCAACACTACGACGCCTGGTCTCACCTCGTCAACGTGGTCCCCAGAGAGCTCTATTTCGGTCACCAGCAGCACCCTCCAATCTCCTAGGATATCGCAAGGCCGGCAGACAAAGTACAGCACCTCACTCATGGGGGTGTCGACACAGTCCCGTGAACCGGCCCCTCAGCCGTCCTCCAGGGCCCGGGTGAACTCACTCACCCCTCCAGGTTCGACCGCCGTCCTCCACTCCAGAGGCCGATCCCAAAGCCATCTGCCTCACACCACAGCCCTCCAGGAACACTGCCTCCAAACCTGAAGCTCTCCCAGGGTCGCCTCCGACTGCGCGCAGCTCCCAATCACACTTTCCTGGGGGGGGGGCAGGAGAGAAAGGTCCCATGTCACCTCCAGACATCCTTGAGGGCACCCTACCGGGCACTCCATCACGCTGGTCTCTCACCGCCGGCCTCCCACTGATCAGTCTTCGCCTCCTCAGGGCCCTTCCTGGTCCTGTGCCCTCTCATTGCCTCTCAGGAGGTTCACAACCACCTCGGGTGTTCGTCAGGCACTCCTGGGGCCTTCAGCACCACAGGCCCCGGCCTCCGTAGCCACCACCGCTGCTGCACCAGCCGCCTGGGCTCCTTCCACGGCTCCGACCACTCCTTGGGCCCAGGCTGCTCCTCCTCGCTCAGAGGCCCTCACCCCCAACACCACCGCGTGAGGCCCGGCAGGTCGGGGCCCCACAACTCATCCTCAGATTCCGCAACTTTAGGGGGGGGAAGGGCACCAACAGGATCCAGGGTCAGGTGCAGGAGCATCCAATTTCCACTCCGCTCCGCAACCTGCCCCACCGGCCACTCGGATCCCACACCGCAGCCCGGAGGGTCCCAGCCGCCGAGTCTCTCGGCCGCCCAGCACGGCTCACCTGCTCTCCAGGAGGGGCTGCCCTGGCTCCAGGCGCCCCTCCTAGAGTCTTGGCACTCTCCTCGGCCCGAGGCGTCACCGCTGCCCGCTCCACCCACGTAGCCACCTTGAGGCCACGAGATGGGCCTCAGGCTGCAGAGCCCCTCCCCCGCCCCGCCGCCGCTTTCTGGCCCAGATTCGGGCCTCCTGCTTCTCTGTCGCCTCCTCGCTCTCCAGCAGCCCACTGGCAGGCGGGGGGCACCAGGACGGCAGGCCTTACACCAGTGGATGACGGAGGGGTCCGGAGCACTCCTAGAGTGCGACCGCCATCTTGACGCCAGTGACCACACCCTCTATTCTGTTTTTTTCAAGCACATTGATTTGACTTTTATACAGATGATTAAGAAGAGCAGCTTGGCCGCGACTGTACCCCATGTTGGCAGGTAGAAGGTTATCATAATCCACAAAAAGTGTCAGGAGTCTCTTTCCTTTTATACATGACAATGTGGATTTGGTGTCAAGCTACTAACCTGGAAACCACTGATCACATGTTGAAGGTACATTAATCAGACTATTCCAGCTTAATGCTGCCATCTTAATGAGTATGAAGTACCACACATCTGAAACAGCAACTTTATTATCTTGCTCTTTTCTGTTTTGTAGGAAACTGAACAGGTTAAGAAAGAGAACACAAGACTACAGGAGAGAGTCATCTGCAATCTGGTGAAAATGTCTCCAGCTGTGCATCAGTGAGATCAAATGAGCTCCAGGAAAGCTGCTACAGAAATTGGAACTGTAAGTCAAACAAGACCATGTTCCTGGGTGTAGTTTTTCATGGTACCACTCCCAAATAGTCATCTGTCACTTAACGGCAACCAACATTTTTTTCTCATCCGGTGAGTGGTATTTGAATTTAACCTGCCAATTACTTTTGCTGCCCACTTTGAAAGATGCAATGGAATAGAGCAAGGGTCTAACGCTGTAGTCTCTGACACATTGCAACCTAGGTGTGATCAATAGCTGAAAACGGTGGTTTATGTAAGTAACTGGCATTTTAACAAACAACATACCCAAAAGCTGTAGAGGTAAAAAAATGCTTATACAATACAATCAATTCACAATCGATTTCTTTGTAGATAATGAGATTCAGTTGAAATATGTGCCCACTAAGTTACGACATCTGCCAATTTAGGTATGGGTCACAAATAAAGTATGTGCCTCACATTTGCAGAAAACATAGAACAGGGGACATGGAAATATGCCTTGAAGATGTGGCACCTGCCAACATGTGCCTGAGCAAAGGTGATGTATGAACTCATTTTGGCAAAAGTCCCATAATCATCAGTTGCATTTGGACACTATGCATAAGATATAGAAATGATGTTGAATCGCATTGATTTTTAATAAAATATTGAGAGCCAAATGTCAGAAAAGTGGCGCTGCATCACATGCAGCAGCACTTTTCCTGTGCCCCTTAGCGCCCCCTAATGCCACCATGTGTGCGCTGAATTTAAAATAAGGTGCACCATGGCGGTAGTTAGGGAAGTAGCATCAGAATTTGTGATGCTTGTTTGGCGCTTTGCTGGATTAGTGTCAACAATGTTGACGCTAATCCTGCAAAGCACCTAGAGGCCCATTGAAAACAAAAGGAGCCTCATTTTGACGCCTGCTCTGTGCAGGTGTTAAAAATGATGAAAAAAACGTCACAAAGAAATCTTTTAGATTTCTTTGTGCTATTTTTTTGCCCCCCCTAATTGGGGAACGCACCCTTGCATACATTATGCCTGGCGCAGCCATAAGGTGACGCAAGGGGTTACAAAGGCGCACAAGGCATGCATTGCAGCACTTTGTAAATATGGTGCGTGGAAAAAGCCACTTTGGTGCTGCCTTAGCATAAAAAATTATGTATGGCAGCGCTATGGTAGTGCTAGGGGCTGTTAAATATGTCTCTGAGTATAGAAGCTCAGATCAGGGTTTTTCCCAGGCTAGCATGTGGAAAATGAATGTGGCCTACATAGGTAGGAGCAAATAAAATGGCACCAAAGCAAAGACAGCATAAACTGTTCTGTGGCATTTGTCAACATGGATGTGCTCTCATGTTTGCAGGTGGCTGGTCAACAGCCATGAAGAAAGTTTCAGCCCAAGTTTCAAGCAGAAAAATATGGATGAACATGCTTTAGAAATCAAATATTTTAAAAATAAGTTGATCACAGTTACTATTATTAAAGCGATACGAATGAATGTTGGCAAGTGGAAAGGAACACAAATTGGGACCACTCACCAGTGCCATGCTGAATAATTTGCAAGAAGAAACCACATGGGACTACATCAAAAGACTACCACTCCAACCCAAGCAACACTAGGGTAAGGGTAACATTTACTATTCCGCTACCCTAAGTTACAAAATAGAAAGTGTTTGACTTTTGTTTGAAGGAGGGAGTATGATTTACTACTTTAGCTCTAAATAAAGCAAAGGTAGGAAAATCATTTCACTTTTTCTGAGGGGCAGATTTGCATTATTGAGGTGAAAGTATTGGACTTTTGATGGGTCTTATTGACTATACCTATTGTATCCTAAACAGCAGTACAAACGGTTGAAAAATATATGAGCATTATTTTATAATATATTTGAAAAGTCAATTAATATATACGTATCAGAAGTTTTTTAAGCAATACCAATACAACAACTAAAGGCTCTTCTAAGTTCATTTGAAATAATCAAAAACAAAATGTACTTATTAGAAACATTATAAATGTAAACATAATTTACCAAATAAAAGCACTCAAATATTTACAATAAAGCTACTTTTTGCCCTATTGCCCTATTATTCCCAAACCCACAGAAATAGGGAAATGATTTTAGAAATATAAATATCTTACAACAAAATAACTTAAAAACACAGCCATTTTTTAAAATCAAAAACCAAACACATTAAAAATTATTTAATTTAATCAATTAAATAATTTACAGGATTTATGACAAAATTATTCAATAAAAAAAAACATTACAAAAACATTACATTAATAATAACTTAAGGAATACATAACTAAAAGTACCTTATGCAATTAAACAATTCATGCCCATTTAATAATATAAATGTAACGATCAAACTAGTACATGATTATTAATCTAATAATCAATTATTATAAACAAATATCATGTAGAATTATACTCAGAAAAATCGATAATAAAAACTAAAAGAAACAATATTCTTGCCTTCAATATTCAGAATCACAATAATCTCCTCACTTAAAAACTTTTTGCTGAAATTTATGCCTGATGATATTTTTGTGATGATATTGAGAGTGCTCTCCTTTAAGTCACTAAGGACCAGATTTAATAGAAACTGATGGTGCACGGCACTGTGCCAAATTTGCACCGTCAATGTAAAAATCAGGGACGTGCTGTATCTACTAGAATCTGGTGCCCCCCTGTGTTTCCCCCAGCACTGGCACTAAATCTGCTGTTGTGTGCAACGTAGCAACCCTTCCAATAGTGCAAGGATGGCTGCATTGAGGGACAGATTACGTGCAGGAAGGAACACCTTCCTGCACAAAAAAATCCTAGATGACGATTTTCTCTTTCTATATGTGCTGCAGAATGTAGCAGACATAGAAAAAGCAAAAAACAAGGAGAAGTGAAAGTATTTCTCCTTGGTGCTCCATGCTGGGATGGCGTTACATTTTGGTACTGCCTCAGGTTTACGAAAAACTCGTAAATCTGGGGAAGTGTCAAAATGCAATGGGTGTTGTTGTGACACGCCCACAGCAACACCCATCACACACCCGTTTCACACAAAGTGCTGCTTGGGAAGAGGCTGTACTTACAAGGTGGTGTTAAGCCACAAAATGTGGCTTAATGCCACCTTGTAAATACGGCGCAGGGCATTGTGCCTCCAGAGCATCACAAAAAGTGACACTCCAGTGGTGCTAGGGCTTTTAAACATGCCCCTAAGAACTTTTTTTACATCAGGCATTCCAGACCAGAATCCTAAAAAAGCATATTAGCAAATAACTATCAGAGTCCTTGAAATCACACAATATATTGCATTTACCTCAATCAGGTTTCTATCCTGGCCACAGCACAGCATCTGCTCACCTTGGGATCACAGAAGAACTCCAACAAACTCTAAATAATGGCAGGCCAGCAACACTCATCCTTCTGGATTTGAGTGCTGAATTTGGTATAATTGCCCACCCAATCTTTTTTTAGAAGACTTAAGAACTGTTTCAAAGCAGGCAAGGCCAGTATTTGTTTCTTCTCTTTCAGGTTACTTCCATGTAATTTACTTTCACAACCTGTTATTTAGCATGCATGGTGCCTAAGGACTCTTTGTTGAGCCCAGCACCTTTTAATATCTCTATCTCTCACATACCAAACATAGAAAAAGCTTTTGGCTTTGAAGTGATTATGTATGCTGACGATACCCAGATGGCTGTATCTTGGCCAATAAATTTAGGTTTTACCAGGTTGTAGCACTCCCCATCTCAATTGCTGCCTAGAGGTTGTGGATCACTGGATTGGGCAAACCTGCCCCAAACTTAACAGCAGTAAAACAGAGATTCTTAGCCTTTGGAATTCCCCAAGCCTCTGTGGGCCCACATGGTGGCCAGAGGAACTTGCACTCATGCCAGCGGCCAAATAGGTGGTGAACATTTTTAGAACTTAGCTGGATAGTGAACTTAGGCTTCATCATTACATTAATACAGTGACATGCTGTTGCTTTGACCTCCTAAAATGTCTCAGGAGGATTCTTTGGCTTTTACCAGTGCCCCGCAAAAAATTATAATACAGGCCCTAATCATTTGCCATCTTGATTATGGCAATGTACTGTATTTGGGTCTACTGAAGGTCTCCTTAAAAAACTCCAAACAGCCAAATAATCCAAAATGCCCCCGCTTAACTCTATTTTTCCACGTACGCTTCTGTGATTGCTCAGCTAAGGGGATTTGATAGGTTGTCTCCCTGTGAAGTGCTTCAAATTAAAAGCTCACTGTTTTACCTATAGAGCTTTGGAACAGTCAGGATCACTCTATCTTAGGCATTTGGTTGCCCCTTACCTTCCCACTAGATCCCTTACTTTCGGCCAATCTTAGATTGACTCTGATTCCATGGTTCTATCTTGTGAGAAATGGAGGGTTCTCCTTCAGATTTCTGGTACCAAAGATATGGCACTTCCTTCCTTTACAACCCCATCATAGCCCTACAGGAGCAATTCTATGGACTCGGCTCAAGGTCTGGCTGTATTAATGAGCTGTGTAACAGGTTTCATTGAGGCTGTTTTTTACACAGTGCTAAGAAGCCCTAGCTGAATAGACGTGTGCTCTACAAATCATAGAAATAGAAACATAGAAATTAGTATCTGTTATTTGTGATTCATTCTTTTTATGCACCCTTGTCATCCGGTTGACCCATAATTTGCAGTTGAGCTTTTCACAGCAGTATAGGTACTGAGTAAAGGGTGCTAGCTGTTGTTTAAAAAATGTAATCACAAGCAGTATAGTTTCACTGCATTGAAACTTTCACAGGCAAATATTGAATATCACGGATAATGTGCATTTAAGATAATCCTTCAAAAACAATTAGAGAAACCCTTTAATATCCTGGTGTAGCTAAGTGTAGCAGTTTTCCAAGACAGAGCATTAAAAATGAAGTCTTAAATGCATTTTCTTTGTCTGAGGTGATGTTAAAAGGAGCATAGTGAGAAAACAGGTTTGATGTCAATTTTGTATATGACAGTAACTCAAAATAATCAAATAAACATTAGCAAATTATGTCTCTCTTGTAGACTTCAATATTTGGATAATGTATAAGAAGCTTTGCTGTTAATACACAGAGAGTAGATCTGCCAAATGTAGGAACGTGCGTCTAAAATCTGTGCTTGGAAGTGCTCTCAAATTTATTTGCTAAAGAACAGATTTTCTAGCATCTGGCTAGAAAATGGCTAATTAATACAAAACAGCATGGTTTTAGGTAAACATTTTTAAAATAATGTGATTGCTTTATTTTTATGTGATAAGGATCATTCAGATCTATCAGACCATATGTGACCATTTGCTGTTTTGGGGTTGTTCACCAGACTCTCTAAAGTGTGACCCTTCAAATTATAATAATAAAGGCAATAACAAAATAATTCAAAGATTTGAAAAGAGGGTCTAAAATGTTAAAATTTGGTTTTATTTTTAGATTTAAATGCATTACTTTAAGCGATAATAAGAACCAATTTTATTGATTTCACAGGTTCAGTTTGAGGACCCAACCAGTCCATTCTCACTAATAATGAAAGTAAAGTATGCAAGCTACAGCAATAACTATATAATATTTCTCCTTATCAAAGTACAGATTGAAATACCATCTTTAATGGAATGCAGTATTCCTGCACTCCTGAGACCACTTCTTTGTCTTTGTGCTTCCAATTATAATAGATGCCATAAAATGGTGCAAATGCTTACTTTGGTGCTGCACAAGTTGTAGTAAACTAAAATTGTCAAAAACATTTGTAACTTAAGTTTATATATGATTTTCATATCCAGTTTGTAAGTATGTAAACAACTATTGTAGTGTCTACAAAGCCCTGATAAACTTTAATACCACTCAGAAACAGTCTAGAGAATTAGCTCTCTATAAATGCTTCCTTGCAAATGTTTCTAATTAATGTTTGGTTTGACCATCGATTTCCATTGTATGCTACAAGAAATCAGCTATTAGACTGACATATCAAATCCCTTCACCAAATTATGATGTATGCAATCAAGATTATTTCCCGGATTCATGAGCGTGATTATCATGTGTGGAAAAACTCATCAGGTTCGGTTGACCGTATATTGATTCAAGCTATCTAGACCTTCTTTGTGAAGATGCCCTAAAATGTGTTAGTTCATAGTCACTTGAGAATCTGCCTGCACAGAGGTTTGTTCTATACAGATCTCTACCTACAGGATCTGATGTTTTAACTTCCAATAAAATTACACCATGTCCCCTGTACAATATTCATCAGGCACTAAAATAGATGCTAATGATAGTTTCAAATTCTAGTTTAGAATTTTGACAAAATCAGCCAATATCACCATGAAATTTCATAAATTGTGGGCTTACAGTGAATACATTATTGGGATCCTGGTGTGTACTGTAGATGTATAAAATAAAATGTTGATCTTTGGCAGAGAGCACCACCACAAATTCTACCCTTAATAATCATAGTGGGAAGAATGATTGCAGACAACAGCCATTCATAAAGCATTCATATTATAAAGCCATACTTTATGAAGACTTCCTCAAGTGAAGTGATCCCCTACAGCAGCCAGGCAGCATGCAATGTAAATTGCTAGATCAGGTAGCACCATAAAGCCTCTCTCCCTAGTATGTCATGAAATTAATTCATCAAACCACAACCTGTCTATATTTTGGAGCACAGTAATCTTGAATGCAATGGGAAAGTCCTCAATCACATCGTCTAAGTAAACATGTTCTATGGACTCTTCTAACTGCAATATATTTTGTCCCCAGTACTTCATCATGAGCATGAGGCATTTGTACACTATTACAATGAAAGACATTACATCATATATTTGATTTTAAGTACTTGATTTAGCACTAGCCAAGCAATCAGAAGCAGCACAACATTTTACAGAGACCACCTTATATCAGCAGGATCATTTAAAACAAGACCTGCTGAATCTAGATGCATATGCTGTGTGAAGTCCAAACTGGAAAAACCAGGATGTGATTGAGATTTACCATGGGACTATTGAACTGGAGCAATACTAAAAAGCACACTGCACAATTGTTTTAACATATTTCATTTTCTATTACATATTGTTACATTTTGAGACACAGGGAAATGAACAAAGATACATATAATTTCACATAAATTTCAGAAGTGACGAATAGCACCTGGTGTCAAGTTACAAAGATTGGCAACTAAGTTACAAAAGCACAACAGCCACAGTAGCCATAACAGACCCATGAGGTTAGGCTCAATATCACACCATGTCACTGTTAATGAAAACCAGAAACACTTTAAAAAACATGGGAGTGTGAACATTGAGGTAGTGTTTAGGAAACCTAGACAACTTTGTCTTGTTTAGTTCACGTGCCCATACCACTAAAGTATGTGTGCGCTCAGCAGGATTAACATTACAAACTATAAAAATGCCATTTTCTGTTCTCATTTTTTGTTTCAAGATTAAATCCACGCTTCTTTCTTCTTAGTCTTATCAACTGTGCTAGGATGAGGTATCACTTATTATTTATGTTGTCTTTTTAGCTGGAATAGATTTGTCACCCTCAAGAAATCTCATGCCTAAAAGTGTTTATTGAATTGGGCTTTCACAGGGGCACATATGCCAAAAAAACAATAGGCAGGCACAACAAAGCAGAACAATAGCACAGACCAAGCTCAAGATCGAAAGGTGTAAAGTTATTCAAACAAAATATATGATCCTTATTCCGAGTCGTACCTCCAGACCAAATCCCAAGCTAGCTGTTTTCCCTCTGGACTGCGTTTGAGTATTTGGCTAGCTGTGTTTGACCCTCACTGAAGATCTAGCCTGGAGGTGCCATCTAGAAAAGCGGAGGTTAAAACTAATGTAGTATATAGGCCACTTCTAAGGGTATTTCATAACTCTTCATATTGACCTGTTGCTCCTGCTCTGCACATTTATAAAACACAGGTTTTGAGTGTGAACTGTGGGGGTCTAAAGATCTGTCTAAACTACTAGTAACTGAGAATTATTTTCTTCCTTCATTGCTAGGGCTCCCAGGCAGCACCCCCTTCTCCCTCTTAGATTGGACCTGGACCTTAAGCTAATGACGAGGGGGGTGGGCATCAGGCTAATTCTCTATTTGTGTTGACTTTGGGCCTCCCCGTGTTGGGCTCAAGGAGGTGTTAGGCATTCCTGGTTCTGGAAACATCCAGTGGCTAAGGTTTGTTAAAGATCTATTAATGGAATTGGGATCTGGTGCATTGTGGGAGAAACCAGAGGTATCCCCTGTTATTAGCAAGCAATAATTAAACCGCTTGTACTGGTAACACAAACAGGTCCAACTTGTGGTTCCCCCAGTGCATAGAACTTTGATTAATTCTCTCCTTCAAGTTCAGGATGTCTCAGTTTTGAACAATGTATAGCCAAATTTAGCCCCCTCTTGCTAGAAAATTGTACCTCCAGTTTAGATATAGCTGCCTGCCAATTGACACTTTTACTGGCATCTGTAAGGCCCAGACTGCAAGGACTTTGTGTGGGGTGGACAAGGTGTCAGAAGTCCATGTTATTTTCTTCTGCCCGGCATATACTAGGAGCAGGAAAAAAATATTGTTCCTGCATGTAGGCTTTTAGAGGTGAGGGAACACCGTGTCACACTCAGGATATTGAAATCTGATACTAGACAAATCCTTGTCAAGGCTATCTCACATTTCTTGTAGGCAGTCTGGAAGATCAGGCGTAAACAGTACCCGTTACCATCTTAAGCTGTATTCTCTAATATATATGCTGTCTTCGATTCATAGGTAGTACAATTTTAGCAACCTGCATAGGGTGGAGTTTGGAGGTGGTCCATGGTTGTTTGACAAAAACAGCCTTCTCTGTTTTTTTCCTCTATTGTTTTTATTGCATGATTTTTTGTATTTTATTGATGAATGCTTGGATATGTTTTATTCTACTATGCTTTTATATCGAATGTGCCGCAATAAAGTATTTATGATGATGGCAAAGTGATTTCTGATGAAAACACAACTGTCTGATGACCGTCACTTAATAAGTTGATTGAAACAGCAATGGAGAAATTTAACTCCAAAAACAACTACCACTTTTGAGGCAAAGATAATCAAAGAGAACTGACCTCAGCAAATTTCAAAATATATCTAATGAAGTCTTTCCACAAAGCCTCCTGCATCCTTCACTCACTCTCCAGCGCAATGGATTACTTACCCTCTAGTCTCATGATTTGAAATTACTTTCATCCTGAATAAATCACTTGCAATCACTCTCCTCCCCACTGGTATGCCTCAATGCCAATTTCCACCCCGCTCCAGCACCTCATTCGTCTAACTCTTTTCCAACTTTATGTTTTCACTTCTCTTTCCCCTGCTACTTGATTGTAATATTACAAATAAGAATGTTTTATCTTGCTCTAATTGCTCAGTTAAACCTGTAGTCTGAGCCTAGATTCTGGAGCTCTGGCATTTGTTGCACAATTATACATGTTAATGAATATATACATACATAAATAAATAAATAAATAAATAAAGAAGTTGAACCACACAACACAGCGATCTATAGGGGGAACGTAGGGATAGCATACTACAGCAATACAGCTGCCATATAGGAGTTACCGGGTACACTTGAGTGCCTTCTAGACAAACTACCTGTTCCCCTTCGGTTGAATGGGGTGGTAAAGTGGGGGCAAATCATAGAAGATTATTCATTGGTATCCTGGTCTAGGTTTGAGGAGCAAGCAGGGAGTATGATTTCTAAATTCAAGTATTACCAACTGGCAAGCTGAGTCAATTCCTTGAAGAAGGAAGGGACAAGGAAGACCATCTGGGAGAAAATATTACTTCAGAGTTCTGTTTACCATAAGGATGTGGCCCTATGGCACGGGATGATAATTGAGGCAGGTGAAGAGTCCTCCCCTCTCTGAGAGGAAATGGGGTAAAGATCTGCCTACTTTAGAAGTCATTCATCTTTGGCAAGGATCTATGTCTTTACTTTGGGGTACAGTCAAATCAGCCTCCCTTAAGAAGACCAATTTGTTTACCCTACATAGGGCATACTGGTTACTGGAAAGGATAACAGCTCTGGGAATGGTTAAAAAATGCTGAGCTAGATGTGGTGAGGAGAAGGCGGACAATATGCACATGTTTTGGCAGTGCCAGAAACTTGGGCCTTTTTGGAACTATGTTGAAAAATTATTAAAATTATTAAAGAAGGTGTTTAGTTCTGAGCTTGATTTAAGCCTCACAACGATAATTTTTGGGGTGTTGAAAAGGAAAAGTCAAAACAAGCTGCTCTCTAGATATCAAAGTCATCTGCTCTTTGTGTTAATATTACTAGCTAGACAAGAAATCTGTTTAAACTGCGTCCTTTCATCAGCCCCTACTGTACAGAAATGGTTGAGGTCAATCAATAAATTGAGCTGCTTAGAATGTAATGGTCCATCAAGTAAAAGAGATACATTTTGGTTCCTCTGGGAGAACAGTTGTCAAGACATAGGTCTTTAAGGGCATCTGATAAAATTTAGTCCAATGATTATGAGATCCACATAGATGCCTCCAGTCTTTGGACTGTGTGGCGAGGTGTCAGGTAGTTGTTGTTTTGGGTGGGATTTGTGGAAACCGTTATCACATCACCTTGGCCAAGTATGGCAGGTGGGCAGAGGGCACGCCAGGTGGGGGAGACTAACTGTGACATGAGGTGCCTCCTACTTGTGACGTAAACCCCCGGCCCCTGTAGCCAGAGTGGAAATCTATGAGGACAAAAATTCTATTTAAAAAACACATCGATCTGTATTTCATAAAGAAGGGAATAAAAAGATAACATCATGTCTTGTTGAAAAGATGGAAAATAAATATGATATTATGAAATGTATCAGGAACACCAATGTGGCTACGAGGGTGACTCCCCAATAAAAAATAACCAAATATAGGAAAAGAGGGGGTTGGATTTAACTGACCCGCCAACTTAAGCATCAGCTTGTGCAATATTATGTTTGCACACTCTATGTGAATATTAGAAGAACATAGTACATGTGCATGGGAATCATTTAGGGGTCATCAGGGGTTGCAGCTGCTAACCCTTTCTTGACCCTTGCTACCGATGGAACTTTCCTTGTGACCCAAAGCCTCAGAGGCTGCAAGAGTAGCACTAATGGTAGGGGGAAAACAGGGTTGCATCAGCTTTTTATTCCTGTGTCCACGCAGCTCCTCCTCATGGATCTTGGTGAGTCACTATTATGCTCATGGTGAGCAGCAACATGGTCAGTTTGACCCAGAGAGCTAGGAGGAAGCTGTGGATCATTGAACAACAGAAAGGTATTGGGGGAGGCCCAAGTCATGACCTTATTCTGCTTTCCACATGAAGTGAAGAAAACGTTTTCCAGGGCTTGGTGGGATGAGTTTGAGACCCTTTTGGTACATTATAGCATTTCTGATTTGAAAGGTATAAGCACCCCAAGTCTTCCTGCACTTACACCTGAAACTATGCAAGTGATTTCAGGTATTTTCATGGTTGTAAATATGAATAGGATCCAAACTGAAGTGCAATTTTAGAAATCCCCTGGACACAGCAGTCTTAATCTATAAACATAGGCACTGGATTTGTGTAGCGGGAGGGTGCCAAATTATGCAGCAGCGTTGAGTAAATTATGCGGCAAGAAAAGGCAAATTATGCAACAGAATGCGGCACACTTTGTGGCAGAATTACTTAGTCATTTCCTCATTTTTAAAACTGGTAACACTCTATGGGTATTGGTTGCACCTCATAAGTACCATTTTACCCAAGTATAGCAATAAGCTACAAAATGTTTTAGTAACTTTTTAAACATTTGAGCTAGAAACAATTTTTTTTTGTTAAAATCTGCAGTTTATGTGTCAGTTGATGTATTATGTGCCAAATACGGCAAACTAACAAATATGTGAAAATCGTTGCAGCTCCACAATCGCATAATTTCAGTCGCCAGAGCTTTAAGCAAAGAAAACACCCACTGTAATCCATAATAGAACTACAAATAAAAAATTGGTGATGCAGCTGTGGAACCGGATGAGATTCTGATCTGTGGTGGCATCTCTGAAGTTCAAACCTTGACTGGACAATAGCAGACAATAGCACTGCAAGACCCTGCTTTGAAGCATACATTTTGTACCGGAAGGAAAACCTTTGCAGACAAAACCTATACTTTAATACCTTTCCCAGTTTTTTTGTATGCTGTACAATGCAGCACAGAGGCAAAGTTGGAAAATGTGGAGATTTTTAAAGTTGCTTCACTATTACATCAGTCTACTGGAGGCATATTATTTTTGCACAAACCACTGCCTACAAATGTTAGTAGATTAGGATTTGGATAAAAAGCTTCAGGTGGGTGTATGGGAATGCCCATGTATAATCCATAATGATCCCCTTTAAAGCAACTTTGTGGTATTTTGCCCAACATTCCTCTGCAAATCACGACCGCAACATTTTGGGCTAGGTTTGTGTCTCCTTTGTGACCATACCTGGCCAAAGTGTTAGTAAACCTGTAACAAGGTGTTGTTTAACATTGAATCATATTTGAACTCTAAGGGTGCACTTATAAGTTGCTTGCTCCCAGTATTTAGAAATCAGAGGTTTTATAATTTTGGATGGAAGACCAAAGTGAATACTGTGTGACTCCCAGTACTGAGTTACAATGAGTGCTTTAGGACGGCTGGTTTTTTGAACCTATGTAAGTCTTCCCATTCAGTTGCTGAGACAATCAGTGGTAACTAGGCAGTTAACTCTTGCGTCGAGGGGCCTGATTTAGCATTTGTTAGATGGAATACTGCGTCACAAATGTGACAGTTATGCTGTCTGCCATATTGCAAGTACATTACATGGTTTGTCACTTGTCATAAGGTGGCATGATATCCATCACATTGGTGATGGTGCATCCCAGCTGCCAAACTCTATATCAGATCCAACGTGTCTTGTGTACTATTGTAATTCACAGTAAGTGCCAAGTATTCCTAAATGGCTCTGTTGGTGGGGTTGAGTGTTTAAAATTTAGTCTAGGAGGCAGGGTTTCCACCTTTCTAAGAGAAAAGTACTGTTCATGTTTTAAGAGTCTGTAAAGGCTCGGACATGATACTTAAATGTGCCTTCATGTAAAATCATATTTTTTTAATTTTAAGTAGCCTTTCAGCCTTTCTTTACTGTAATTATCAGTCAGGGATAATTAAGGGAGCTCTTGGACACACTTTAAAGTGTTTTCTTCTAAAAATGTACTGTTTTAAGTATGTTCTGGTAAGGGACAGAAATACTGTTGATGGTAGTAAAAAACCAGGCAGGTAGAAACCCTATCAGAAGGAGATGAGAGTTTTGAAATCTGATTCAGTAAAACACAAAGAAATAGCACTCATTAAAAGGTACTATCCAGTGAGGGCTGCTTAGTAAAGGTTTTTATACAGTAAATTGTGGAAAAGCAAAAATAAATATGGACCTATTGAGTTCTGGTGTGGGAATATGGACTTAAACATTTTAATGGTGCTAAGGCAGCAAGGTGCTCACTTATCTAGTAAACTAAGAGGTATTTTAATTTTTGAAACAATTACGTTGGTGCTTTGGGAAGTTCTTTTCTATTTTCTCATGAATATGCCACAGCTATATGTATAGCGCACACACACACACACACACACACATATCCTCCCTCCCAGCTGCCTACTTACATTCCTCCCCCCCTCCCAACATGGATGGCATTATCTAATCCTACACTTAAAGATTATGGGACATATTTATCAAGAATGGGATTTCCAATTATCAAATAATGATTTTTGGAGAATCGCTATTTGGAAATCACAATCTCCAATGTACCAAAGTAAGTGATATCGACTTTGTGATTCCTTAGCATTCGCAGTTGCAATTTGGGGATTATCAAATAGGAATTACCTAAATTGAAAATTACAACTAGGTGGTTGCAAAATTGTGAATGTCATTTTGGTAGGAGCATGATGACATCACAATGAGGAAGTGAGTCCTTCCATGCTGTTTCCAGAACCCAGATACATAGGAGAAGGCAGACTGTGGCAGCAGATCAACTGTGAGCTTGAGTGGAGGTGTTTTTGCACAGTTTGACCACCGTGGCTACTGATGACTATGCAAGGATGCAGGAGGTTACAAGAGAAAGCTGAAATTCAGCAAGAAAGAACTGAAGGTGCTCACTGAGAAGTGTGTGCAACACCATGACAAGCTGTTTGGGAAAAGCTCACTACTGATTCCAGATTTGAGAATCACAAAATATGGAAGGACATCCAGGTGAAGATCAGTGTGGTTGATGTTACACAGTGCTCTTTTTAAGAAATATGCAGGCGCTGGTATGATCTTCTGACAGTAACCAAAGAAAGCTTTGCCGAGGCACAGCGAACAGGCAGAGGACCATCCATTCAGCCACCACCTAGCCCTCTTGAGGATATGATTGAGGTGACATTGCAGCCCAAAGCTATTGTTGGGGTCACTGACATTGACACCTCTGCCACACCCTGTACCAACAAAGGTAGCATATTAATTTTGCCAAATATGGACATTTTTGTAGGTATGTAGGTAACCAATAATGAAATATCAGTTGCCGACAAACAAAAAAAAAACACTCCAGATTACATTTTATCATTAGCTCACCAATGCATTATAGGATTTGGAGTTTGTATTTCAATAGTGAATAAAAGTCGAATAATGCTGCATTTTGTAGTCCCATCTAAAGCGACATACCAAATGACATGAATAAACTCTGTTTACGTTTTAGATTTTTATTTGAAACAATTTAGGTAAACTGATACATAAAACAACATATATTGAACTAAACTATATATAATTCATATCATAGAACTACCTGCATGAACTTGTTGAAAACTAGGACACTCAGCAACAGATACAGCCTGAAAACCTTATGCCTCCAACACCCACAACACCTTCACCAACCAGACACACAACAACAGTGTCTCCACTCGCTGATTTTGTGGACTAAGATGATAACCTTACAACAAACATGCCTACAACTCATCTGATGTTAGATCATTCCAAAGAGGTCAGTCCCTTATAATGCACCAAAATAAGGCCCTCAGAAGGCATAGATTTGTTTTAAGACATGCTTCAGACGAAGTTGACAGCACAGCTCTATTTAGTTGTCTTGAGGCATCAATGTTAAAGGTACAGCACTTGCAATGCAAGCATATGAAGTCATTACAAACACAGTTGAGGCCCCTGACTAAAAGCATGTGTGACATCAAAAATGGCATCAAGCAGCTGAACACAACAGTGGAGGAGGGGTAAAAAGCATCCACAGACAATTATAAGGAGCTGACAAAGGCCCTAAAGAAACTTTCCACATTCATGCAGCGAGATTATGTAACACACCATAAGCAACATCACCAACTCAGCAGATTGGAAGATTTTACCTGATCTGTCCATTGCTTTCCAAATGCAACTGCATAATTGTCTTGCTGCCCTGTCACCTTGCAAGTGGAAATGGCGCATTGTAGTGAAGATGTAGCATGAGGTTAGGTGAAAATCACCAAAGGAATTGAACATATGCAGACAGCACAGATTACAGCAAACAGTGACATAGGTGGAGAGAAAAGTGAGAATCTCTCCAGCCTCAACAGTATTCCTGCACCTGAGATATACTAGGGCATCTGCAGAGATCTCACAAAGGCAAAGTGCAGAGTACACAGAACCGCCAAGTGGAGTGTGGGGGAGGAAAAAGTAGTTAGGACATGGTTGTATGTTTAAGTTTGCTGTTTAACCCCTTCCCCGCCATGGATGTAATGGTTACGTCCATGGCAGCGCCCGTGTGGCGCCATGGACGTAACCATTACGTCCAGCATACTGCCCTCGGGAGAATCGCTAGCGCTCCCCCCAAGGGCCGCCCCCGACCCCCCCAGGTCAGGGCTGAAAGGGGAATCCCTTCCCCTTCAACCCCCGACCCCCCCCCCCACACCCCCTGTGACGTCAGCGCGCGAGCACGCGCTGACAATCACAGAGCCTCCCCCATCGTGCTGGGGAGGCAGATACCTCTAGACACCAGGGATACTTTTGTTTTTTTTGTTTATTTTTGTTTTCTTTTGTGTTTTAGGTGTGGGGAGCGACCCCTTAGGCAAGGGTCATTCCCCTGGGGGCAAATTTATTTTAGGCCATTTCTGCCCCCATGGGGGCAGATCAGCCTATTGTAATTAGGCTGATCTGCTCCCAAGGGGGGCAGAAACCACTAGTCACCGGGGATTTTTTTTTTGCGCTGTCACGCAAGGGGAGCGACCTTGTAGGCAAGGGTTGTTCCCCGGGGGTGGGTGGGGGGGGCAAATTTATTTTAGGCCATTTCTGCCACCCCTGGGGGCAGATCAGCCTATTGTTATTAGCCCAATCTGCTAAGGTAGTCCGTTTCTGACCCCCCCTGGGGCCGGCTGAGCTAGAGGCAAAAAATCCACAGGTAGGCACTGTTTTCTATGAAAAAATGTGATGTGTCCACATTGTGTTTTGTGCCATTTCCTGTCGCGGGCGCTAAGCCTACCCACACAAGTGAAGTATCATTTTTATTGGGAGACTTGGGGGAACGCTGTGTGGAAGGAAATGTGTGGCTCCTCTTAGATTCCAGAACTTTCTGTCACCGAAATGTGAGGAAAACGTGTTTTTTTAGCCACATTTTGAGGTTTGCAAAGGATTCTGGGTAACAGAACCTGGTCAGAGCCCCACAAGTCACCCCATCTTGGATTCCCCTAGGTCTCTAGTTTTCAAAAATGGGCTGGTTTGCTAGGTTTCCCCAGGTGCCGGCTGAGCTAGAGGCCAAAATCCACAGGTAGGCACTGTTTTCTATGAAAAAATTTGATGTGTCCACGTTGTGTTTTGGGCCATTTCCTGTCGCGGGCACTATGCCTACCCACACAAGTGAGGTATAATTTTTATCGGGAGACTTGGAGGAACGCTGGGTGGAAGGAAATTTGTGGCTCCTCTCAGATTCCAGAACTTTCTGTCACCGAAATGTGAGGAAAATTTGTTTTTTTAGCCAGATTTTGAGGTTTGCAAAGGATTCTGGGTAACAGAACCTGGGCAGAGCCCCACAAGTCACCCCATCTTGGATTCCCCTAGGTCTCTAGTTTTCAAAAATGCACAGGTTTGGTAGGTTTCGCTAGGTGCCGGCTGAGCTAGAGGCCAAAATCTACAGGTAGGCACTTTGAAAAAAACACCTCTGTTTTCTTTAAAAAAATGTGATGTGTCCACGTTGCGTTTTGGAGCATTCCCTGTCGCGGGCGCTAGGCCTACCCACACAAGTGAGGTATCATTTTTATCGGAAAACTTGGGGGAACGCTGGGTGGAAGGAAATTTGTGGCTCCTCTCTGATTCCAGAACTTTCTGTCACCAAAATGTGATGAAAATGTGTTTTTTTAGCCACATTTTGAGGTTTGCAAAGGATTCTGGGTAACAGAACCTGGTCAGAGCCCCACAAGTCACCCCATCTTGGATTCCCCTAGGTCTCTAGTTTTAAAAAATGCACAGGTTTGGTAGGTTTCTCTAGGTGCCGGCTGAGCTAGAGGCCAAAATCTACAGGTAGGCACTTTGCAAAAAACACCTCTGTTTTCTTGCAAAAAATGTGATGTGTCCACGTTGCGTTTTGTGGCATTCCCTGTCGCGGGCGCTAGGCCTACCCACACAAGTGAGGTATCATTTTTATCGGGAGACTTGGGGGAACGCTGGGTGGAAGGAAATTTGTGGCTCCTCTCTGATTCCAGAACTTTCTGTCACCAAAATGTGAGGAAAATTTGTTTTTTTAGCCAAATTGTGAGGTTTGCAAAGGATTCTGGGTAACAGAACCTGGTCAGAGCCCCACAAGTCACCCCTTCTTGGATTCCCCTAGGTCTCTAGTTTTAAAAAATGCACAGGTTTGGTAGGTTTCCCTAGGTGCCGGCTGAGCTAGAGGCCAAAATCTACAGGTAGTCAGTTTGCAAAAAACACCTCTGTTTTCTTTCAAAAAATGTGATGTGTCCACGTTGCGTTTTGGGGCATTTACTGTTGTGGGTGCTAGGCCTACCCACACAAGTGAGGTATCATTTTTATCGGGAGACTTGGGGGAACGCTGGGTGGCAGAACATTTGTGGCTCCTCTCTGATTCCAGAACTTTCTGTCACCAAAATGTGAGGAAAACGTGTTTTTTTAGCCAAATTATGAGGTTTGCAAAGGATTCTGGGTAACAGAACCTGGTCAGAGCCCCACAAGTCACCCCATCTTGGATTCCCCTAGGTCTCTAGTTTTCAGAAATGCACAGGTTTGGTAGGTTTCCCTAGGTGGCGGCTGAGCTAGAGGCCAAAATCTACAGGTAGGCACTTTGCAAAAAACACCTCTGTTTTCTTTAAAAAAATGTGATGTGCCCACGTTGCGTTTTGGGGCGTTTCCTGTCGCGGGCGCTAGGCCTACCCACACAAATGAGGTATCATTTTTATCGGGAGACTTGGGGGAACATAGATTAGCAAAACAAGTGTTATAGCCCCTTGTTTTTCTCTACATTTTTTCCTTCCAAATAGAAGAGAGTGTGTAAAAAAAGACATCTATTTGAGAAATGCCCTGTAATTCACATGCTAATATGGTCTCCCCGGAATTCAGAGATGTGCAAATAACCACTGCTCCTCAACACCTTATCTTGTGCCCTTCTTGGTAATACAAAGGTTTTCTTGATAGCTATTTTTCACTCTTTATATTTCAGCAAATGAATTGCTGTATACCCAGTATAGAATGAAAACGCACTGCAGGGTGCAGCTCATTTATTGGCTCTGGGTACCTGTGGTTCTTGATGAACCTACAAGCCCTATATATACCCGCAACCAGAAGAGTCCAGCAGACGTAACGGTATATTGCTTTCAAAAATCTGACATTGCAGGAAAAAGTTACAGAGTAAAACATAGAGAAAAAGTGCAGATTTTTTCACCTCAATTTCTATATTTAGTTTTTTCAGTTGTTATTTTCTGTAGGAAACCCTTGTAGGATCTACACAAATTACCCCTTGCTGAATTCAGAATTTTGTCTACTTTTCATAAATGTTGCGGTTTCTGGGATCCAGCATTGGTTTCATATCCATTTCAGTCACTGACTGGAAGGAGGCTGAAAGCACAAAAAATCGTAAAAATGGAGTATGTCCCAGTAAAATGCCAAAATTGTGTTGAAAATTTGGGTTTTCTGATTCAAGTCTGCCTGTTTCTGAAAGCTAGGAAGCTGGTGATTTCAGCACTGCAAACCCTTTGTTGATGCCATTTTCAGGGAAAAAACCACAAGCCTTCTTCTGCAGCTCCTTTTTCCCATTTTTTTGAAAAAAACTAATTTTTCACTGTATTTTGGCTAATTTCTTGGCCTCCTTCTGGGGAACCCACAAAGTCTGGGTACCTCTAGAATCCCTAGGATGTTGGAAAAAAAGGACGCAAATTTGGCGTGGGTAGCTTATGTGAACAAAAAGTTATGAGGGCCTAAGCGTGAACTGCCCCAAATAGCCAAAAAAAGGCTTGCCTCCTGAGGGGGAAAAGGACTGGCAGCGAAGGGGTTAAGAAGATTTTTTAAATTTGCAATGTCTGAGGAGACAACTTAGGTTTTGCAGAAAATGTGCATTTCATATTAAGCTGAGATGTGATTTCCTATTTTACCTGGAGTTAAGGTAATAAACATAAAAATTGGCAAAGACGTGCATTTTTACCCATTTCTTATGTAAGAAAGTCCTCCTTTTTGCTCTGGTCACCTCCAAACGTTTTGAACAGATACCGGTGGTTACTGACTCTTGGCTGTGCCCTTGGTACTGCTTACCAGTCCCAGGGCCAGTGGTCTGTGTAAAATAGATATACAAATTAGGTTAATCATAATTGGCAGTATTAACCTCCTTATGAGCCCCTAGTGTAGGATAGAGCATGTAGGTTTAGGGACCACAGCATACGTAGTGCACCCATAGGTGCACTGCTGAGGTGCCCAGTGTAAATTTAAGGGCAGGCCTGCCTTGCTTGCTGCTTTTAAGTTAAAGATATATGAAAATTTGATTTTGGACATAAAGGGGCATATTTATACTCTGTTTGTGCCGGAATTGCGTGGTTTTTTTTTAATGCAAATCCGACGCAAAGCTAACTCCATATTTATACTTTGGCGTTAGACCCGTCTAGCGCCAAAAATCTTGGAGTTTGCGTCATTTTTTTGCGTGGACACCTACCTTGCGTTAATGATATGCTAGGTAGGCGTTCCTGTCTAAAAAATGACTCCAAGGCATGTGCGCCTTATTTAAACTCCCGTGCAAAAATGGCGCACGGGAGTGGGCGGGTCAAAAAAATGACGTCCAGCCGCTTTTGCGTCATTTCTTAACACCTGGTCAGGGCAGGCGTTAAGGGACCTGTGGGCTCGGAAGGAGCCCAGAGGTGCCCTCCCATGCCCCCAGGGACACCCCCTGCCAACCTTGCCCACCCCAGGAGGACGCCCAAGGATGGAGAGACCCATCCCAGGGAATTTAAGGTAAGTTCAGGTAAGTATTTTTTTAAAAATTTTATTGTGGCATAGGGGGGCCTGATTTGTGCCCCCCTACATGCCACTATGCCCAATGACCATGCCCAGGGGACAGAAGTCCCCTGGGCATGGCCATTGGGCAAGGGGGCATGACTCCTGTCTTTGCTAAGACAGGAGTCATGTCAATGGAGGGTGGGAGTAAAAAAAAATGGCGCTAATCGGGTTGAGGCAGATTTTTTGCCTCAGACCGACTTGCCCCATTTTTGACGCACAAGCTCCATTTTCCCCTACGCCGGTGCTGCCTGGTGTGGGTCATTTTTTTTTACGCACACCATTCAGCTCCGCCGGCTAACGTCATTCCATAAATAAGGCACCCGCATGGCCCTTTGGAATGGCGTTAGCCGTTGTTAACATTTTTGCCGCACAACTGCGTTGGCGCAGTTGTGCGTCAAAAAGTATAAATATGGCCCAAAGTACTTCCAAAGTTTTACACTACCTCTACAGATAAGTCATCCCTAAGGTGTGCCCTATGTGCCCCTAGGTTCGATGCTCTGTAACTATGAGCAGGGACCTTATAATAATGGTTTTATAAACCTCGGTGAGGTAAAATAGCCAAATTTGTTTTTCCCTAACTGTAGTGAATGGGCTCCATAGGCTAAAATGGGGAGACTAGGGCCCATATTTATACTCTGTTTGCGCTGGATTTGCATCATTTTTTAATGCCAATTCAGCGCAAACTTGACTCCATATTTATACTTTGGCACTAGACCCATCCAGCGCCAAAGTAATGGAGTTTGAGTCATTTTTTGGACGTGAAAACCTACCTTGCACTAATGACATGCAAGGTAGGCGTTCCCGTGCAAAAAATGACTGGAAGACATGTGTGCCTTGTTTATCCTCCCGATTCATTTTGACGCACAGGAGGAGGGGGGCCTTAAAAATGGCACCCAGCCGGATTTGCGCTGTTTTTTAACGCTTGGGTTAGATCGTCTCCGACCATGGAAGCACTCCACAGGTGCCCTTCCCTGCCCCCAGGGACACCCCCTGCCACCCTCGCCAACCCCATGAGGACACCCATGGATGGGGGGACCCATCTTTGGTAAGTAGAGCTAAGTAGAGGTAAGTTTTTATTTTTTTAGGTGGCATGGGGGGGCCTAACTTGGGCCCCCCTACATGCCACTGTGCCCAATGGCCATGCCCCGGGGACAGAAGTCCCAAGGACATGGCCATTGGGCAGGGGGGCATGACTCCTGTGTTTGCTAAGACAGGAGTCATTTCCATGGGGGTTGTGCATCAAAAAATGACGCTAGTCAGGTTAGAGTCTTTTTTTTTTTACTCTAACCTGACTTGCACCATTCTTTGACGCACAATCCCCAGTCTTCTCTAGGCCTCCGCTGCCCGGTTAGAGTAATTTATTGTGACACTAACCAGACCGCAGCGGCGTCTACCGTCATTCCTTAAATATGACGCCCGCTTTGGAATGGCAGCAGCCGGCGTTAAACTTTTTGACGCAAACCTGCGCTGGCCAGGTTTGTGTCAAAAAGTATAAATATGGGCCTATATTTTAATGAATGGAGTCCCAATAGGAGCCAGATATTTCAAGTTTGGTATCAAACTGATTGTTATAATAAATGTAACAACTTGCCATTTTTTATTTTAATATTACTACTTCAGGGAAAGAGTAGGAACTCTACCTGAAAGTCGCCAACTTTAGATTTGTAGTGCCCTTCTCTGTTTGGACAGCCTCTGGCAGGCTGGCCAGGCTGCCTTGATGAGGTGTGAAGTGGCCTGGGCTGAAGACAAAGCAAGTGTCTGGTGTAGGAGATCCGCCTAAGCGGATTGTAGAACAGGATGGGGGGGGCAGCCAAACTGGTCTTCAAAGGAGGGATGGACATTTGCAGCAGCTCAGGACCTCCCCTGTCTCCTGCAAACCCAGACAACCAGGTGCCATCTTGATTGGATTAGGAGAAAAAGGGTGAGTTAGAGATTTTTATCCACACCAGTGGGTGGGCTCAGCCAGCCCTAACCTCCAAAATTCAGTTTCTTCCATTTTAGAATTTTAAGGAATGTTGCTCCCTGGGATTGTTTTTTAGCCACACTTCCCAGGAAGTGGTCATCCAAGAGGGTCGCGGTTTGCCTGTGATTGGACAATCCCCACTCCCGCTTTTCACCCCAGGAGTAAGGATAAATATGGCAGAGCTGCACCCACACCCCAGATCCCTAAAAGGAACAACAACAGAAGAAGAAGGACTGCCCGGCTGGACCATTGACCTGCACCTGGACACTGCACTCTGAAGGGCTGCACGAGCTGCACACTTGCGATTCACCACAAAAAGGACTTTGCCTGGCTTCATCGGGTTCAAGAAGGGACTCCCTGCTTGCTATAGGTTAAAAATAGTTAACCAGAGTCCCCTGCATCAAATCCTGAAGAAACTGACCGGCTGACCACTACCCAGTGGTCATTTTGGAGTTTGAGCCAGTTGCATTCTGGAAGTTGGAGTCTTAGCCCTCAAGGAGCAACTCAGAGCTTCTGGAACCTTGGAGTATGCTGTTGACTCCCAGAGAACCTTCAAAAACATTCTGGAAGAAGATTCAGAAGTTTGGATAAGTTTGGTTAAGATTGGAGAACTTTTGGTAAAAAGCTCCATGAAGGGACCAACCCGCTGTAGTGATTCAAGCTGGCTTACCTCAACTCTGACCAGGCCTGACTTGCAGGCTCATCACACAGAAAAGCTCTGTAACACCAGACTTCCAGGATACCACCAGGGCTCCTGGGAATGTAATCAGATGACCTTGCATCGCTTTCAGCTTGCTGTGGAGGGTCGATCACCATCAGAAGGAAAAAGCAAAAAAAAATGTGACAAAGTCAGAACGTAAAAATTTGACCGGGACTTCCAGTGCATCATATGTAAGGAGGGTTACAGAAACTTCTGAGCAAGATTTAGCTTTAGCCCAGACAAAGATTGCTGGCCTGAAAAATCATCTAAGTCCGAAGATAGAATTCTTCACCAAGCACTCCTGCGACGTGTATCCGAAGGGGGCTCCGAGGAGGTCTGATCAGATTGGTGACTTTGTCCCGCTGAAGAAAATCTTCAAGAAAAAGACTAAGGCCCTCATTATGAACACGGCAGGAAAGACCACACCACCGGTGGTGGCGGTATCTACCGCCAACAGGTGAGCGGGCTGGGCTGCCAAATAATGAAGCGCATGAAAAACAGGCAGCCTGAAAACCACTCACCGCCAGCAGAGGAGTGTCGACAACGATGGAAGAGGCCGCCCACAGGCCGACGGTAAGGCCCTACCTGCCCAACAAATAATGAAGTACCAGACCGCCGTCAGTTCCAGGGCAGGAATCACCACCACTCAAAGCCAGACAGAAACAAATAAAAAAAAAGGAAACACTCACCGGAGGCTCACACAACACGGCGAAGCAGACATGGAGATAGAGTTGGAAATCATGCCAGCACTTCTCCTTGCAATAGACCTCCGCGACCGTGACCGCCGAAGAAGACGACGACAGTAAGTACCCCAACCTGCAAAACAAGGGAAGAAAGGGCACAGCTACATAACCACTCACTCCACCCACCCCGCAACGCACCCACAACCCATCACAACATCACAAAGCATACACACCTGAGCAAGAGGTACTTACCCGACACAAGCCCAAGACAACCTGGCCAAACTACTTACATGTGCACAACACCCCCCCACAATGAAACGAGGAAGCACAAATCCAGAGTGTGCCAACACCAACACGGGGCAGACAAACTTTATTAAAGCTCCAGGAGCAACAGATTGTCCAAATGAGGCCATTGGCCAGTCCATATCAAAAAGGCTGATGGGCCCAAATGGCCCGAACTTGACTCCCATGTGTGCACATGGTACTCCACCATACAGGTGGATCAATGGGGCAGCCAGGCACCTCAGGAAACAGGGGCAGGGGGTAGCAGGGGTGGTGACTTATGTCTGGGAGAGGGGGCTTGGGCTTACGTTTGGGAGGTGGAAAGGGCTTGGGTTTTGCTTTGGATGATGGGGGAGCGAGCTTGGACCGGGGGTGGCAGATGGTACAGGGCCAGCATAGGGCCTCTTGCTCAATGAGGAAGGTGCATGGGAATGGGAAGGGCTGACAGTGGTAGACTTGGACGTGGAAGGAGGTGTGCATGTTTAGGGACGAGACAGGGTGGACCAGTGGGTTCAAAAAGGTCTACACGGGATAGGAAATGTTTCTTTGGGGCACTCGGGTGGACCTGGAGAAAGGTGTGGGAGTGGAGGTAGAGGGAGTGATTGTAACAGGTGTAGGTGTGTGTGACGTGGATTCAGGTACCTGTACAATATATTGAGGTGTGGTGGATGTGTGTTGGGTGGCTGTCTGCAAATGTCTGAGTGTAATGGGAGGAGGGGGGGTGGACACAGTGGGATATGTCAGGCTGCCAGTGTAAATGGATGTTGAGTGTGCTGCATCTGTTGTTGTGGAGAGTACAGGTGTGGTGTCTGGGGTGCATAACTGGATGTCTGATGTTGTGGTGACTGTAAGAACGGGATCAGAAACAGTGACTGAGGGTGCAGTGCTTGTGAATGTGCATGTAGAGGTGACAGACAGGGAGGCGGAAGAGATGGACACACTGGGGGAAGTGGATGTTGTAGTATGTGCCTTCGTATGTTGGCTGTGCGTGCGCTTGTGGTGGGAAGTGTGGTGCTTGTGTTTCTTTGTGTGCTTCTTGTGTGTTGAGGTATGTTCAGGGCTGTCTGAATGTGTGCTTGGGATGGGTGAAGCAAGTGGGGTGCTGGAAGGGGTAGGTGGGTAGGTGGTTGGAAGGGGGACGGAAAGACCAGGGACACTGGCTACCGTCAAAGAGGAGGCCAGAGCCTGAAAAGATCTCTGTAGTCCAGGTATACATTGCACTGCTGCATCTGGGATGCTACCCCTGGATGACATTCACGATGGTTGTCTGCCCTACAGAGATGGTCATCAGGAGGTCAATAGCCTCCTCAGTGAGGGCAGCAGGGATGACTGGGGCAGGGGGATGAGGTGCCTGTGGTGAAGGAGATGCCGGGCACGTGCAACTGAGTGGGGCGCAAATGGGAGGGCGGTGATGGTATGGGATGGCAGAAGATGTCAAGGATTGGGTGGGCCCTCTATAGTCTATAGTCTGCCACCACCGGGGAGCTCCCATCGGAGCAGGTATCAGAGTCATTACGTCCAGTGGTAGTTGCGTTTCGCATGGTACTCTCCTCACCCTCCAACCCACTGGTCCCCTTGGCGTCGGTAGACTCTGCCTCCTTGGAACTGTGGGCTGCTGCATCCCCACTCGCCGGTACCACTGCTCCCTCGCCATATGATGCTGATGTACACAGACAACACAAGAGTCAAGGGGTGGGGGGACAAAACAGGAGGGAGATTATTAACATCTGAATGGATGTACACATCTGGTTCACCCATACTCCCACCCAGCTAATACACCAACATGCAGCACCTACAGCTATACTCATGACTATGCCCTGACTACTGGCCACAACCCATGTATACAACCATCTCCCACATTAAAGAAGGGCCTCAAAAAAAGCAGACCTGCCCCTTATTGTCTAACTGCCCCTGGGGGACATAATGCTAAATGACATCAGTCAGAGTCCCTGCCACTAGACAGCATACATACTACAGCACCCACCCTCAGACATCCATCAAGGAGACATGAAATGGTCTTGGTAATCACCCCCTTGTGACTGCTGTGCAGCCTTCAAGCGCCCATCAAAGTCTGGAAATGCCACCACCAGAATGCGGCTCATTAGCGGGGTCAGGGCCCGACGGGCACCCCTTCTTCGTTGGAGGACTTCCCCAGCTGGGCCTCACAGGTCTTCCTCGCCCAGCGCCACAGGCCCTCCCACCACTTCTTGCAGTGAGTGCTCCACTGGTTGAAGACACCCAGGGTCTGCACCTCCCTGCTAATGACCTTCCAGGTCCCCTCTTCTGATGGGCACTGACCTGAAGGGGGCTGTTGGACCTGGCCCTTTTACAGGGTCATTCCCCAGACTTTTTGCTTTTGCCTCCTTATTTTTCTGACCTTTGTTGGCTGACCTTTTGATGATGCACTGCTAACCAGTGCTAAAGTGCTCCCTCTAACAAATATGGTATGATTGGATTATACCTAATAGGCATATTTAATTTACCTATAAGTCCCTTGTAAAGTGGTATCCCTATACCCAGGGCCTGTAAATTAAATGCTACTAGTGGGCCTGCAGCGCTGCTTGTGCCACCCACTGAAGTAGCCTGTCAAACCTATCTAAGGCCTGCTAGAGCAGAGCCTGTGTGTGCAGTTTCCTGCCACAGGGACCTGGTATCTAAATTTACTTGAAAGGCCGAGAACCCCCCTTTTACTACATGTAAGTCACCCCTAAGGTACGCCCTAGCTAGCCCTTTGGGCAGGGTGCCATGTATGTAGAAGGCAGGACATGTTGCGTGGCCTGTCCTGGTAGTGACAAACAGCCTAACTGGTGTCTCACTGCTGTGAGTGCTGCCCTCTCATAGGATTGCATTGGAGATGCCCTGCCTTATGTGTAAGGGGTATTGTCTGATATATGAAGGGTAGCGTAGGCATGTTTGGTATGGTTGTGACAGTGGTAAGAAATGCTGCTTACAGGTGTAGGTGTATTTTTTATTACTATCCCAGAAATGCCACTTCTAGAAAGTGCGCATTTATCTGTGCTTATGACTTTGGTGTTTTGCAGCTTGTCTCCAATCAACGTCTGGGCAGACTGACAGTTGGGACTTTGTGCATACTTCTGGACAGCCTGTACACAGGGAGGGTGGAGGTGACACAGAGGTGCATCTACATATTGTAAAGCCTTCCTGGGCTGAGAGAAGGGAGAGGCGGGGCACACCTGCATTTGTAAAGACTGTGCCCTGGCCTCACACAATAGGGTCGTTAACCCCCACTGATGTTTGGAGCCTGTGCTGAAAGGGGAGAGGGGGCACTCCCAGAACCAGTTGTAACTGGCTGGAACCTCCTCTCCCTACCATTGTGAAACACTGTGAAAACTGACTATAAGTACAGGGGAACTTTCCCCACAATTTGAACATTCTTGGAACTGGAAACTGGACACAGAACGCTGATGAATGGACTCACCAGGAAATCACCTTGGACTGCTGCTGTAGTGCTGACTTGTGACCTGCCTGGTCACTAGGAGGAACTGCCACCATCTGCATCCCTTGTGCTGGCCTGTAGTTGGGCCCTCCAGCCCTGTGCTTCCTTTGACTCTTGATTGCTCCCAGGGGCAGGGTGCTGTGCCCCTGACCCCTGCACTGATCTCTCCAGCGTTTGCTTAAGCGCTGTGAAAAGCGCTGTATTGGGAACCTTAAAATTGCTGGAAACGATCACTGCCGCAACCCGGGCTTTTGATTTTCCTTCAGCGTCGGGTCCGCGATGTTTCTAGTGCCCCCGGGGCACATTAACAAAAGATTTGGAGCAAGCGTGCTCCTCTCGGCGCCCCCGAGGCACCTCCCGCTTCCGGGAGCGCCCCCGGGGCACCAGCCACCTTTGATTTCCCAGGAAGCCTCCCGGCGGCTCGGGAGAGGCTTCCCTCACTCGCGCACCACATCGGGTGCGGGCGAGTGTTTCCTCAGGCTCCCGGAGGGGTCCGAGAGTCATTCCTCCCTTAAGGCAGGACTCGGGCGAGGTGCAGGGAGCGCCCCTTTCCCAGTCACTGCGCCAGGAGCAGGACGCTCCTTTCCTTTTACGGGGGCATTTCTTTTTCGGCCAGGAGTAAGAAGGGAGATCTCAACGGAGGTCCGTTCCCACTTTTTCCCCAGCAGTATTTAGTGGGCCGCGCCTGGCCCCATCCCCCACGGACAGGGGGTGCAGAGGCCGAGGCAGGCCCCCACCCCGAACAGAGGCCCCCAGAGGGGCCCGTTCGTAAGGAGAGGGTGCCAGCCACCCCTCTTCCCTCCAAAACCTCGCACAGCCCCTGTTTTTGCGCGCCAGGGTCCTCTACACCCACCTTTAGGCACTGGAAGTGCCCAAATCAACTAGAAACAGGTACTTTGTAGGAAATCCAGGCTTTAGGAGCCCAATTCAGATTATAATGTTTTAGGTTTCCTCCCTGTTTACTGGTAATAAATGTGTGTACTAATGTTCCTTTTAGGGGCATGTCTAGTTATTATGTATTTATATGATTTGTGGTATATTCTCTAATGTTCCTTTTATGGGTGTTTAGGAATTGTTCATGACAAGTGTATACACCTTTTTCTATACTTCCTGACTACTGCTTATGTTGCAGAATCCTGAGTACTTATGTGTTCTAATGTGACAACTGCATATTCCTGCAGAGTATTAGTAACTTGTGTAACAGTCTGACAACTGCTAAGGTAGCAGGGTATTACTTACGTGTAATGTTGGTCTAATTATGTTTTGTGCAACACAGATTATTTTTACATAGCTCAGTGTTGTGTTTACTTTGTGGTGTACATTTTGCGTCACGTGTGTTGTGTGTTGTGTAAACGCTTTACACATTGCCTCCAGGTTAAGCCTGACTGCTTGTGCCAAGCTACCAAGGATGTGAGCTGGGGTTATCTTGGACGTGTAACTTCCAAGCCCTGACTAGAGTGGGTAGGTTCTGCCTGGCTGAGGTGCATACCCTAGCCAACCAGAAACCCCATTTCTAACAGGGACACACAGAAAATAAACACTGAAGTCAGAAATTATGGGACAGACACTTAACACAGCATTCCAGCACCTCACTCACGCTGAATGTCTTGCATTAACCGGCTGTGCAGTTACAAATAGTGCACACATGCATACAGCTATCCACCACCATCACACACATCCATGCACCCCATCTGCCTACTCACCTGCACCTCTGGTCACCCATAAAACTTGGCATACAGGGGTAGGACCCCGTCCACCATCTTCTCCAGCTCCTCCGTGGTGAAGGCCGGGGCCCTTTTCCCTGTGACTCGTGCCTTTTCCAGGACCAGAGTCAGGACACAGAAGCACACTCAGTGGAGTACTTGCATGCACGGAATCCGGGAGTGAAGTGAACCTGGGGTGATGAAATGGTGTACGCTCCATGGCAGGGTGCATCGTCACCGCCAGCGGCGATCATGATAGGCCCATATTCCCCATTGACAACCATGTTAACCAATGAATGGGTGCACGGCGGTGAATGCCGCCTTACGTCATTACGACAACCGCTAGCAGTATTAGGTCACTTCCACTGCTACATATCTGGATGACAGGGGGCTGACATTTTGCTCACTACTACGCAGTTATTACTTGATCATAGGCCCCATGCAGGCCCTATGCACACCAGCCCTCTAAGGCATGCCCAAAAGACTATTGCCTCACCACAACAGTCCAGATGTATCAGTTAGGACATGTCACGCTAGTTTAACATCCTACAATCCTAATGTGTCACCTAAATGTTTGACAGCAGTGTTGAATACACAACATGTTGTGAAAATGAATTTGTGTCCCTCACATGTGTTCTCCACTTCTCCTAGGTACAGACCCATGTGGCGAGGGAGGGTCCCATCGGTGTACAGACCACTTGTTGATTTGGAGACCATGGTGGAACATCACATCATTATCAATTACAGACTCACTCGTGCTACTATTCATGAACTTTGAGCTTTACTGAATCCAATACTGAGACCAGGTAATCAGAATCAGCATGCCATCCCTACTGAAGTGCAAGTGATCTCTGTACTCCTTTTCAGGTGACAGTGGGCATGGGTGCGGGGTTTTCCCAGCCTATGTTTTGCCTTATTCTGTCCAGATTCCTGGATGCTTTTGTACAACACCTGCAGTCATATGTGAGGTTTCCCCAAAGTGCTGAACTCCCTGCCATCAAGTCAGACTTTTATGCCTTTGCCATCATTCCCCATGTGATAGGTGCCATTGATGGCACCCACATAGCTCTCATTCCCCTAAGAGTAAGTGAACAGGTGCACAGAAACAGGAAGAGCTTCCACTCCATGAACATTCAATTGGTGTGCACTGCAGACCAATACATCTCACATGTGAATGCCATGTTCCCTGGATCAGTCCATGATTCATTTGTGCTGAGGAACAGCAGTGTGCCACACATGATGGAACAACTACAAGGGGACAGAGGATGAATCATAGGTGAGTGTGTCTGACACTCTTTCTGTACATAGCTGACAGCCAGGCTGTCTGCAACTCAGGGTAGTTAGTTACAGTCATGTTTTGCCCACTTTTGCAGGTGATTCTGCCTACCCCAGCATGCATTGGCTCCTGACACCAGTGAGGAATCCTAGAACAGATGCTGAGAGGGATTACAATGAGGCCCGTGTACGTACTAGGAGGAGTATTGAGTACACTATAGGTCTCCTGAAGGATAGATTCCATTGCCTCCCTCTCTCTGGGGGTTCCCTGTGCTATGGCCCTGAGAAGGTGTGTCGAATAGTGGTGACCTGCTGCATGCTGCACAACGTGTCTGTGAGGAAATCTATCCCCCTTTTTGAGGAGGAGTGTGCTGTATATCCAGACCCGCTTCCTCTGAGAGGGGATGTGAGTGATGGTGATGATGAAGAGGGGGAAGATGTACACTCCAGGAACCAACTGATCCAACTATACTTCCAGTGACTATGAGGTACTGTTTGCTGATGATCTTGTCTGTCCTGCATACCATCAGTCTGACTTATTCTCTATGGGTCTGAGGGGTCTGTAGCCATTTACACTGTGACATGAATTTCAAGTACCTTGTGACATGATAAACAACTTGTCAGGCGTTTCTGTTTACTCCACACCATGTTGTGTGTGGGGTGCAATTCCTGTAATAAAGGTCTGATTATACATTTTAACATGCAAATGCATTCACACTTTGATTTGATTCAACATATTGACAGGGGACATTAGAATTGGTGTACATGTGTTTTAATAGGTGTCAGGGATGCATTTGGGTTCTTTACAGTAATGGGAGCGGGCTGATGGTGGGTGTCCATACTGGCTACATGGTCCCAGCGATTGGTGGCCATGGTTACATGTCCATTTGTACTTTATTAGTTGTTGAGGTGCTATTGGCCGGTGAGGATGGTGTTTCAGTGGCACACTTAGGAGACAGTTCGTGTCAGAGACACTTCTTTGACGGTGCCTTGGTCTTGGCAGGTGTACCAGTGCCATATATGGGTCTGAGGGACCGTTTGAGTGTCTGGTGTTCGGCGGGTAGGGGTGCTGGTCACCTGTGTGTCCTTAGACAGTGGCACCAGTCCAGTTGCTGCTGCTGTGGATGGCTGGTCTGTATCGTGGTCTATGGTAGGGGCTTCCTGGTTTGTGGGGGTCTCAGGCTGGGTTGGGAAGTGGTGCAGCGGTGCCCCTGCAATAGTGGCCATGGTGGCATTGAGCTGTTTCTACTGCTCCATGGCCTCTTGGTGGTACGCTATCTGCAGCCTTTTTTTCTGCTCCAGGGTGCCCACAATCTGGCCCATCCTGTCCTGGGTATGGTGGTATGCTCCCAGGACCTCAGATATCACCTCCTGGGCTGCAGCATCCATCCTTTAGCCTCCCCCCTGGGCCACTGATGCCCTCTTACTGGCCCTAGCCCCCTGTGCCTGTGTTCCCTGCACAGGTCTGGTGGCACCACTTGTACTGGTGCCATCGTCATCCTGCCTGTTGGTAGGTGGAGACTGTGGCCTCTGTGCTTGTGTTCCACCAGTCTGTGGCCTGGATACACTGGTGTGGGGTTGTTTGGCATGTGCTGATGTTGTTGGCTGAGTGGTAGGGGTGTCAGTGAGTCCAGTGAGACCCTCAGGGTGCAGGATGGCCAGTACCTTTTCCTCATAGTCGGTGAAGTCAGGGGGTGTTGGTGGGGTCCTCCCCCAGTCTTCTGGACTGCAATGTTGTGCCTCGAAGCCATGGACCTCAGATTCCCATGCAAGTAGTTCCATCTCTTGTGAATGTCGTCCCTTGTGCGTGGATGGTTTCCCATTGTGTTGACCTTGTTCACTATTGTCTGCCATAACTCCATCTTCCTGGTGATGGGTATGTGCTAGACTTGTGCACTGAATATTTGTGGCTCTACCTTGAGTATCTCATCCACCATTGTTCTTAACTCCCTTTCAGTGAAGCGTGGGTGCTTAGGGGTGCCATGGTGTGTGTTGTGAGTGGTGTGTTGTGTCAATATTGGTGAGGGGGCTGTTGTGTGATTGGGTGTGTGAGTTGTGTGTTGTTGCATTCAGCATCTGCTTGTAGTGTTGTCAGTCTGGCTTAGTCAACACCAGGACAGTGCGCGCTCTACCGGCAACATAATGCAAAATGACAAACCTTATGCAATGTAATAATTCATGCATTGTGTGCTGATATTGCATATTAACTTTTTGCATTGCAGATATTTATCTTGAACTGTCATTAATACTGTTTGTATTGTATTGTTCATTATCAAGCTTGTTCATTTTCAAGCCATTCCTGCAACCTGGCTGGGTGTGGCATGTGGGTGGGGCTTGGGTCTATTTAAGGAACCCAGCCCAGCTCCACGTGCTCACTATTCAGAGGTCCCGGTGCAGAGCAGCAACATTTTCCTGGGCTCTGGTTCTGGAGGCCTACTTGGACATTTCCTGGCCCTGTCCTCATTATCTTGCTGATCATCAAGCAGGGCGGTAAGGTGGAGTTCGGGGAAATTTCCTCGACTCTGTTTTCTAGAAACATTTGAGTTTTGGCTTTGTGATTCACAGTGTGTGTGATTTATTCTTGGCACTTAACCCTTGCAGTTCGGATCGGCAGAGTGTGCGATCATTTCAAGGCATTTGACTCTTGATGGTTGAATTGGCAACAGTGTGCGCGATTCATTCTTGGCAATTAACCCTTGCAGTTCGGATCGGCAGAGTGCGCAATCATTTCAAGACATTTGAATCTTGATGGTTGAATCGGCAACAGTGGGCGCGATTCATTCTTGGCAATTAACCCTTGCAGTTCGGATCGGCAGAGTGCGCGATCATTTCAAGGCCTTTGAAACTTGATTGTTGAATCGGCAACAGTGTGCACGATTCATTCTTGGCAACTAACCTGTGCAGTTCAGATCAACAGAGCACGCGATCATTCAAGGTACTTGAATCTTGATGCGCAGTCTGTCAATAAGGTGCGCAATAACTTCTGGGCAATTGAATCTTGAAATCTAGAACAAACAGAGTGTGATCTTTCTAGACAAAACAAGTTTAGTCAGTTTGCCTCTGCTACAGTATTATTCATGAATCCTATAGCAGTTAATTCTTTGGGAACAAAATTACTCATTGATTCTTGTTGTGATGTAATTGCTATGCTAAGGATTAACTTGAGTGAGTTCAATGTTCAGAGCATATGAATATATAAAGGTCACGTTATTGAAAAGTTCTTGATCTCTCATGTTGTTGGAGCATAAAGAATAAAAAAAAAAGTTCATGAATATTAATGTGAATAACCTTGCTATTGTGTTCTTAACCCTTGCTTCCACAGGTCTCCTTCCCCGCTGCTCCCAACCTAAAACCCGTCCCCCACTTGGCCATTCTTTAATTCTGTGCTGTGAGAGCTAGCAGAGTTTGGAGCTGCCAAGAGGTGGACATATTGGGAACAGGCACAAACCCAGAGGATCCGGTCTCGCTGACAGGCTTCTCCTTTTGGGGATGCAAAGGATTGTGGGGTGTGTCTTTGAGTGTTTTATGGTGTTGTGGATGTGTGTCAGGTGTGTGGGTTTCAAAATTGCCAATGTGTACATTTCTTGCTGTTGGGTCTCATTGCTGGCTGTGGCGGTCTGTACTGCCAATGGTCGTTCGGCATCCACTAACCGCTGCGGTGATTTCTACATCATTATTTGGAGGGCGGGGATTTGTGTTCTCGACAGTGGCGGGATGGGATGTGCAGCCTTTCCGCCGACAAAGCTCTGGCATTGGCTGGTTGTAACAAATATTTTGGCAGATTCTGTTTATGGCATCTTTATATGGCAGGTTTCTGTTCCGCACCACTGGCGGTATTCTGTTCACCGTCGCCACAGCCGGCAACAGTGTTTACCACCATGTTCATAATGACCCCCTAAGTCTGAAGGTAAACTTTTGATTGATGCCTTCCGCTTGCTGTAGCTGAGCAGGGTTACATTGCAGTTGGCCTCAACTTTGACTTTGCCCCGGTCGAGGTGCAACCAAGTTTCCTGATTAGTGCATTTAGTTTCTATGGGGGTCATTCTGACCCTGGCGGTCATGGACCGCCAGGGCCAATAACCGCGGGAGCACCGCCAACAGGCTGGCGGTGCTCCCATGGGCATTCTGAGAAATGGAAAACCGGCGGTGTCCCGCCGGTTTTCCGCTGCCCTGGGGAATCCTCCATGGCGGCGCTGCAGGCAGCGCCGCCATGGGGATTCCGACCCCCTTACCGCCAGCCTGGTTCTGGCGGTTTTGACCGCCAGAACCTGGCTGGCGGTAACGGGTGTCGCAGGGCCCCTGGGGGCCCCTGCAGTGCCCATGCCAATGGCATGGGCAGTGCAGGGGACCCCTGACAGGGCCCCACTAAGATTTTCAGTGTCTGCATAGCAGACACTGAAAATCGCGATGGGTGCAACTGCACCCGTCGCACCCTTCCCACTCCGCCGGCTCCATTCGGAGCCGGCTTCCTCGTGGGAAGGGGTTTCCCGCTGGGCGGGCGGGCGGCCTTCTGGCGGTCGCCCGCCCGCCCAGCGGGAAACTCAGAATAACCGCGGCGGTCTTTTGACCGCGCAGCGGTATTCTGGCGGTTCCCGTTTGGCTGGCGGCGCCCGCCGCCAGCCAAACTCAGAATGACCCCCTATGTGCTATAAAACATTAATTCTTTAAAAATTCACATCTCTGGTTCCCCTTATTCAATTTCATTCATTTTGGTGTCAAATTAAAGATAACAATATTTCCTATTTCTATAAATTGGTTTCATTTTGGCCCTCATAACGACTTTGGCGGTCTTTTTCCGAGATCGTCAAAGCTGCGGGTGCCAAAAGACCCCCAGTGCTGGCAGTCTTCCAACCACCATATTACGAGTACTGCAGCATTTCCACCACATTTTGGGCGGAAACCCTCCAGTAGTCGTGCTGGCGGTCAGAGTGGCAAGGGCGGTTCCACCTCCGGCCCGTCCTGCCAAGAGGTCTCCAGCAGCTGTATTACAACCTGTAATACGGCCTGGTGGTGTCTTGATGGTGGGGCACTGCCTGCGGTGGAATCGCCTGTTAGCTGCCGGACGACCTCCTCGTCGGACAAGGTAAGTCAGACATCCGACAGGGGAGGGGATAGGAGGGTGTGTGTGCAGGTGTGAGTGGGTGTTGTCTGCCTGTGTGCATGTATGTGTCTAAGTGTGTCTGTATGGGTGTTTGGGTGTGAGCATGGGTGTATGAATGCGTGTGTGAATGTATGTGTGTATGTGTGGTTGAATGCATGTATGAATGTTGAAGTGAGTGAGTGTATGAATGTTGAAGTGAGTGCGTGTGTAAATGTTGAAGTGTAGGTGTGTATGGATGCTTGCAATTGCATGCGTGTGTGGCTGCTTGTGAGTGCATGCATGTATGAATGCTTGTCAATGTATGCGTGCATGGATGCTTGTGAGTGAATGCGTGTGTGGATGCTTGTGAGTGCATGCATGTATGAATGCTTGTGAGAGTATGCGTGTATGAATGCTTGTGAGTGAATGCGTGTATGTCAGTGTTGGTGTATGAGTGTAAGGTGCGTGAATGAGTGTATGCAGGGTGCGTGTGGGTGTCTGTGTGCGCGTGCATGTATGCGGGGGTGGGGGTGCTTTACTAGAAGGGGTGGGTTGTTCTGATATGGAGCCGGTGTGGTGGATATTGGGCTTGAAGGGGGGTGAGGTAGTCATCTGCCGGTGACAGGAAACAAATTTCTTGTCACCGGTAGCCTTTCCGCCAGGGTTTTTATGGTGGTGCCACCGCCGCTGAAACCCTGGTGGAAAGCTGGCTCATAATACTGCTGGTGGTCTTCATTGGACCACGGGGTAGGAGATGCTAATCTCCAGCCTGGTGGGTCCAACCGCCCTAGCGGTACAGACAGGGATGTGATGTTCTTCCCAGACAGCCTGTCTGCAGTAAAACCGCCACCATGGCCTTGGCAATCAGAAGACCATCATGGTCATAATGAGGGCTTCTGTCTCCTAAGTTAAGCCTTGTTGATCATTGCCAAGCTGCCAAAGGTTGAGCTGGGGTTACTTTATTGATACCTAACTGAACCTAGTGGGGGTTAGTGACCTATTGCTGAGTGTAGGTGCTGTCAACATCTGGGCAGTGCGTGCTCTACGGGCGACTGGAATGCAAAAACCCAGCACGTATGAGATGACATAATTCATGCATTATGTTGACATACTGTTGTTTAACCTTTTGCTTTGCAGAGTTTAGTCCTGAGGACTTATATTTAAGGTGCTTGTAAATACTGTTCATTTGCAATGTATTTCTGCAGGCTTTCAGAGAGTGTCAGGGTGTTGTCCCTTTCCAGGGCCTCCTAGAAACTTCCTCTGCAGCATGCCTGGGTGTGGTTTGTGGGTTGGGCTAAGACTCTATAAAAGGGAGCCAGCCCAGCTCCACGTGCTCACCATTCAGAGGTCCCGGTGCAGAGCAGCAGCAACTTCCTGAGCTCCTGTTCCGGAGGCCTACTTGGATCTTCCAGACCTCGCCCTTTCACTGCGCTTGGTGATTCTTGATCAGGGTGGTAAGACGGAGGTCGGGCTGGGCCCCCGGCCCCGTTCTCGAAGGAGTTCGGGTTCTTGGGCCTAATTATCATGATAAAATCTTTTGACTCTCGTGCGTGTGAAAGTGTGCTTGATGTTTATTGGGCATTTACATGCTGACATTCGAATCGGCAAGACGCGCGATTCTTTCCTAGTGCTTTAACCATTGATATTGAATGTGCGTTACCATTTCCAGGCATTCATATGGTGACATTCGAATCGGCAAGATGCGCCATTCTTTCCTAGTGCTTTAACCCTTGATATTCAATGTGCGTTACAATTTCCAGGCATTCATATGGTGACATTCGAATCGGCAAGACGCGCAATTCTTTCCTCGTGCTTTAACCTTTGATATTCATTGTGCGTTACCATTACCAGGCATTCATATGGTGACATTTGAATCAGCAAAACGTGCGATTCGTTCCTCGTGTTTTAAACCTTGATATTCATGGTGCGCTATCATTTCAAGACATTCACATGGTGGCTTTCGAATCGGCAAGATGCGCGATTCATTTCTTGTGTGAAATTCATGTTATTCATTGTGGGCAACCATTTTCTGACATTTACAAGGTTGCATTTGAATCGGCAAGACGCGCAATTCTTTACTAGTGTATAAATCAAGATATTCAGTGTGCGCAACCATTTTCTGACATTTACAAGGTTGCATTTGAATCGGCAAGACACGCAATTCTTTACTCACGTACAAATCTAGGTATTCATTGCGCGCAACCATTTTCTGGCATTAACAAATTTGCCTTCAAATCGGTAAGACGCGCAATTTGTTTCCTGTGCTTAATTCATGTTACTTATTGTGCTTACTATCATTTCTTGGCATTCACATGGTGGCCTTCGAATCGGCAAGACGCGCGATTCCGCTTCCTGTGCTTAATTCATGTTATTCATAGTGCGCAACTATTTCATGACATTTAAAAAACTCTTGTGGAAATCCGCGATTGCATGTAGGGTCTTCAGTTCAATTTCTATTATTTTCCAAGGAATGTTTTGGACACAGCCTTATCCTCATGTAATGAGGCCGTGTTTGTTCTGGGACATTGTTCTGGAAGGTTCTTGTATTCCTAGAACAGTATATTTTCAATTCATGAAAATTCCATATGAAACATTGTACTTGTCAACACCAGGACAGCGCGTGCTCTACGGGCATCTAGAATGCAAAAACCAAACACTTTCAAGTTAATGTAATCTATGCATTGTAATGATTTGTTATTGTTTAACCTTTTGCATTGCAGAATTCAATCCAAAAGATTCATTTTTAAGGTGCTTATAAATACTGTATATTTGCAATGTGTTGCTGCAGGATTTCAGAGTGAGTCAAGGTGTGGTCCCTTTCCAGGGCCTTTTAGAAGCTTTCCCTGCAGCATGCTTGGGTGTGGCTGTGGGCTGGGCCAAAACTTTATAAAAGGGAGTCAGCCCAGCTCCACGTGCTCACTATTCACAGGTCCCGGTGCAGAGCAGCAGCAACTTCCTGAGCTCCTGTTCCGGTGGCCTACCTTGACCTTCCAGGCCTCTATGCTTCGTTCTTCAGTGGTGATTCTTAGTCAGGGCGGTTAGGCGGAGGTTGGGCTGGGCCCCCGACCCCGTATTCGATGACGCTCTAATTCTTGGGCCTAATTCCAGACATTAACAACGTTTTTGTTCATGCGAGTGTAATTGTGTATTTAAAACTTTCTTGGTATTTTTATGCAAGCTTTCGAATCGGCAAGACGCGCTATTCTATCCTTGAGATTAATTCATGTTATTCATTGTGTACTACCATTCTTTGACAGTTTCATGGTAGCATTCGAATCGGCAAAGCGCGCGATTCTTTCTTGGTGTGTAATTCTTGATATTCATTGTACGCTACCATTTCCGAGGCATTTTAATGGTGGCATTTGAATCGGCAAGACGCGCAATTCTTTTCCTTGAGTGCTTTTCATGTTATTCACTGTGCGCCACCATTTCTAGACAGTTTCATGGTGGCATTCGAATCGGCAACATGCGCGATTCCTTCCTTATGTGTGATAATTGATATTCATTGTACGCTACCATTTCCGAGGCATTTTATTGGTGGCATTCGAATCGGCACGACGCGCAATTCTTTTCTTGAGTGCTTTTCATGTTATTCATTGTGCGCTACCATTTCTTGGCATTTTCATGGTAGTTTTCGAATTGGCATTATGCGCAATTCTTTCTCTGTGTGTGATTCTTGAAATTCATTGTACGCTACCATCTACGAGGCATTTTCATGGTGGCATTCGAATCGGCAAGATGTGCTATTCTTTCTTTGTGGTTAATTCATGATATTCATTGCGTGCTACCATTTCTTGGCAGTGTGACGGTGGTGTTCGAATCGGCAAGACGCGCAATTCTTTCCTTGTGAATAAATAATGTAAATTACTGTGCGCTACCGTTCTAAGTCAGTTCCTTGTTAGCATTTCCGAATTGATAAGTTGCGTGATTTATTCCTTGAATCTACGTTGTGGGATTTTATGGTGCACAATCCTTTATGGTGTTCAGTACTCATATGAAGATTGGCTATGTGCACAATTTACTTTCCAATGTGTTTTTGAGAAGAACACAACAAGACCAGAGTTCTAGATGTAATGCTGCGTGTTACTGATATGTATTCTTAAATGGAGATTCATATGACTGTTTAGAAATTTGCTCAGAGTGTTTTTATGATTCTCATGCTAAAGAAAGTACTTGATTCTGAAAGTTCTATTTAACTTTTCTTGTTTCCTCCTCAGGTATTCGGTCATCTAAAGCTTAGTCAGTTTTAGAACTATTCTAGAGTTGTTTTATGTTTTCAGAAATAACAAAGGTTGGAGTTGTAGCATGGTACTGATTTCATGAGATGTAATTTTGATGTTTTGTGTTTTAACCTTTTTCTTCCTGCAGGTCTCCTTCCCAGCTGTTCCCTTCCTAATCCCCTTTTCCCCACTTGGACTCTCTTAGACTCTGTGACAAAACTAATCAGAGTATTGGAGCTGTCTTGTGGTGGAAGTGTTGGGAACGTGCACAGACCCCGAGGATCTGGTGACTCTGACAGTACTAACCATATTGATTCTTTTCCAGGTACCTAGATTTAGTAAGGTCTAATTAGAGTCTAGTTCTAGGTCATTCATGTTTCCATAGTTTTAGGTATTATTTCATGTTCTGAGTATCACTGAATTCTAGACTCAACATAGTGTTATTTCATTTTCCGAGTATCACAGAACTCTCTAGATTCAAAAGAGTGGTATTTCATGTTTCAAGTATCACTGGACTCTAGACTCATCAGAGTGTTATTTCATGTTCTGAGTATCACTGAATTCTAGACTCAACAGAGTGTTATATCATGTTCCGAGTATCACAGAACTCTCTATATTCAAAAGAGTGTTATTTCATGTTTCAAGTATCACTGAACTCTAGACTCATCAGAGTGTTATTTCATGTTCCGAGAATCACTGAATTCTAGGCTCAACAGTGTGTTATTTCATGTTCTGAGTATCACTGAACTCTAGACTCAACAGAGTGTTATTTCATGTTCCGAGTGTCATAGAACTCAGGACTCAATAGAGTAGTGTTTCATGTTCCAAGTATCATTGAACCCCAGATCCAACTGAGAGTTTTTATGAATCTAAATGTGGTTTTGAATCTGATGTTGTGTTGTTTAATCTTTTGCTTCCCACAGGTCTCCTTCCCAGCTGTCCCCTTCCTAATCCCCTTTTCCCCTCTTGAACTCTCTTAGCCTCTGTGATTGATCTATCAGAGTCTTGGAGCTGTTCAGTGGTGGACGTGTTGGGAACGTGCGCAGACCCAGAGGATCTGGTGACTCTGAAAGGCACATACCTATTCTTACCAATAATCCACATTCCAACCACTTAACTTAAAAATCTGTGTGGGTAATCTCTGCATGTCATTCCCTGCCTTTTGCTGCCCTTGATCCATCTGCAAGTTGATGTGGTAGAACAGGCAGTTCATCTTCATCCAACTTGGAATCTGACGGGGTCAGGGGAATGCACTTAGATGTTGCAATGTTGTGTGGTTTGGCACATGTTGCCATAATTTTGCAGCAGGTTTCTGGCGTGTATTGTAGTGTTCCACCGCTCTGGTGGAGACATCTATAGCAACTCTGCTGCAGACCTGAAGCTCCTTGCAGCATTGTACCGGTGTTCACTTGCAGAAGAAGGGTTCAAATAGGGGGTTAAACTAAATGAGCGCACAGCATATGCAAGGTCTCCTACAATGACAAGATCAAATAGGGATGTACTGACAAATAGAAACTCTACTATATGCTGCACAGTAATAGGGAGAATTACCTGGTAGATATCCTTCTCCAAAGTCACCACCAAGAAGCTGTGCGTAAATTCCAGTATGGCAAGATATGAAGGAATCACGTGTACTGCCAGGGAATCTGATCACAATATCAGTTATCATATATGAGGGTTTGCATACTACTTGAATGTTCAATAAATAGGTAGTCTTACGATTTCTGAAGAAGCATTAATTTTCAGATGGTGAACATATTGAAACATGTGTCCCATCAGTGTAGCCAATGATATGTGGAAATTGAGCTAACTGGTAAAATTGTAATTTAGTAAGCTGCAGTTCCTGTGGCGTGTTTGGAAATGTGGTATAATCATTGATTTTCATGAACATTGCATCCAGAAGTACATGGAAAAAGCATGAAAGCATACTTTGGGAAACTCCTCCTGCTGCAGCTATCACACCCTGGTAGCTTTCTGAGGCTAAGATGTGCAGGGAAAATAACACCTGCACATGGTTGGGAATTGCATTGGTCCTGCGAGTATGTCGCTGCAGTTGTGGAAGAAGGTCAGAGATTAAGGTGGTCATTACAACCTCAGTGGTCTTTTTACAAGAGCGCCGAGGCACCACCGTGCGGAAGACCGCCAGTAGTGGCGGTTTGCCGCTCGGCGTATTATGACTGATGGCTGCTCTCTGTCCTTTTTCCGACGGAGAGCCGCCAACAGCCATACTGGCGGGCGGCGGGGAAGTGGAGGTTGCTCCACCTTCACCGCCACGCCAACAGAACACCGCCCACCGAATCACGTCCTGTGATTCGGCGTGGCGGTGTTCTGTTGGCGGTGTGGTATCAGCGGAGCAGCCCCCATGGCTCCCATCCCCTCCCGGAGGATCGACGGAACAGGTAAGTCGATCGTCCATTAGGGGAGTGGGGTGGGGGGGTGTTGTGTGGGTACATGGGGGTGTGCGTCTGTGTATGTAGAGGGGGTGTGTGAGTGCATGTATGCTTGCGGGGGTGTTGCGTGTATTGGGAATGAGTGCGTGTATGTCTGTGGGTATATCTGTACGGATGTGTGCGTGTATGTTTGTATGTGGGTGTGCGTGTCTGACTGTGTGTGTGGATGTAGGCATTTATGTCGGTGTGTTTGCGTGTGTGTGTTGGTGGTGCCTGCGTGCGTGTCGTGTGTGTGTGAGTTCTGTGATGTTGGGGGTCGGGGTGGGGAGAGGAGCCCTGCCACCTTTGCGGGGTGGCAGGGGTGGTGGGGGGTGTAGGGAAGGGAGTCGGGGTGGGGGAGACCCCTATCAGTACCAGGGAAGGAATTCCCTGGCACTGATAGTGCTTACCGCCATGGATTTCATGGCGGTTCCAACCGCAGGAAATCCACGGCGGTAAGCCGGATCAAAATACCGCCGGCGGTATAGTGACAGCCGCCGGGCTGGAGACCCAGGTCTACAGCCCGGCGGGCGGAAAGGAGAACCAGCGGATGACCATGGCGGTAAGCGCCATAGTCATAATACAAAAAAAAAGACCGCCAGCCTGTTGGCGGTCTTACCGCCACTTCTCCGCCTTCCGTCAGGGTCATAATGACCCCCAATATCTAAAATCAGGGCAGAATATATTCTGTACTTAATAAAGATTTCTTCCTCTGTCTGATCAAACAAGGTCATTTGAATTCTAAAAATGCACTCCTGTCTCCTCCTTCTTTGCAAAACTTCCAGGGTCCTCATCCTCTTTGCCATGATGGAGAGACCAGCCAGTGTATGAAATGCAAAAGCACCCTGAGCCTTTTTTTTATAGGTTGCACTAGATTACCACCTGATTCCAGTGGTGGTAAATTGCACAAGCAAAATCTTAATTTTGTGAATATTCAAAATTGGCAAATGTATTCTCGAATTGCTAACTGCAGTTCCCTATTTGGACTAGTGATTTTAGGGAATCTCAAAAAGTGCAATTCTCTAAAATTAAACTGTGAATGCCTTTCATATATCAGAAAAGCCTATTTTGCATTCACAAATGGCCAAATTTTCCAATTTGCACCATTTGCAAATGCAAATTGGCTTGATTCATCTGACCCTTTGTCACTTTCTAGCTCAACATGGATAGCACTGTGCTACTCCTATGCTTAAAAACTTTGCTAGAAAAACAGACATATGAGGTGAGCAATTATAGAGTGTCAAGGGTGGTGCATGGTGCTCTGTATAGGACCTGCTCTTTACCCAAACTTGGATAATTTTACAGCTCGGCATCAATGGCACTAGCAAGTCATAGGCTTAATGATTTTACTGTATAAATGACTAAAGACTTTTGGTCCAAATTTAACAAAAGTGGTGCTGCATTATATTCTGCGCCACTTTTAGTGCGCCCATCAGTGCCCTCCTAATGCCACTATGTGTGTGCCATATTAAACATACAGCACACCATGGCGCAGGTTAGGGACAAACATATCAAATGTTTTGATGCTATTATACTACATTGTACGATCAGAAGCAAACATTTTGGCACCAATCCTGCAAGGTACACTGGTAAATAATGGTGTGCCCCCTTTTAACACCTGCTCTGTGCAATCTTAAAGATTCTACTGCACCTTTTTGCTGTCTTGCTAGCGGTGGAACACCCACCTTGCATACATTATGCCTGGTGCAGGCATAACGGAGTGCAAGAGGTTACAAAGTGGCACAATGCATGCATTGCGCCACTTTGTAAATCTGACCTAGCAAATTTGGCCTAATTGAGTCACATTAGTATCATAAAAAATGATGCTAATGTGGCCAAGGAGGCACTAGGCCATCTTAAAATTGGGCCTTTGTCATTTACTAGGTCAGTGTGGATGGCACCGTGCAAATCCTATGCTTAAAAACATTTCTAGAAAAACAGACATTTGAGGTGAGAAAAGTAACCTTTGTAAAAATGTGTTGCTGGTGTTGTAGGGTGATTTTATATATATATATATATTTATATACATATATATATATGTATCACCTGCTGGTGGTAGCCAGAAGGTATTTATAGTTCGGTCCCAAAGCTTTTTTTTTTGTTTTGCCAATAACTTTGGCTCCTTTTGATGAATCTTCACGACATTTTTTAAATTAATATGACGCTCAGTTGAGCTGCTGTGTTTCAGGGCTGAGAAAAAGGGGGGGCCCAAATGCTTTTTCCCCGTGCAATTTCTCATAGGGATTTTGAACACAACTACAGCCCAAACCGCTAGACAGAATTACACCAAGTCTGGCAGAAAGGTAGGTCTTTGGTCCAGAAAGCAACTTTTCTGTTATTGGTGTAAATCCATTCCGTAGTTTTTGAGGAAATGAATGAAAGGACATTTTCTATATCTGGACAGTTAATATTCACTCTGATTAGCCAATTTAAAGGAGACTCGTCAATCCTGATTGGTTGGTGGCAACCTGAACAATATGCTTTGGCTGCCATTTCAAGACACAGGGAAATTAATTAAAACATATGTAAGAGGGGAAGGTGAGTCCACCCAGTTCACAACGGGCTTGTATGTGGTGTCCCAAATGGACAACCCTCCCCCCCCTTATTGTCTGGCCACAACATGGACAACATGCTGTGGCAGCACTTACAGGGCACTGAAGCATGGTCTCCATTGAAATGCATTGTAGTGAATGTCAGGTTTTGAGGGTCACAAAAAGGAGGGTGAAAAGAGATTTTAGTTACAATGTAAATCATTTGTTGATGGTACCATACTAATTTTAGGAATAGTGGTGTGTTCCATGGTAATTTTACCCTGTGAAAAACCCTTCTGCTGGGATTTTATGAATCATGTTTGAGCGAAAAGTGTTTTCTCATGACTTTCCAATGGAAGTTATGGAAGGTGCTCCAGAGGCTAAAGTGAGAGGAGATCATGTTTTCTATACATTTACACTAAGGGGCATATTTATACTCTGTTTGCGCCGGAATTGCGTTGTTTTTTTTTACGCAATTCCGACGCAAAACTAACTCCATATTTATACTTTGGCGTTAGACGCGTCTAGCGCCAAAGTCCATGGAGTTTGCATCATTTTTTAGCGTGGACACCTACTTTGCGTTAATGATATGCAAGGTAGGCGTTCCCGTCTAAAAAATTGACTCCGAGGCATGTGCGCCATATTTACACTCCCGGGCAAAATTCACGCCCGGGAGTGGGCGGGTCAAAAAAAATGATGTCCGGCTGCTTTTGCGCTGTTTTTTAGCGCCTGGTCAGGGCAGGCGTTAAGGGACCTGTGGGCTCGGAAGGAGCCCAGAGGTGCCCTCCCAAGCCCCCAGGGACACCCCCTGCCACCCTTGCCCAACCCAGGAGGACACCCAAAGCTGGAGGGACCCATCCCAGGGACATTAAGGTAAGTTCAGGTAAGTTTTTATTTTTTATTTTTTTGTGGCATAGGGGGGCCTGATTTGTGCCCCCCTACATGCCACTATGCCCAATGACCATGACCAGGGGACTTATGTCCCCTGGGCATGGCCATTGGGCAAGGGGGCACGACTCCTGTCTTTGCTATGACAGGAGTCATTTCAATGGGGGTTGGGAGTCGAAAAAAATGGCGCAAATCGGGTTGAGGCGAAAAATTTGCCTCAGCCTGACTTGCCCCATTTTTTGGCACCCAAGCTCCATATCCCCCTACGCCAGCGCTGCCTGGTGTACGTCGTTTTTTTTCACGCACACCAGGCAGAGCCGGCGGCTAACGCCAGCTAACGTCATTGAATAAATACGGCGCCCGCATGGTGCTTCAGAATGGCGTTAGCCGGCGCTAATTTTTTTGACGCAAAACTGCGTTAGCGCAGTTTTGCGTCAAAAAGTATAAATATGGCCCTAAGTTTCTCAGCCTTATGAAAATGAAGTCTGACATTCTCAGTAAAACATATACTTCCAACAGGAGCAGTCTGTCAGTTGATTCCCTTGTGTTTTACTGCAGCCTTCCTGGGTGTTCTAAATAACAACTAGAATGCTAATAGCCTTACTTATGACAAAAGTTTTGAACACCTGAAGCCATCTTGATCAATTCTGATTGATAAAACTCAAAACATCTAATTTAGAAAGGAACAAAATGGGTTCATTATGTCATAGAAATTATGGTTAGTGCTGTAAAAAGAAAAATTAGCACATGTTTTAAGTGAGTTCTCAAATATCTTCCTCTTCTATTTCATTAACACATTCTGACATGCAGACTGAAACATGCCTTTTCAACACCAACAGCATACTGCCAGTTAACTCCCAGGTGATCAGAAGTTAAATAAAGTGTTCTAATGAGAAACTGGAGTGCTGACATTCTGAATTTATGCCAAAAGTGTAGCACATCTGAATGCCATCTTTATGGAATCAAAGTGGAAAACTGGAAGCATTTTCTACTGAGGCTACTGCAGTAAATGAGAAAATTAGAGAGCTTCATAACAAATAAGTCTCCCAAGATAGCCAGAAGAGCAAAAGGAACCCAAATGTAGGACAAATTAATACCCAAATATAGCCCAGGTATTTACCAATGACAGAAGTTTTTTTTATGTAGTGCAGACTTGACCTAACGGTATTGGAGTGTTTTACATGAATATCAGTTACACTAGACTAAAGTTTCGGGGTGATCTGTCAAGCAGGACCAAGAAAAAAGGGGGGGGGGTAAAAAAAAGTGTGTTTCCCATGTTAATTTTCAAAGGGGTTTTGACCAAGACTGCAGCCTGAACCGCTGGATGGAATTACATCAAATTTAGCAGAAAGGTAGATTTTGTACTGCAGATTGTGCTTTTTGTTATATGGTGTAAATCTGTTCAGTAGCAGTTGAGAAATCTAAGAAAATCCAAATTTGCATATCTAGGGCTGTAGTTCTTCTGTGACGACCTCACGACGACTAATAAGCTTGTGCAGGGAAATACAGAGCTCTCTCCATTTTGAGACTCAACTTCAATTGAGTCTCAAAAATAAACATTAAAAAAATGAAAAGGGGGTAGGAAACCTTTATCCTACCACACTAGGCTTGGTACAGGGGTATAATTATGACATCCGATAAACTATGATACGGAAAGACACATTCGTCCACCGGAGACAGGTGAAATTATGGTATTGTCACTAGATGTTGGATTGCATTTCACTTTAAGGGATCCTAGTCATGTGACCCTGGAAGAGTGTTCAAATAGAAGTGAATTTGGTGGCAAGGACAACTCATTATAGAAACGGAAGCAGTGTTGCACAGTGACTTATTATGGCTGTTATTTGATTCGAACTGGTGAGTTATTTTTGTCTATGTAGGGGTGATTCTAAAGACCAAGATTTCACACACCATGTATTTGGCTATTTATGTTGGTAAGCAATCTGTCATGAAGTTAGGGGTTCTTTCATTTAAAAGCCTGAATAACTTTCTGGCTAAATGAGATTTAGGGGTATTTGTTGGAGGTAGTGTAATTTATTGCCTTGTCTTCACCTCTTGACCTTCCTTATCCTGCATGCTCCTAACACTGTAATTATCTCTATTTCTCAATCATTAAACCAGAAGGGATAATGTTATGTGGGAAATTAACTAATTTATGTAAGTTTACCACTGTGGTCTGACATCTGTATTTTGACTTTTCTGTCTTAGCCTTTGATTCAATTTGATATTCATTTTAACATTAAACCACAAGCTAGGAAAGTTTTTATTTGGTTATCATTTTGCTTTCTATTCCGAAAGTGATTTAAACACGTCTGGGTCTAAACTTTTTTGAGTTTGGCCTTGATTGTGTGTGCATGTGACAACATTTTGCTAGTGTACATATATTTTTGATTCACTTTTAGGAGTTAATATCCTTTGACCAAAGGAATAATGCAACAGAATATATGCAGTTGAAAACCCACAGGCGGTGTAATGGGAAACTCCAACCTTCTACGCAATAAATAAAAACTGATGGTATGGTATTGAAAGCCCCATTTGACCTATATCCCTAACAGAACATAAAAATGCTTATGACAGGGAGGAGAAATATATTTAAATGTTATGCTTAGATTGAATAACTGTATCTTAATATGTACGATAAGATATTGAGAGTAGTGGAAATATATTAAAATTAGAATATTACATTGTAGAGTGATCACAGGAGTTTATCTATACGTAGATCTTGGTCGTAATTTGGATTGCCACTGCAGCACTATGGAAAAGGGTACAGGATTCAGTCCTTTCCTTTCCTTTTTAATGCCTTTTGATGGTTTTTAAAAATGTTTTTAAGAGTAACCAACAATGCATAGGGGGAAGATACATATGCACATGTTTTTAAAAGTGTAATGATTAAATTTGACACTGTTTTCTTTTAGCATGATGAGCTCAAAACTTTATGGCTCTATTATGTATTGGAATCATATTTTTAGATGTAGTAAATAGGAATTATGTATACTTTATGTATGTGTGTCTTACAGCCCTGAGGAAGTTCACAGGTGGTGAACAAATCATGTTTGCTGTTGTCTATTATATGGAAGAGAATAAAGGATCCGATTGGAGCAACATATTTGGATGATTACTTCCTATATGAACTATGCCAGATAATACTCCACCGGGAGTCCATCCAGGCCCAGGCTTTTTCCATGACTCATGTCCCAAAGGGCCTCCTGTAACTCTTCCAGTTTTATGACTCCATCCAGACCATTAGCCTCGGTCTCCATCAGTCTAGGGACATTGAGATCACGAAGGCAAGCTCCCCCCTTGTGAATTGCTGTGCGTGGTGGTGATGTACACACTCCTACCAAATTATCCTATAACAGCGTATTGCTTAGTACGTGCCCTAAAACCAACTCTCTGTCTGGCTTATGAAGGTAGAGAATGAGTGGTAGCAGTCTTTCACGTTTAAGCAACCATGACAACATGAGCCCTGACTGGTCTCCTTCCTGATGTAACCGTTGTCTATAGTCTCTCTGAACATGACAGTCCAGCTGATCCCAAATGGCCTCAACAAGTCTGTGTGCTTCCAAGAGTCCTGCATCTCCCTTTGCTTGTCCTACCACCAACCACTGCAGTCATGCAAGAGCATCTTCTCTCCGCACTAATTCTTGCTCCAGTCTCTTTATGGTGCTATAGGTCTTACTGAGGTTCTCGCCCCATATGACCACCTTAAGGATGCCCCACTCTGTGCTGCGCGTCTGAGCTGTGTTTCAGTTGATAGCAGAGTCCCCCAATCTCTCAGGGCTCAGACGCCACTTGGAGATAGCTGACCTATGCATCTGTATTCCACATTCCAGGAGTAGGGGGGCATGATATGACAAAAAGCACAACTGATCGGTTGCCCTCTAGACATTTAGGGGCTCATTCTGAGCCCGGCGGGCGGCAGGCGCCGCCCGCCTGGCGGGAACCGCTTTCCCGCTGGGCTGGCGGGCGGCCGCCAGAAGGCCGCCCGCCAGCCCAGCGGGAAACCCCTTCCCACGAGGAAGCCGGCTCGGAATGGAGCCGGCGGAGTGGGAAGGTGCGACGGGTGCAGTTGCACCCGTCGCGAATTTCAGTGTCTGCGAAGCAGACACTGAAATTCTTTGTGGGGCCCTCTTACAGGGGCCCCTGCAGTGCCCATGCAATTGGCATGGGCACTGCAGGGGCCCCCAGGGGCCCCACGACACTCCATACCGCCATCCTGTTCCTGGCGGGCGACCCGCCAGGAACAGGATGGCGGTATGGGGTGTCGGAATCCCCATGGAGGATTCCTCAGGGCATCGGAAAACCGGCGGAAGACCGCCGGTTTTCCTGTTCTGACCGCGACCAAACCGCCGCGGTCAGAATGCCCTGCGGGGCACCACCAGCCTATTGGCGGTGCTCCCGCATCCCCGGCCCCGGCGGTCCCTGACCGCCGGGGTCGGAATGAGCCCCTTAATGTGCCATCATTCACCAGTAATAAGTGATCCAGATTGCTATATGCCCTGTGCATAGATGTATAGCAGGAAAACTCTTTGGATGTGGGGTGAAGGTCCCTCCATACGTAGACGAACTGTAGTAAGGTCATAGCCTCCTGTAGTCTTGCTACCATTTGGGGTTTCGTACCCAGTTTAGGCGGGTGTCAGTCCACACAGCCATTCAAAATGCAATTGAAGTCTCCCGCTCAAATAATGGAAACTCCAACATAAGGCAGAAGCTCCAGTTCCAGGTTGCTAAAGACCCCATCATCATCAGTATTGGGCACATAGATGTTCAGAATACATACCTCCTGGCCATCCAGTACCCCAAGAAGGAGCACATACCGATCTGCCATGTCCTCAACCTGACCTCTCAATTGAATGTAGTTTCTGGGCTTCAGTATCCCGAAAGTTTGTTTCCTGAAGGAGTGCAATGTATACTCATATGCGCTTGAGGCAAGTGTGTGTTAAATACTGTTTCAATAATTAATTCAAACCTCTCATATTCCAGGCGAGTAAATGTTGTCAGTTCACCCTTTGTAAGACAACACAGCTTCCAATCCCCCTCTAATCGGTCTCCTATCCTGCCCCCTAACCCCCCCTCCGTGATAAAACTTGGCCCACCACTCTGCATACATCAAGATCTCCGAATTCAATTCACTCTATTCACTCTATGCAAAACACAATGTTTCATCTGCTGTATTAAGAAACATGCCTCCCGTAACTCAATATCCGACCTCCCATCACCCTACCCAAGTAAACACCTCAGAACTCATCTAGTGTCTCACCAGCCATTTTAGAACTTATCACACCCGTGTGGTAAAGAAAAAGGGTTCAGTGTGCAAAAAACACCTCTTGTGTCTCCCCAGCAGCAATACTATCCCAAGTATAGAGTGCAGTCTGGGCCACTAAACCAATGACCCGTCCCACAGTCTAAACCCCGAGAACACCTTGGTCCACACACTTGTTCACCCTGAAACCAGTACAACCACAACATGGTATCAAACCTATAGGAGGGGTTAGCAGTTGGCAAGGCCGTAACCCTTTTACAATGCAGCCCCAATGTCCCGCAACCTACATTTAGGAAAAAAGAGCAGCAGCAAAGTTTTAATAAGGCGTTTGGATCTGCATGCACTCCTATGCAGGAGCGGACATGTGAGCTGCATCTCACAGTACTTTCTCCATTGACTACTCAACTCCAAGCATCCTTTCCAGCATCGGAAAAAGTTCTCACAGCTACACTAGCAAATCATGATGTCCCGTTACACAATTCGAGTCAAAGTATTTATACCATCACTACTGCCCTGGCCTCCTCCCTCTCCTACCGCTGCTGTGCCAAGCTCAGGGTGGCATCTGAATGTACCACCACCATTTCACCAGGGCCAGTTTATCGCCATCCCCTGCCTCTTCTCCATGTTGTGGTCCCTGGATCTACTGCCTCGTAGATACCTCCGTGGGCACTCCCCACGGGCATAGCTGAAATCCTTTCACCTCCCGGACCTCCAACCAGTCCAATGCATCTACAGGTGTCAGGAAGAAGTGTGAGGGACCAGCATGCAACAACTTTCAATATAGCAAGATAATGCAACTAATATGTAAGTCCCATTGCTTTTGGTTTTTGTTTGACACTACTGAAGGTTTGTTGCTGGGGCTGATCTGCTCTGGTGTAGTCCAGAAATATGCATATGGTTTGATTTTCAAAGGACTGATCACCTCATTTGTATACTTCCTTTAATATGGTATCTCTGTCCCTGTAATTAGGAAGTTTGGTATTAACAGTTGAGGGAGACCCCTGGTGGCAGTGGTGGGGCCAGTGACCTAAGCACCTTTTCCACAACAATGACCTGTGACAGTGCTGTGGATGGGAGCATCTCCCTGATCCAGCCTTCCAGAAATAACTCTTTGGGGCTCCCTTCTGCCCCTCCAGGGAATCCCACAAATCTCAAATCATATCTGCAAAATCTTCCTTCCGCATTCTCCACCCTTGCCTCCAGCTTATGTTATCAGGCCTCAGGCACACCCACCTTGGTTTTTTAGGGGGTCTGTTAGAAATGGCGTTTCTAGTTGGCAGTCAGTTCACACCCTGTCCAAGTATGGACCCTCACTCTAGTCAGGGTAAGAGAGATACACACCTAGGATAACTCCCGCTCACCCCTTTGGTATCTTGGTAGAAGCATTCAGGCTTATATCAGAAGCAATGTGTAAAGTATTTGGACAAGCACAGACAGTAACACAGGGAAAACACTACAAAAGGGCTCCACACCAGTTTAGAAAAGTAGCCAATATTTATCTAAACCAAACAAGACAAAAATCCAACATACACGGGTTGAAATATAAATTTTTAAATATTAAATCCACATAAAAACACTGAAAAACACAAAAGCCTCAACCGGGGACGTCGCTGACAGAGTTGTTCCCAACAGTCTGACACCACTCGTGAGGACGGCAACGCCGGTCATCGAGTTGCATGGGCCCCTAGGTAGAGTACCTCAGGTAAACAAGGAAACAAGCCGGTGCACTGAGTCAGGGAGGTGAGGCGTTGCTGGATCTGGTGTGGCATTGGTTTCTCACTGCAAAGCAGGGGAGGTGATGCCGCATTGGGCGAGGACCCATACTCAACGTCAACGGAGAGGAGGTGCCAGCTACATCCAGTCCCCCCCTGAAGAGGCCCACAGCGAAGACAGCAGCTCTGCACACCTGGATCTGGATGACCAACCTGGCCCATCAGGGACTTCTGGACAGTTGAGTACCCAGCCACAGTCCCAACCCACCACAGAGCCTTCCCCCTCAGGAAACACCAGCACAGCACCCCCCCACGGGCCCATGCCACTGTCCCCAGGACACGTCAATCAGCAGTGTGTCCACCAGTACAGGAACCCAAGGAAACTCCACAAACCCAGGACGATCAGGGTCCTGGGGTCAGTGGCAGTGGGCACACATTTCAGGGAACAGAGGCACAGGACAACAGGGAAGCTGGGAGGAATGCTGTGCGACAGGGGGAGGACAGGCCCAGGGAACCCACTCTCCACAAGGCACTCTCCAACATCCTGGGAGCATATCACCATTCTCAGGAGACGATGAGCCAGATACTGACCAAGTAGCAGGCGACCCAGTGGCTGCAGGAGGAACAGTACCTGGTGATCAGGGATGACCTAACTAACATCTACACCATCCTGGTCACCATTGCAGGGGTGATGGCTGACATGGCCAAGACCATGAGGGAGGCAGTGGCACAACAACGGGCGCCTGTAACTAGCCAAACCGATGAACAGCATTCCACCTCCACCCACGCTAGTGGACAGGAGGCCCCGCCACAGGACCAACAGACCACCAGCACCCCACCCCTTGCAGAAGGAGAACCACCCCGCAAACGGTCCCTGTGATCCAGGCAGAAGCCAGAGAACATTGCCAAGACCCCTGCCAGGAAATAAGACTCTCCTGATTGTCACCCTTCTATCCCACTTTGTCACCCTGTCCACCTTGAACTGCCATTACTCCCCTTCATATGCACCATTGGACAATGCGCCTGTGATACCAAGGGCCTGGACTCTACCCTGGACTTTCCTCCACCATCAGCCCAGCCCATTTGCACAACCCCCTCTACTGGCACCTAAATAAACACCCTTGGAACAAATACTAATCTGGAGTCTGTCAAATGATTCACAAATGTATTAGTACAACAATATCAAAGCATTGAAACTCAAATGTACAGTGAAATATACTTTAGAATGACCTTTGGTGGGCAGCAGTACACATAGTAGGAGCCCGAGTGGGGCACACAGATCTGAAAATAGAGACGCCAAAGGGTACAGTAAGTGGCCATAGACATAGGGAAATCAGGCTGCCATTTACAATGTCCAACCTAAAACTGAAATGTAAAGTGAACCTAAAGTGTCTTACCTGTGTGTCACTGGAAGTACTGCTGAATTATATTGATTCTGTTGTCAACATCTTCTTCCTCTGCCTCCTCTTCTTCACTGTCCACAGGCTCCACCTCTGCCATAATACCATCTCCAGGCACATCCTCTTGCAGAAAAGGCACCTGGCGTCCCAAGGCCAGATTGAGCAACATGCAACATGCAACTTCTTGGGTGAGTAGTGCAGGGAGCCACCTGTCAGATGGAGGCACCGGAACCTGGCCTTCAGGAGCCGAAGGTCCTTTCAATAATCCTCCTTGTACGCCCATGTGCCTCATTGTAACGTTCCTCTGCCCTTGTCCTGGCATTCTTCACTGGAGTTAGTAGCCATGAGAGGATGGGGTAACCAGAGTCACCTGCAAATTTCGAGGGACAACTGTTATACACACACTAACCCTTAGGGACAACACCATACCCAGACACCAACTTATACTGGGTGGGGACCTTTGGCTCACCTATCAGCCACATCCGGTGCCTCTGGAGTTGGCCCATCACATATGGGATGCTGCTATTCCTCAAGATAAAGGCATCATGCACAGAGCCAGGATATTTGGCATTCACATGGTCCACCAAACACACCATCTGCACATTCATAGAGTGATAGCTTTTTCTATTCCTGAAAACTTGTTTATTTCTCCAGGGGGGGGGGTACAAATGCCACATGTGTACCATCAATGGCACCAATGATGTTGGGGATATGACCCATGGCATAAAAGTCAGCTTTCACTGTGGCCAAATCCCCCACCTTGGGGAATACGATGTGGCTGCACATCTGCACATGTGTTTAAGCAGGGCAGACAACACTCTGATCAACACATTGGAGAACATTGGCTAAGACATCTCTGATGCCATGGCCACTGTTGTTTGGAATGAACCGCTTGCCAGGAAATGGAGCACTGACAGTACCTGCACTAGAGGGGGGGATACCTGTGGGCTGGCGGATAGCTGACATCAGGTCTGGCTCCAATTTGGCACACAGTTCTTGGATTGTGGCCAGATCAAGTCTGTATGTAATGATAATGTGTCTGTCCTCCATTGTCGCAAGGTCCACCAGGGGTCTGTACATGGGAGGATGCCGCCATCTCATATTCAGCCTCAGTGGTTGAAGCCTATGTAAGAGGATGGTGAGCAGAGGGTCATTTTCCCACATCTATTGCACTAATGATGATTTGTTTACTTTACAGAAACAAAATTTGAACCCGACTGTCAGTTGCCGAGCCTATGTCTGCTGTGACGCAGTTAGGTGCCATGCCCTGTGCCCCCTTGAAATGGCGGATGCCTGACCTGTGAGGAGGGACGAGTGGAAATTAGGTAATTGTGCGCTGACACAGTAGGCGGTTGATGACCGCAGCGCAACTTCGCATTGGTTATCATTGGGCCCTATGGGATCCAGGAGCCAATGGTGATGTACCCCGGTGGTGACAGTATGCACCGCCCGCGGACGTGACCGCCATTTTCAATCTATCCACTCCCTTGCTGACTGACCTTCAACAGGAGAAGACCTACACTGCAAGTGCTGCTGTGACCTTTATCTGGAACCAACCATGACTCGAGTCACTGGGGAAAGGGCCCCTGCTTCACCGCTGCGGAGTTGGAGAGACTAGTCGATTGGATCCTACCCCAGTACAAGTTACCCTACAGGCCTCCAGACAAACAGGTGAGTACACTGTGAGCATGAGGCGTGGGCCATCAATGTATGGGGTGCTGTGTATGTGAGCCACATGTGGGGGGGGAAACAGAGGCATCCGGCCAGAGTGCAGCATGTAAGATGGGCAATGTATGTCCGTCAGGGGATAGGAGGGATCTGGTGGGCCATGAGTCTGACGGTCCTGACGGTTGACTAATTCCCTTATCTGCTGTCTTTTCCCTGCAGGTCAGCGCCCACCAGAAGAAGAGTATTAGGCGTGCCATCGCCAAGGAGTTGCGGACCCTGGGGGTCTTTGACAGGCGGAGCACCCACTGCCACAAGAGGTGGGAGGACCTGCGCCGCTGGGCAAAGAAGATGGGGGAGGCCCAGCTGGGGCTGGCCTCCCAACGAGGAAGGGGTGCCCAGCGCACCATGACCCCCCTGATGTTCTGCATCCTGGCGGTGGCCTATCTGGAGTTGGATGGGTGCTTGAAGGCATCACACAGCCACAAGGGGGTGAGTACAGAATCTGACTCCTGACTTTACACGCATTAAGAGGTACCTGGGTGGGGGATGTGGGCTACGGGTGCCCCTAGGCCAGGGCAAAAATTAAAGGGTAGGTCCCTTGTTGAGCAGGCTCTGAAGCACTCCTACCCCAATAGTGTTAGTGGGCATCTACTTCTGGGCAGGGTCCTGTGGGTTTCTGGTGTGCAGCTGATGGTGTTAGGCTTTGTACCCCATAGGCTGTTGACTATATTAGTAACTGGTTGGGCATGGTCTAGTGCATAGGGCTGCTCCCTGTGTGTTGTGTCCGCCAACGGAAGTGGTGTTGCTAGCATTTACCAAGTGTATCCTCTGTCTCTCCCCCCTTTTTGTTTTGTCACCCTGTCCTTGTGTGCATTAGCATCATCTGGCGGAGGAGCAGAGGCACCGGCGACGGAGGGAGCTGCATCCCACATGGGCCTGGAGGCCGAATCCACCGAGGGTGACGGCACCAGTGGGATGGAGGGTGAGGGGAGCACCATGACGGGGACAGGAGGGGAGACCACAGACAGCGACTCCTCCGATGGTAGCTCCCTGGTGGTGACGGACACCTCTGTGCCCACCCCAACAACAGGTACAGCCACCACCCCCCCTACCAGTACCGACCTCCCAGCAGCCCCACAGCGTGTTTCCTGTATCCGCTCACCCTGGAGGGTGGGCCTCTCCTTCGCCCCAGGCACCTCAGGCCCTGCCCCAGTCAGTCTTGCTGCTCTCAGTGAGGAGGCTATTGACTTCCAGAGATCCCTCTCTGTTGGGCAGTGAACCATACTGAATGCCATCCGGGGTGTAGCAGGGCATTTGCAACAAACAAATGCATACCTGGAGGGAATTCACTCTGGCGTGGTGGCCCAACAGAGAGCATTTCAGGCTCTGGCCTCCGCACTGATGGCAGTCATTGTCCCTGTGTCTAACCTTCCCCCTCCATGTTCCTCTACCCAGTCCCAATCCCCTGAACCCCAGCCTATCCCAAGCACACCTTCAGACCAGCATTCACCCAAATCAACACACAGAAGTGGTTCAGGCAAACACAAGCACCACACATCATCCCACAGGCACTCACACAAGCACCATACCCATGCAGACACACCAACATTCACTGCCTCCACTGTGTCCCCCTCCTTCTCGTTGTCCACCTCCCTCCCAGTATTGTCTCCACTCATACCTGCATCACTACATCCTCATCCACTACCTCCATCACCAGCACGCCCATCACTACTCACTTTTCACTGGCAGTCACCACCCCCACATCCATTCACATGTCCCCTGTGTCCTCTTCCAGTGTGTGTGACCCCTCCTCCCAAAGTACACAAACGCAAGCACCCACCCACCCAACAGCCATCCACCTCACAACAGCATCCAGCACATGCACCTTCACCCAAACTCAGCAGACAGGCACCTCCTACTGCCACTCCCTCATCCTCGACTCCCAAACCCTCTTCCCTCCATAGTGTGTCTAAGACGTTTTTCCTGACAAACATTGACCTGTTGCCTACCCTTCCACCCATCCTTCCCCTCAGACCAGGGTGTCCAGAACCCAGGCCAGCACCTCAGCCACCAAGTCGGCATCCGCTGTGGTACCTCCAACTCTCAGAAGCTCAAAGGGGGCACCTGTCAGGCCAGCCTGTGTGCCACCAACCCCTGCAAAGGACCAAACCATTCTGCCACCTGCCAAGGTGAAGAAGGGAATGACATGCAGCAAGGGCAAGGAGCGTAAACCACCCAGCAAGGCCTCCTCCAAAACTCCACCTGCCAGAGCCAAGGTCACAACAGCATCTGCCAAGGTGAGGAAGGGGCAAAATACCCAAGGCAAGGCACTTTAGCTGTCGGAGACTGCAGCTGAAGGCCTGGTGCCCACCAGCACAACCGCCAGCCCCTCCACCTGCACTGCGGGTAGCACCGCCAGCAGCCCCGCCGCAGGCACCGCTGCAAGCCCCGCCACCTTCACCACAACCTGCACCGCCGCTGCCACCACTACTGTCCGCAGCCGCATCCCCAGTATGCAGCCATCCGAGGCTGCAGGAGAATGGCTGGGGCCTTCCTCCACCACTGGCAGCACCAGCACCTGCACCATGGCCAGCGCGGCTAGCAGCCCCGCCGCAAGCACCACCACCTGCACCGCTGACAGTAGGACCACTACCAGCCCCAGCAGCCCCAGTGGGTGGCCGTCTGAGGCTGCAGGAGACAGGCTGGAGCCTCCCACCACCACTGGCAGCAACCCCACCTGCACCGGCAACACCACCAGTTTGTAGCCTTAGGCGCGGCAGCATGGAGTCTAGCCCTGCCTCCATGGACTATCATACAACCTGGTCCCTGGAAATCTCATGCCTCAGACACCCAGGTGAGGTAAATGTGAACTGCCACAACCCACGTCCTGCATCAGTCGGCACAAGGCCCCCTCCAGAACCAGTGGAGAAATACATCCACTCACCCTATCCTTGGCATGATGAAGCAGACTGGGCACAAGGCCCCCTCCAGAACCAGTGGAGAAAGGCATCCACTCACCCTATCCTTGGCAGGATGAAGCAGATTGGGCACAAGGCCCCCTCTAGAATCAGTGGAGAAAGGCATCCACTCACTCTATCCTTGGCAGGATGAAGCAGACTGGGCACAATGCCCTCTCCAGAACCAGTGGAAGAAGGCATCGACTTGAGAGACTGTGGCTTTGCACTCCCCAGGACCAAGCAGTGGGCAAACCACCCACTTGACAGACTGTGGCTTTGCACTCCCCAGGACATCGCTGTGGGCATGGAGCACCCTCAAGGAGCAGTGGCGTTATTCCATCTTCCGGCTGAGGTGCCCCCCCTTCCCTGTCCCCCTGAGGTGCATGTGTGTTTTCGACCTGATGCCCCTGCAGTGTTCTCTCCGTATTGAGGCAGGAGTCAAGTGTAAGCTTGGCCCACGATTTTTGGCCCAGTGGCCCACGGACATTTCGAAGGGACAATGTACGGCCTTTACATATTGTATATTTTTGTAGATACTGTTTTTATAATCATTACGTAGATCTGCCTATTTTTTAAATTACACTGATTTAACTCTATTCCTTTTGTCATTGCCTTCTTCCAGAGGGTAACGGCGTGTAAGTGTACAGTTGCTGCATGTGTTTGTGTGTATGGTGTTGTGGGTGAGGGTGGGGGTGGGGGTGTTGCGTGTACGTGTCACTCTCTTTTTCCTCCCCCTCCCTGTGTACTAGGTGATTGTACTCACCATGGTCGTGGCCGCCGTCTTTCGTATTCTTGGTAGATGAGTAGATGAGGAGGTAGACCATCAAAGGCAGGACCTGTAACTCTGGCTCCATGTCGTCCTGGTTTTTTGTTGAGTGTCGAGTGGTGAGTGGTTTCCTTTCAAAACACTGTTTCGGCCGTGCTTTCGATGGCTTTGGTACCACCCTGGAAAAGCTGGCGGATTGGCGGCTTGTGATGGGGTAGGCGGTACATTGTCTTCCGCCTGTCTGTTGGCGGTGACCGATGTGGTGTTGGTTGCTGCCGCCATGGCGGTCGGAGTGTTAAAGTGGCTGTCTGTGTTGGCGGTTTCCACCGTGGTCGTGATCCCATTTGTTTAACTGTCAGCCTTTTGGTATTACCACCGCTTTAACACCAACCGCCAGGGTTGTAATGAGGGCCTCTGTTGTTCACAAGGTCCTGTCTCACCCAGGCCTGGCCCCGTAGACACTCCAGGTGGTTGGAGCCTACATTGTACGAGGACCGGCGCATCATTTTCAGGTGCAGGTGGCAGCTCCTTCCTCCCTAGTCTAGCCCAGTAAGACTCATCAGGATATACAAGACACACCTCTGCTCCATTTGTGTCACTGTGTAGACGGAATTCACAAACAGCCCAACTGTTAGTGTGACCCAGATGTGGATTAAAAAGGCAGGCAGAGGCACAGAATGGTTAAGCAAGAAAATGCCCAGTTTCTGAAAGTGGGATTTTCCAATCCACAATCTTAAAGCCAACTCTATCAAAGGATGAATTTTTAAATTGTAAGTTCAGAGACCCCAAACTCCAAATCTCTAGCTGCTCCCAATGGAAAACTGCACTTGAAAGACATTTATAGGCAGTCCCCATGTTAACCTGTGGGGGAGATAGGCCTTGCACAGTGAAAAACGAATTTGGCATTATTCCACTATCAAGGCATGTAAAACACACCAGTACATGTCCTACCTTTTAAATGCACTGCACGGTGCTCATTGGGCTACCTAGGGCTTACATTAGGAGTGACTTATATGTAGTAAAAGGGAAGGCTTGGGCCTGACAAGGGGATATGCTTGCCATGTCAAATTGGCAGTGCAAACCTGCACACACAGACACTGCAGTGGCATGTCTGAGACATGTCTCCAGGGATACTCATGTGAGTGGCACCATCAGTGCTGCAGGCCCACTAGTAGCATTTGCTTTACAGGCCCCTGGCACCCATAGTGCATTTTACTAGGGACTTACCAGTAAATCAAATGTGGCAATCATGGAAAACTAAGTACCAATTTCTTTTAGACGGAGATCACCTGCACTTTAGCATTGGTTAGCAGTGGTATAGTGCCCAAAGTATCAAAGACAACAAAAATGAATCACCGCACAGGATCCAAAAACAAGAGCTCAGAAGCAAAAAGTATAGGGAAACCACGCCAAGAGTTGCCAGGTCTAACTGCGTCCATTTCGTCCCACATTGTAGACACCTGTTGCGATGGACCGTGCTGCCACTTTACGAAGATCTGATCTGAGCAAGTTGACATCCAAAGCCATAGCTTCGATCTTTGCTTACACTGCTAGGCCTAAATCCTCAATGTCTGCTGAAATTTGGGCATTAGTTGTTTCGCACAAGTCCTGGGACCTATTGCCAGGTTCCGTCTGCGAGCCTCTGCCAGCTCCCAGGCCATGAAAACTGATCCACTTTGGTTTGTTGTGTACTTCTGACTGGACTGTCCTTGTCCATGATATGTGAGGGGTTCAAGTAAGACGGCAAAGTCTGAGAACCACTTTAGTGGGAGGCAACAGAAGAGACCAGCACTTCCACAGTGCCCACAGCTCCCCCACCATCAGTAGTTACAGGATTCCAACTAGTGGAAGATCATGTCGCTACACTCAACTGTCTCTCCCTTTCACATGGATGTGTGTCTTCTACTGTGCGTACTCAGAAACTGTATCTAGATTGACAGATGGGCCAAACCATCTGCAACTTTTCCAACACTTTAAGGGGACTAAGGAGCTTAGTAGTGTCATCAGTTGCCACCCCACCTGCTGCTAACTGCTCACAATCAATGCATCGGAATACACTGATTCCCCAGTAAAGATAAGACTAAATTCACCATGGCATTTCAGGAGAGTTTAGGGAGGTCCTCACAGCACTCCAAGCACCAGTCAGGGTGCAGGTGATCAGAGTGCGGTCCCAGGGATCCCTCCGTGAAGCAGGTCAGCCCCTCCATTACAGTCAGTCAGTGCCCCCTGCACCATCTCAGGGTTATTGTAATGGTCTATTACTTATAGGCAGGTGCACTACAGCCTGCTCATCAGCACCTTTGCTCCATGGAGCAGTGAGCGTTCAAGATTGAAGGGGGAGGGACAGGACACCACAACAACAGCACTCCAGAGGCATCAGCGGTGCAGGCAATGCTCAAGTGGGGTGTCCCCAGTCGCTCCACCAGATCCGCTCTTCTTACATGGAGCTTAATGCACTGAGGAGTGGGGAAGCAGGGCCACCAGTAGCTGACCCGACCTGAGGGTGTGAAGTCGGTCATCCAACTGCACAGCGATGCCCCCCTGTGGTGCTCTGTCTCAGGCACATAAAGGGTGATCGGGGCCCCCAGCACAGGCCTCCACTCCCTCCTCTCACTGCAATGGTGGGCCGGGCCTCACTTTCCACAACTGTAGTTCGGCGCATCATCTCAGGTGGGCCCGACCTCGCCTGTCTTTGGTCACAGCAATGGATGGCTGATGTCAGGTGGAACCTGCAGTGTTCTGCTGCAGGTCCATTGACCCTGCCAGCGATGTTCAGCCCCCGGCTCTGGATGGTGCGGGCAGTGCGTCCCGTTTGCAATTGTTTTACACAGGAGGTGCAGCACCCCAATTTACATCTTTGCAGGCTGGGTGGTCTTCAAGGAGCCAGGAGGGGTCCCAATGCAGCAGTCAATTCTCCAAAACACACAAGGAGTGAGGTTATAGGTGTCTTGGTTCACCAGGATGGCAGGATCAATGAAGATGGTAAAACCAGGCTGGGAGCTCATGCTCAGTGTTACCGGTTGGCCTTCTTGTTGGCCACGGCTCCCAAATTCTAATAATTAAGAGATATATTGCACTCTTTTTACTTGATAAATACATTTTTCTTTTGAATTTGTCCTAAACTATTTCATTCTAAGTATGTCATTCATCAAAGACTAGAAAAACTATCTGGGTGGATATATGGGGTTGGCTGCAAAGCCCTGCAGCCAACCCCCACTCAGCACGGTCAAACGCCGTTTCCGATGCAGGGTTGGCTGGTTATAAGGGGTTGGCCGCAGGGATGGCGATGGTTGGATTAACGTATAGTAATTAAAATTCCCTTATGTCAAAAAACCATCAATATTCACTTAAAAAAACTAATGTTACAGAAATGTTTTTGTTAGTAATTAGAATTAAAGAACAGCAATTCAATTAAAAAAACAAAGGTTACAGGGATTATATAGTTAGGTTCTGAATTTATTCGCACAAAACCATGGAAATTCAACAGTTATAGTTAGTTATTTCAAGTAACTATAACTTGAGCCCTAAGATAACTATAGCTTGCACCCTCTCCATGCAGTGCTAATTACCTCATTATATCTTCTATAACATCATTAAAACATTAGCAGTCAAATTGTTGAAGAAAAAACTGTGCATGGCTGGGACTCGACCTCAGCCGAGCCCCAAAAATGTAAAAAGGAAAAAAAGAAAAAAGCATTTTTTTTAATTCAGGGAATCTGCTGCTGGAGCCACAGGTCCGCCAAATGTTTTTTATGAAAAATAGTGTGGGCCCCGTGCTCATTGTTTAATTAACCCCTGGGTGGGCCAGGTCATGGGGGTATTTTGTGTATCTTTAAAAATTGGAGGGCGCACATGGGCCCCCTCTTAGGGTTTACTGAATGTCCAGAGACCACCACCTCCCCGGGGCTAAATTTTATTATATGCTTGGGTTCCAAATGGAACCCCTTTGGCCCTGGGGACCACCAACTCCCCAGGGCAATAACATTATACATGCAGAGAACCGCACTGATCTCCCAGGCCCCGGGGACCAACACTTTCGTGGGACTATAACAAATTATGTGGGGAGGACATGCTGATCACCCCAGTCCCTAGACACCACCACCTCTCTGGTGCCACAATAAAGCAAAGGGCTGCACTAACCCCCCTGGGCCCCAGGGACCCCACCTCGTCAGGGCTCCATGTAAAATAGGATGCATGGGGCGCGCTGGCCCCCCAAGCCCTGGGTACCACCTACCTTCCTGGGGCCAAAAAATATATTTTCAATTTAGGAGGGGGGCCATACAGTGACCCTACTGGGCCAGATACGGCCCCATAGACCACCACCTTCCCAGGTCAGCCCTTGAAGATCAAAGGAGGGGGGCTGCTCGGCCCACCTTATGGAGCCAAGTACGGCACTGGGGACCACTACTCCCCAGTTCCAGCTCCTGCTACCTCCCGCGGTGCCCACCCTTGGGGGGTAGCTGCTTGCTTTTGTTTGCAGGAGCTATGACAGCTCACGCAAAGTAAATGCAAACATTCAACTTCCAGCAAGTGAGAGTTTTAAAAATTCTCCTGCTTGCTGGAAGAATTGATTTAATCTCTTTCCCTGCCTGCAGACATGTTGGCAAGGAAATCGATGAAAAATATTGTTCCTGCAGGGAGCTGTTATTTTCAACAGCTCTCTGTGTGAGGGAACAATGCCGGTTCCTGCAGGAGCTGGGAGCTGGTGGGACTGCAGGGGTCTTAAGGCTCCCCTGCAGGTCCCCATGAGTCTTTACTGGGTTCCCTGGCACCACCCAGCATGAACATGTGGCTTGGCCCTGGGGGATGGGGACCCCATGTCCAAAATAGGCCCAGGGAGGGTGGCCATGGGGCCCCTTTGCTATTTTAAAATAAGTGTTTAGCCCTGGGGAGGTGGTGGTTCCCAGGGCCGGGAGTGGGAGCTCTGCGTGACCCCTTACATTAATTTAATGTAGTCCCAGGAAGGTGGGGGTTCCCGGGGCCTGGGGGAGCCTGCTCACCCCCACATATTTTTTATAAATATAGGCCCAGGGAGGTGGTAAGACTGGAGTGGTCCACACGCCCACTTAATTTTATTCTTATAGCCATAGGATGTGGTGGTCCCCAGTGCCGGGGGGTCTGCGTGGCTCCCCTGCTTTATTGTAATCTTGTAGACCCAAGAGTGGGTACTCCCCAGGGACAGAGGGAGTCGACCCAGCCCCTGTTATAATAATTCAATGCAGCCCTGGGAAGGTGGTGGTCACTGGGGCCCAGGAGATCCACGTTGACCCCTAATAATTGCTATTATGTTGACCTGAGGAGGTGGTGGTCCCCAGGGTCCGGGGGGGGGTCTGTGCAGCCCCCCATAAATGTTTTTAATGTTGTCCCGAGATGGTTGTGATCCCCGGGACAGAGGGGTCCACAGGGCCCCCCTAACCTTTTTATTATGTTGCTCTGGGAAGGTGATAGTCCCAGGCCCAGGGGGCTGTGAGTCCCCTCTAAATATATATATTTAATGTTGGTCCCTTTAGGCCTCAGCGTCACACATGGCCTCTGGACGTGCATGGCGTGGGGTTGAATGGTTACAGGGGGTTGGTCGAAGGGCCTGACCACAAGCCATGCAGCCAACCTCTGCTGTGCATGGCCTTTGACCCTGCGTAGTGCAGGGTTGGTGTGGTTATAGGGAGTTAGCCGAAAGGCCTGGCCACACATTGCCTCTAAGATAAGCCTGACTGCTTTTTGTGCTAAGCTACTCAGGTTTCAGAACAGGTTAATTTAGTAACCTTTGTGGTTCATCCTGCACGGGATTGTGGCTGTTGCTTCACCAGAGCTCACACCCCAGTCAACCAACAACTCAGTTTCTCACAGTAACACTTTGCTTAAAAAATGGCAGGGAACAACTGCTGTAAGGGCAAAACCCAGGCCTATGAGATGTCACAATATTTGGGGAGGGTATTTATGCAAGATTAAAAAAGGTATAATACACCAAAGCCATCATTTAGAGTCTAAAATCAATTGTAAATCCTGTTGGGTAGAAAAAAATACTACAGGACATATTTAAGAGCCCCTAGCTCCTCCTTGCACCACATTAGTGTCATTTTTTAATGCTAATGTGGCCAAACGAGGCCAAAATTGCCACTTTGTAACCCTTTGCGCCACATTATGCCTGTGCCAGGCATAATGTATGCAAAGGGGGCATTGCCCCATTGGGGGGGGTTGGGGGGACAGAAAAAATGGCACAAAGAAATCTAAAAGATTTCTTTGCATATTTTTTGGGGGAAATTTTAACGCCTGCTCAGAGCAGGCGTTAAATGGAGGCATGCCATTGTTTTCAATGGACCTCAATGGGCTTTGCAGGATTAGCATCGATTTTTTTTACGCTAACCCTGCAAAGCTCCGAACTAGCGTGAAATGTTTTGACAATAGTGGCATTAGGGGACACTAAGGGACACAAGAAAAGTGGTGGTGCAGTGAGGGGGGCCGGCCCTTCAGTGAGCCCACAACTCTTCAGGGGTCCGCATTCAGCCCTAGAAAAATGTGAGATTGTGGAGACTATAGAGCTCCTCATCTTTTTGTGCAGGGTACCAATTCACTTTTCATTACGCCCCTTATTCAGAGTCATTCCGATTTGAAAATAGAAGATTGTCGGTTTCCTTCAAATAGGAAGTAAGTGACACCATTAATATGGACAGAGAGAAACAGTGGGACATAAAAATATGCCAAAACATTGTGCCTGTTATTCTTCACTTACAAGTGTATTTTATTGAATAATTAAGCTCGCATTTACTCATAGGTGTCCTCTGCAATCCATTGGACTTAATGTTCTAGTTTTACATTTGATAGTAATCATCCAATTAAATTTGTATTAAAAAATAAAAAAAAATTATATTTTTCGATTTATATAAAGGTGGGTCTGCAAAAGTGAAAAGCAGGTTTGATAGATTTCTGATCTATTTATTTCTGAATTCATAGTGGCACGCTCTTTTTTGGCATTCCACACTAGGCTGCCTCAGTCATGCTGGAGAAGGGAGATATATTTGCCCATCAGCCTGACCTGCCTGCCCAGACTATTAGTATAGATGCCTTGTGGGAATAGTCCTTCACAAAATTCGAACTTTTGTACTCGGAAGTGGACAGGGTCCAGCTACCGATTTTACACAATCCTCCTTATAAACGTCGCATATTTATGCCTGACGTAGAGCTTGTCCTGATATCACAAATCCATAAACCAGTGCACACTTTCACTGCTCTCTAGACAATTAACATCTTTAATCAAGTTTGGGTCTTTGGCACGGAAAGACTGGAGGGATAAGACCTAGCCCTGCAGGAATGTCAAGTCGGCCATAAACAGGAATTTGCACCTAAATAATCATTACAAGGTAGATCGATATTTTGCACACATGGGTTTTACCTACACCATTTTTAGTGGGTAAAATGTTGAGGAATCTGTGTAGGGAAAGCCACAACATTCAAATATTTGGCAGCTGGGAACGGGAAAACAAGGAATGCTGTGGTGTTATCCTCCACGAACATGAAATAACGTGGCAATCTAGCATTGGGTACAGACAGAACTCTGGTATCTTTATTTATCAGTTGAGGTATTTCCACACTGAAAGACAGCAAGCGCCAGATGTATCAAACATTTTTGCATTCGCAAACGGTGCGAATCGCACATTTTGGCCATTTGCGAATGCAAAAATGGCATCTGCGATGTATAAAAGGCATTCGCAGTGTGAAAATAAGGAATTGCTAAAATAGCCATTATTTGCGAATGCGACATGATTTTGCGTGTCGCAAACAGAGTATAGCAAATAGTGACATGAATTACCGAATCGCTATTTGCGTTAGGCAAATTGCGACATAAATTTGTGAATTCGCAGATAGCGATCCGCAAAATCTTGACGCAATTTGCGATACACTGATTGCAACACGCAAATTCCGTGTCACAAAGCGATGCATAAAAAAAAAAGCAAATTGCGAATATTCACAGAATGGTCTTCTGCACATGTAATTTACCACGAATTGAAATCAGGTGGTAACCAGGTGCAACCTATATAAAGAGGCCCAGAATGACTCAGCCTCTTTTCCACAATGGCTGCACTCTACGTGATGGCGAGGAGAATGAGGATCTTGGCAGGTTTGAGGAGAGGGAGGAGGAGAGAAGAGCGCATTTTCAGAGGGCGCATAACCCTTTTTGACCAGACAGAGGAGGACATTTATGAGAAGTACAGGCTAAGCTCAGCCATGATACTTGACCTAATAGCTGATCTGCAACCCATACTGCAGCACACCACACACAGGACCAATAGTATTCCCACCCATGTGCAAGTATTATGCTCCCTGCACCTATTAGCCTCATGGAGCTATCAAGGGGTCATAGAAGCAGCTGGAGGGGTCTCACAGAGTGCTCTCTCCCGCTTCTTCAATGCATTTCTCAATGCCATGCTCAGCAAAATACAAGAGCACATACAATTCCCCAACACCCCACAGGAATTACAACAGACAAAAATAATTTTTTACCAGATTGCACATTTCCCACATGTCATAGGTGCCATCGATGGGACACATGTAGCAATCTGTCCACCATCGGCCACCGAGTATGTCTATCAGAACCGTAAGAACCATCATTCCATGAAATACAGGTGATTAGCAATGCCTCCAACATCATAACCGATCTCGTGGCCAGATACCCAGGTAGCACACATTACTCGAACATCTTTCGCCACAGCGGGATTCACACAGGCCTACTAGCTGGGGAGTTTGGCGAAGGATACCTACTGGGTAAATTGATAGTTTAAAATGTTGCATTGATGTAAATGTGATGTCAGATATCACAATTACTCATTTTACTTTCTGTTCACTCCAGGAGACAGTGCCTACGCAGTGCGGACCTATATACTAATGCTCTACCTGAGGCCTGCAATGCCAGCAGAGAGGAACCCACAGTGTGGTGGTGCGGACCTTCGGACTGCTGAAGAGCCCCTTCAGGTGCATCCATAAGAGTGGGGGTGCACTACAGTACAGATCAGAGACGACCTGCAAAATAGTGGCTACATGTGCTATCTTGCACAACACTGCAACTACAAGGGGCATACCTGTGGAACCCATGGAGCCAGACTCAGATGAGGATGGTGATCCCTTACCACCCCTCCACCCAGTAGACAGGAGCAGTGCAGCAGAGGGCAGACAAAGATGCGCTGACATCACACATAACCATTTCTGATGTGAGTAATGAAAACACCACTTCAATATTATGTATTTCTGTAGTTAGCAACTTTATTACCTTGACTTCAAGTAACGTATGTGTCAATAGGACATAGCCATGCACTATAGGCAAACATGTGCGATTAACAGTGTCACACTATTAGCATCATAGTATAACTGTATAGCTACATGTTACTGTAGTTCCCTGTAGCCCTCAACATTACTTCCTATGTCCGCGCACTCCACTTGAGTGCTCAGTGGCCTCACTGGCACCTCTTGTAGCGGGTTTCGAGACAGTGCTGTATCTGATACTGTGACGCTTAGGATCTCTCGCAGGGGCTTTAAGACTGCTGAGGCCAGAGAGCTCCTCACTATCCCCACCACCTAGTTCACTATTTGTAGCACTGCGTGCTGTGTGCATTGCATCCAGAACATTGGTTATTTGCACCAATCCCTGTGCAATGTCCCGACTGCAATGTGCCATCTCCATCTGTATGCCCACAGCACGTCGTGATATCAAGGCAGTTGAGCTAGCGAGCCGACTGACCCATCTGTAGGACCCATCACATAAATTGGTGATGGCGCCTACGGTGGCTGACACACTCCTGCTGAATCTCAGTGCAGAGGTCCCTAATGGTGTTTTTCAACTCATTTGTTTTTTCTGATGCTGTTTGCTGTCCCTCATTCAGAGACTCCAACTGTTTGTGCATTGATCCAATGTTTTCATTGAGTGCATCCAACTGCTTGTGCAGTACTTCCATATTGTCATTGTGAGACTCAAACTGCCTGTGCATTGCAGCCATGTTATGATAGATTGACACCAACTGCCTGTTCATTGACCTCATGTGTTTGCATTGCAGGCGCTGCACTTTCATCATGGAAGCTTCAAGGCTGCCAAAGATAGATGGGCCCTCTCCTTCATCTGTGCACTGACTGTCTGCTTCGTGACACCTCCTGAGGGGAGTTGACTGATGCTGGGGCAGGGACTGCTGTCTTCCTGTGGATCAGGCCTCTGGGGGTGGTGTGGGGACTTCATCCGGCATTTTATTTTAGTCCAGGTTATAATGTGGGAGATGTAACACCCTTGCCCTGTGTCTAGTTGGTGCAACACTGAAAGACTCACTGGTGTTTGAGTCGGACTGTGGCTGTGTTTCAACATCCCCACATTACCATCTTCTGCTGCAGCAGGTGCTGGGACATCTGCAACGACAATGTGCAGCATGTCATTTATGAATATGTCACAAAATGTTGCACAATAGTAATAAATGTACGCTGACATTGCATCACTGTGAGTTGTGTGTGTTGTTCCTCTGTGTGGCTGAATACTAACTTGCTATTTATGTGGTATTTGCACTTTAGGCTTGTGGACTACCACTCCCATACTGTATTGTTTCGTCTTATGTAAGATGTGGCATGGCCTACTTATCATTATGCATCAAACTAATAGCTATTTTCCAAGGGAGATTTGTACATGCACATATGGGGAAACACATCATTACTGCTCTTACCTTTGCTGGTGCTGGGTGTGCCTGAGATGTCAATGTCAGTGACACCACTGACAGCTTCAGGAAGCAGTGTGGACTACACCATGTCTTCCATTGGTGTGGATGGTGTCTGGGTGGGTGGTCCTCCTCTGGTGCTCCTTGCCTCCTTTAGCCTGCTGGCTACCCTCTCTTTGCACAGGAACGCAAGTCATACCATCGCTTGCGTATCTCCTCAACAGAGCGCTGCGCAACACCCACTGTACATATTTTTGTCTGGATTTCTGATCACAGTTTCCTCTTCTCACTTTCAGGTACCTGGAGTGAGTACTTCCCAAAATGTTTGTCATGGTTCCTGACCACCTCCTCAGTGGGCACCTCCAATTCCTGCTCACTGAATTTGAGCTTGTGCTTCGTGTCTCCTTTCTCCTTCACATTTCCATCATTGGCCATGTTGATGTTTGGCGTTGGCTGGCTCACAAAGCTGGCTCCCTGGTGCTGGGCTGTGTCTCTCTGCCTGAACCTATTGGTGTGGCTCCTGGAAACAGCATGGGCTGACTTACTTTCTGGTTGTGATGTCATCAGGCTGTTCCAGTTTGCCCTTTTTGCAATTTACAATTTTCAAATACCAAATCGCAATTTTTTTTTGCGTTTCGGTATTTGCTACTCGCAAATTGTGTTTGCGAATTTTAAGAAATCGCCACTACCTACTCGCAATTTTTTACATCAGATTTTGCATTTCTAAAATAGCGATTTCTTAAAATTCGCAATTTAAGAAATGCAAACCAAGAGCTTGATACATCTGGCCCCAAGACTCATAATGTTCCTTCAGGTGGAATTTAGACTGGCTCCCAGTGTACCTTTAGCACAGCAAAGTTTAGTCACGTGCTAGGATGTGTTTGAAAAAAATCGTTTCACCTTAGATGGCAAAAATCCTTGCACATACAGTGATTGGTTTGCATTATTTTAATTGAGGCAACACTGACCAAAGGTGTTGGGTTGCTGCTGATGGGGAGGGAAAACACACACACCCACTCCACAAACACCTGATGCTTAAGGAAATATTCTGATACTGAATCACTATAAAGGAGCAGATGTGAAATAGACCACAAATTACAAGGCTATATTTGTCTCGAGCGTCTGGGATGCAAGATTAATATTCTGTAGTGACTGAGAACTGTAAAAGAAGGCAGGGAAATATGATAGTGTATGTAAAATAAATCCAGGCAGAGTTAGTCTAGTTCCCGATCCTCACATCATAAATATTCACTGAATTAATTCCCTGGTGCGCAAGATGAGAGGGAGCTGAACAGATGTGAGGGTGATCGGGACAATGGAAATGATTTTTGGTAATGAAAGGTTTGTGATTCTGCTTGCACAGCTCGGTTTCCATATTGTAAGTTATCAGGTGTTACACTTGAGGCATTGCAATTTTTTTAAACAAATGTACCTACCTATGCAATAGCTGAGACTAACACATAATGACTTATATGATGCCCGTAAAGCTATGCAGCGGGGAAAATATATTTTTCTGCTTTTTGCCAATAAATAAGGTCAATTTATTAAGTTTACAAAGCTGCTGTACGAAGCAGTCTTCTTTCAGAATGAGATCAGTCGTTCCCTGGGCGCCTTGCTAGTTTATAGGCACGTAATAGGATTCACAGCTTTGCTTTTCACAGTTGTTTCAAATCATGGAAAATATCCAGTTCACAAATTACTAATTAGTCTAATTTATTGAGGAATTTTTACATGAACCGTTCCCGCGAGGGCATCGATGCGCTTTATAAAATACCATAGCTTGGACTGGTGAAGGAGGCGCCTCGTGAAACATAGTAATGAAAGTTTTACATTGATTTTGAAAGGGGCTCATACGATGATCAGATTATGAATGGCAGTGGCCGTAAATGTAATACATGGCTTGAATACAAACATTCACTTGTCAACTGTAATAAGAACTTTGATGCTGTTTGCTCTTGTTTTTCCAGTTATAAGGATGGTATGTTATGTTAAGAATACGTATTAAGTGAGCATACACCAAACTAGGGGCCAGATTTACAAGAAAGTGGTGCCTCAGCTGTGATGCGCCACTTTTCTTGCATCCCCTTGCGCCTCCCTAACACCATGTGTGCGCCTTATTTACAATACGGCGCACCATGGCGCATGATAGGACAATAGCGTCAGAATTCATGACGCTATTGTCATACTTTGCAGGATTAGCTCCATAAATTGTGTTGTTAATTCTGCTCAGCAAAGGGAGCCTGATTGAAAGTAATGGGCAAGTCATTTTAATGCCTGCTGTAAGCAGGCATTAAAAGTGGCGCAATGAAAAGTTGTACATTTCTCTGCACCATTTTTACGGGCCTCCCTGCGGAGAAACACCCCCCCCCCCTTACATACATTATTCCTGGTGCAGGCAAAATGTGGGACAAGGGGGTGCAAGTGGCACAATGCTTGAAATGTGACAAAGGAGAATGTCCTCCGTAATGCCACATTCGCTTAAAAAATGATGCTAGTGTGGAGTTAAGAGATGCTAGGGCCTTTTAAATCTGGCTCTTGGTCTCTTGACTCTAAGGACAAGGAAAACAGGACCACTTTACTGCTTGGGCTAGCCATATGCTTGTCTGAATAATCAAGTTTTTCCCCACTTTCTGAAGTGCAAATTATTGGCATTAGACCTCAGAACTAATGGGAGGGAGTTCCAAGTGCAGAAGGCAATCACTGAGAACCTAGTCCATCCCAGTCATTTCCTTTTACTTCTGGGTACAGTCAACAGGTTCAATTGGGCTGATCGTAGGTGTTGATTTGGAGTGTAATGCTGAATTCTTGTAGCAATAAAAGCAGGGCTATCACCATACTGTATAAAGATTTGAAAATCAGGCACCCTGTTTTAAAGATAGACCGCTTAGCCACATGAAGTCAGTCAAACTTGCCCAGCAAGGGAGTAATATGACAAGGTCTAGGCTTGCCAAAAATCAACTGGGTGGCTTGATTCCGCGCAAGTTGCAATTTGCCATTTAGGCCAACAGAAAGATCAAGATAAAGGCCCTCATTACAACCCTAGCAGTCAGTGATAAAGCGGCGGCAATACTGCCAACAGGCCGGCAGTAAAAAAAATTGAATTATGACCAGGGCGGAAACCGCCAACACAGACAACCACTTTAACACACCAACCGCCAGGGCGGTAGCAACAAGCACCGTGGTGGTAACCGCCAACAGCCAGACGCCAGACAAGATTCTGCCCACTGTATTACAACAGGCCTATCCGCCACCTTTTCTGGGGCGGTCCCAACAACAACAAATGCACAGTGGAAACAGAACACAGAAGGGAAACGACTCACCTCTGGACACTCAGGGAATGACCACGACGCCATGGATCCCGAACTGCAGATCTTCCCCATGCTGGTCTACCTCCTCCTGCACCAGGAATACCAACGCCGGCGACAACGACCACTCTGAGTACTGCCGCCTAGCACACAGGGGAGGGGGAGGAAAAAGAGAGGGACACACACACGCAACACGCAACAACCCCACCCCCAACATCATACACACAAACAGATGCAGTAACATTACATATCCACCCATACCCCTCAAGAATAATGCAAGGACAAAAGGAAGTTATTAAAGTGAGTGTAATAAGATCAAAATCCAGAAAAAAGTCCTAAAAATTCAAAACAGTATTTACAGATATACAAAAGTGGGGACACTGCCCAGTCCGTAATGTTCATGGGCCACAGGGCCACATCACATAGGCCAAGGTCCCATCTTACTCCTGCATCAACACAGAGAGGACACTGCTGGGGCATCAGGTCGAAAATACACAGGCACCTCAGGGGGCGGGGAATAGGGAGGCACCTTAACCGGAAGATGATACAACACCACTTGTCCTGGAGGGGGCTACATGTCTTGTGCGATGTCCTGGGGAGTGCAAAGCCACAGTCTCTCAAGTGGGTGGTTTGCCCATTGCTTGGTCCTGGGGAGTGCAAGGCCACAGTATGTCTAGTGGGTGGTTTGCCCACTGCCTGGTCCTGGGGAGTGCAAGGCCACAGTCTCTCTAGTGGGTGGTTTGCCCACTGATTGGTCCTGGGGAGTGCGATGCCACAGTGTCTCTAGGGGGTGGTTTGCCCACTGCTTTGTCCTGGGGAGTGCAAGGCCACAGTCTCTCTAGTGGGTGGTTTGCCCACTGATTGGTCGTGGGGAGTGCAAGGCCACAGTCTCTCAAGTAGATGGCTTCTTCCACTGTTTCTGGAGGGGGCCTTTTGCCCAGTGTGCTTCATCCTGGCAAGGAGGGGGTGAGTGGATGCCTTTTTCCACTGGTTCTGGAGGGGGCCTTGTGCCCAGTGTGCTTCATCCTGTGGAGGATGGGGTGAGTGGATGCCTTCTTCCACTGGTTCTGGAGGGGGCCTTGTGCCCAGTGTGCTTTATCCTGCCAAGGAGGGGGTGAATGGATGCCTTCTTCCACTGGTTCTGGAGGGGGCCTTGTGCCCTGTGATGCCGATCTTTGGGAGTGCAATGTCACAGTCTCTCACCTGGGTGTCAGACCCACAAGATTTACAGTGGGCAGGATGCATAACACTCCATGGAGGCAGGACTACAGTCCATCCGCTGGCGGCGACGGCTGCACAGTGGTGGTGGTGCCGGTGCAGGTGGCGGTGCTGCCAGTGGTGGGGGAAGGCTCCAGCCCTTCCCCTGCAGCCTTGGACGGCTGCCCACTGGGCTGCTGCTGCTGCCAGTGGTGCTGGTGGAGGTGCTGGTGGCGGTGCTGATGGAGGTGCAGGTGGCGGTGCTGCCAGTGGTGGGGGCAGGCTCCAGCAGTTCCCCTGCAGCCTCAAACGGCTACCCACTGGGGCTGCTGATGCTGGCAGTGGTGCTGGTGGTGGTGCTTGTGGCAGTGCAGGTGGCGGTGCTACCAGTGGTGGGGGGAGGCTCCAGCCCTTCCCTTGCAGCCTCGGAGGGCTGAAGTGCCATGGTTGGTGTTGGGGGCTCAGATTCTGTCATAGCACCAGGCCTCCTGTCCCTCCTGCCTGCAGGGGCAGGCCCTTTGCCCTTACCGTGTGGTGGTGCCTCCTTGCCCTTGCCTTGTGGTGGTGCCCCCATGCCATGTGGTTGTGCCTCCTTGCCCTTGGCAGCTGGTGGTACATCCTTGCCCTTCCCCTTGGCAGCTGGTGCAGGCACACTGCTAGTGCTGATGGGTGTCTCCTTGGAGCCTCTTACACCTGCAGTAGCTGCAGAAACTACAGTGGCCGTGGACTGGGTGGCTGAGGTGTTGGCCTGGGTTCTGCCAACCCTGGCCCAACATGAAGGACAGGGGGGGAGGGGTAGGGAAGAGGTCAAGTGTGGAGAGGAAACGCTTCTTAGGGACATTGGGGCAGGAAGAGGGTGACGGTTTGGGAGTGGAGGAAGAGAGTGTTGTTGTAGGAGGTGTCTGTCTGCTGGTTTTTGGGTGCAGGTGCATGGGCTGGATGATGTTGTGAGGTAGATGGCTGTTGGGTGTCTGAGTGCTTCCGTTTGTGTACTTTGGGAGGAGTGGGCACAGACACTGTGCGAGAGGACACAGGGAACGTGTGCATGGATGTAGTGGTGGTGACTGCCAGTGAGGGGCTTGTAGTGATAGGCATGATGGTGATGGGGGTAGTGGGTGTGGATGTAGTGCATGCAGGTGTGAGTGGAGATGCTAATGGTAGGGGAGTGGAGGATGAGGAGGAGGGGGACAGTGGAGGCAGTGGATGTTGGCATGTCTGCATCTTGATGGTGTTTGTGTGAGAGCCTGTGGGATGAAGTGTGGTGCTTGTGTTTGCCTGAGCCACTCCTGTGTGTTGTCTTGGGTGCATGCTGGTCTGTATGTGTGCTTGGGATAGGTTGGGGTTCAGGAGAATGGGACTGGGACTGGGCAGAGGAAGTTGGAGGAGGAAGTCTAGAGACAGGAACAATGGCTGCAATCAGGGAGGAGGCCAGAGCCTGGAATGATCTCTGTTGGGCTGCCACACCACAGTGAATTCCCTCCAGGAAAACATTTGTATGTTGCAAATGCCCTGCCAGGCCCTGGATAGCATTCACTATGGTTGACTTGCCAACAGAGATGGATCTCAGGAGGTCAACAGCCTCCTCACTCAGGGTGGCAGGGCTAACTGGGGCATGTCCTGAGGTGCCTGGGGCAAAGGAGATGCCCACCCTCCTGGGTTGGTGGGCACAGGAAACACGCTGAGGGGCTGCTGGGAGGGCAGTGCTTGTACAGAGGTGGTGGCTGTACCTGTAGTTGGGGTGGCCACAGGGCTGTCCGCCACCTCTAGGGAGCTTCCATCGGAGGAGGTATACTTTCAGAACTGTCCCCTCCTGTCTTCACCATGGTGCTCCCCTCGCCCTCCATCCCACTGGTGCCCTCACCGTCCGTGGATTTGGGCTCCTGGGCCCTATGGGATGCAGCGCCCTCCGTTGCCGGTACCTCTGCTCCTCCGCCAGATGATGCTAATGCACAGAATGACAGGGTGACAAAACAAAAAGGGGGGGGAGAGACAGAGGATGCACTTGGTCAATGCCAGCAACAACACCACCATTGGCGTACACAACACACAGGGGACAGCCCTACGCACTAGGCAATGCACTACCAGTCACAATGTTAGTCACCAGGCCATGGACAGTAATACCTAACGCCAGTTGCAGCATACCTGAGACCGACAGAGCCTTGTCCAGTTGTAGATACCCACTAGCTTGTTTGGAGGTGGAGTTCATCAGCGCCTGCCCAACATGGTACCTACCCTGCAAAGTCCGGCCTGTTCTAGGTGCACCGACAGGTGCACATCCCCCACCCAGAGACCACACGCAAGTACTATATTGGGAACTGTACTCATCCCCTTGTAGCTGCTGTGATGCCCTCAAGCACCCATCCAGCTCTGGATAGGCCATCGCCAGTATGCGGAACATCAGGGGGGGTCAGGGTTCAACGGGCACCCCTTCCTCATTGGGAGGCCATCCCCAGCTGAGCCTCCGCCGTCTTCCATGCCCAACGTCTCAGGTCCTCCCACTGTTTGTGACAGTGGGTGCTCCACCTGCCGTAGACCCCCAGGGTCCGCACGTCCTTGGCGATGGCACGCCATATACCCTTTTTCTGATGGTGATGACCTGCAGAAAAAAGAACATAGAAAAAGGTATCAGTCATACCGCCCGGCCTGTTACACTCATGGCCCACCATAACCCTCCCATCCCCTTATGCATAGACATTGCCCACCACACATGCAGCACGCTACCCTGGACCCCTCAACAAACCCCCCTCACACGAGGCCCTCACATACAGCAGTCCATGCATTCATGCCCCATGCATCGTGCTCACAGTGTATTCACCTGCTGTTCTGGAGGCCCATACAGCATTCGGTACTGGGGTAGGACACCATCCACTAGTCTCTCCAACTCCGCAGCGGTGAAGGCAGGGGCCCTTTCCCCAGTGACTCGAGCCATGGTCGGTTCCAGACACAGGTCACAGCAGCACTTGCAGTGTAGGTCCTCTCCTGTTGAAGGTCAGGTAGCAAGTGAGTGAACAGATAGAAAATGGAGGTCACGTCCGCTGCGGTGCGTACCGTCACCGCCGGCATACATCACCATTGGCTACTGTAACCCATAGGGCCCAATGACAACCAATGAGGAGTTGCACGGCAGTACTCAACCGCCTCCCGCAACGGCACACAAAGTCAGCAGCATTACCTCATTTCCACCTGTCCATCCACACAGGACAGGCAGACGCCATTTCACGGGGGGCAGGCCATGGCACCTAACTGCGTCACAGCAGACATATGCACATTTCGGACCTAAACATCAAACATACTGTTTCTGTCACAACATGCAATGCATTGTACATTGAGGAAATGTGGGAAACTGACCAGCTGCTCATCGTTTTGCCCCCCCCCCAGATTACAACCACTGAGGATGAATAGGAGATGGAGACATCCCCCTGTGTACAGACCCCTGGTGGACTTGGCAGCAATGGAGGACAGGCACATTATTCTCACCTACAGACTTGATAGGGCCACAATCCAAGAGGTGTGTGCCCAATTGGAGTCGGACCTGATCTCAGCTATCCATCAGCCCACTGGCATCCCCCCTCCTATGCAAGTCCTATCTGTGCTCCATTTTTTGGCAACTGGCTCCTTCCAAGTGACAGTGGCCTTGGCAGCAGGAATGTCACAGCCAATGTTCTCAATAGTGCTGACCAGAGTGTTGTCTGCCATGATGAATCACATGCACAGCTACATCGTTTTCCCCCAGGTGGAGGATTTGGCCACAGTGAAAGCTGATTTCTATGCAATGGGACATATCCCCAACATTATTGGGGCAATTGATGGTACACATATTGCATTTGTCCCACCCCCCACTCCCCAGAGAAATGAACAGGTGTTCAGAAATCAAAAGAGCTTTCACTCTATGAATGTGCAGATAGTGTGCCTGGCGGGCCAGTTCATCTCCCATGTGAATGCAAAGTATCCTGGGCCTGTGCATGATGCCTTTATCCTGAAGAATGGCAGCATCCCATATGTGATGGCTCAACTCCAAAGGCACCGGATGTGGCTAATAGGTGAGCCCATGGTCCACACCCAGTGTATGTTGGTTTATGGGTGTGGGGTTTGCCCTAAGGTTTAGTGTCTGGCCAACAGGAATCCCTCGATATTTGAAGGTGACTCTGGTTACTCAACCTCTCATGACTACTGACCCCATTGAGGAATCCCAGGTCAAGGGCAGAGGAATGTTACAATGAGGCACAGGGGGGAACAAGGCGAACTATAGAGCGAACCTTTGGCCTCCTGAAGGCCAGGTTTTGGTGCCTCAATCTAACAAGTGGTTCCCAGTGCTACTCACCCAAGAAGGTGTGGCAGATCATTGTGGCATGTTGCATGTTGCATGTTGCACAACCTTGCCTTGCGTCGCCAGGTGCCTTTTCTGCAGGAGGATGAGGCTGGAGATGGGCGTGTGGCAGCAGTGGAGCCTGTGGACAGTGACGAAGAGGAGGCAGAGGATGAGGATGTGGACAACAGAACATCAATCATTCCACAGTTCCTCCAGCGACACACACGTAAGACACTATAAATTCACCTTCCATTGCAGTTTTTTGTTGGATATTTTCACTGGCAGGCTGCTGTTCCCACTCTATTGCCACTTACTGTACCCTTTGACATGTCTATTCACAGATATCTGTGCCCCACTCTGGCTCCTGGTGTCATGACTGCAGCCAACTACAGGTCATACCTATGTATACATCACTGTACAGTCTAATTGCAATGTCTACAGATTGTTAAATGAATACATACTTAAATCATTTGACATACTCCATACTTTTTTCAAAGGCTGTTTATTTAAGTGCTTAGAAGTAAATGGGGATGTGCAATGGGCTTGGGTGATGGTGGAGGAAAGTCCAGGAAAGATTCCAGTCTATTTGTACCACAGGTGCATTGTCTAATGGGGCATAGGAAGGGCAGCAATGGCAGTTCAAGCTGGACAATGTAACAGAGTGGGACACAAGGGTGACAATCAGGAGAGTCTTATTTCCTGGAGGGGGTCTTGGAAATGTTCTCTGGCTTCAGAGTCTTAGAGGACAGGTATGGACGTGTCAGACATTCAGGACCAATTGGCTGCTTGGGGGCCTCCTCACAGGGTGGAGCATTGGGAGTGCAGGCCAAACCTTCACACTGCTGGCTAATCCAAAAATAGGGACTGGGCAAATGCTGCAGAGGTCATGACATGTGATTAGCGCCATGTGTAACCCCACCAACGTATCGGAGCCATCAAGGAGAGCATGTGACTGCTATGTGTTGTAGAGGCATATGCCCTTTTTGAACCATAGAATACATATAAGGAGTCGGCTAGAGCAGCATGCCAAACCGAGAACTACTGCTGAAATAGGTTGTCAAGGTAATATGAAAAGATACAGGCCCATATTTATACTTTTTGACGCAAAACTGCGCTAACGCAGTTTTGCGTCAAAAACATTTGCGCCGGCTAACGCCATTCTGAAGCACCATGCGGGCGCCGTATTTAAGCAATGACGTTAGCCGGCGTTAGCCGCCGGCGCTGCCTGGTGTGCGTTGAAAAAAACGACGTGCACCAGGCAGCGCCGGCGTAGGGGGATATGGAGCTTCGGCGTGAAAAAATGGGGCAAGTCAGGCTGAGGCAAATTTTTCGCCTCAACCCGATTTGCGCCATTTTTTTCCACTCCCAACCCCCATAGAAATGACTCCTAGCAAAGACAGGAGTCATGCCCCCTTGCCCAATGGCCATGCCCAGGGGACTTCTGTTCCCTGGGCATGGTCATTGGGCATAGTGGCATGTAGCGGGGCACGAATCAGGCCCCCCTATGCCACAAAAAAATAAAAATAAAATACTTACCAGAACTTACCTTATTGTCCCTGGGATGGGTCCCTCCAGCCTTGGGTGTCCTTCTGGGGTGGCCATATCCCCCTACGCCGGCGCTGCCTGGTGTACGTCGTTTTTTTCCACGCACACCAGGCAGCGCCGACGGCTAACGCCGACTAACGTCATTGCTTAAATACGACGCCCGCATGGCGCTTCAGAATGGCGTTAGCCGGCGCTAATTTTTTTGACCCAAAACTGCGTTAGCGCAGTTTTGCGTCAAAAAGTATAAATATGGGCCTTAGTGTTTCAATCAACACTGAAGATGGTGAAGAAGGTGTAGCACCACCGAATTTGCCAATCTATGAAGTGTTGGGCTTTCAGGAGGACCGTGATCCAGAGTCAGTCGTTGTACAGCTGCAAGTGTAAACTCAGAAGCCGCTTAATCACCAAAGGACCTATGCGACTCACAAGATTTCAGATCAGACGCTGAATGTAGTGAAAATGCTGAGGCTAATAAATATCCTATGGACAATTATTGTGTATACACTGATATCATACTTTTAACTAATAGTATGTCTTTTGCTTTCTGTTTGAACCGTAGAAAACAACTGTAGAAAGAGATGCTCTAGAGGGTTCCTCGCCAAAGGTTAAAATGTAATTTTTTTACTGCTTATGCTGTTCCAGACAGTCTGAAAGTATTACAAGCCACAAAAAAGAGGCGCACAAGAAATGTGTTTGCACCTACAATAGCATCGATTTTGAAAAGGAAACTCCGGGTGTACCCTATGACGCCTTATGGCCTGTTAAGGTTTTGCAACGCCCATTGTGAACACATGTGTTAAACGTGACTATTATCACCTGTGTTGCGGGCATAAAATGAATGAGCCACAGCAGGAGGCTCACAACTGTCTATATGAGTCGTACACTGCAAGAACAATTCAACACATATGTAACCGGTTAGACCCACACAAGGTATATAAGTTGTTAAGGGTGGTGAACGGGTTGTCAGCTGTGAAGAAAGGTGTCCACGCTGATATGATTAAGGTCTTGGCAGCAGCGGTCAATGAGATCCGATACACTGCTGAGCCCTGCTCAAAACTCAAACGCATGCAGGGGCTGAGTATCTTTTTTTGACAAAATCTTGATAGAAAGGGTCATAGAAAGACGAATGTGTGATATTTATTACAAAAATAGAAGAATGAGGTCTTTAGCCCCATGAAAGTTGTTTTAAAAACAAGTACAGAGGTCGTGGATAGCAGACCATCACTGTGTTACTTAACGCTACATACTTACTCACTCTTAGGACAAGAATCAGAGTGTCGCGGTGCAAGATGTCTATGAGTTACACCCAGGCTACATCTGTATCGGGAGATTGATATATATGCTGGTTAAAGAAAGAATAGCTGAAATACACCCTGTGACTCTGCCTTATCTGAACATTTCAGAACCTTCGGGCACGCTGCAGTGCAACAGCCCTGTGTTTATAACCAGCTGGTGTATCAATGCATGGTTACCAGCAACGGGTGAATACTGGAGCTTGTACAAAGACCGTGCGGGTGAGTTAAGACCATTGACAGGGCTACCCCATGCTTTGAAACTCCTGACTGAAGATTATTTCACAAATTAAGGTCCTGTGTTGTCCGACCTAAAACTGTATGAACTGTTGAATGCTGTCAGTATCCTGAGGGTCCAGAGAGAGTTATAGGCAGGGGTAGCGGGAAGTCATGTCTAGAGCTATTGGGAGTATAGCTATAAAAATATCAAAGCGTGTGATGCTGAGACCTAGTAGAAGGAACTGTTCTGAGTAATATGTGTAACATGGGTCGTACTATGTATACATAGTCAAAAGGCCTCACAGTGTCCAGCAGCGTCAACAGCTATAAGCTATGTACAGCCAATTGTCAAGTACACTGTGTTTATGTTGTGCTGACCCACTTTTTTTATGTTTAATAAAATTACATTACACAAAACAAAGGTCTTTCATTTCACGGTTGCGGTGTGTGACAGCATGATGGGGATGCTTCAAGGAAGCTTTATTACGATACACTAGGGATGGAAGCTTTGGAGACGGCGAAGCTCTGTTTAATTGGGCTTGAATTGAAAATGAATCTGTAAACTGATCAAGGGTGAAGACTTGGTTAGCGGGGGAAGAGGCATATTCACTCCACAAACCAGCCAGGAGACGTTTTAAGAGGAGGGCCACCGTTGTTAGCGCGCAGCTAGATTATCAGTGGCAAGGCATTAAATGTTAAAAGTTGTACCAGCGTCACCGCCGCCTTTAAAGATTTAAAGACATCTTCGCAAGAGGTAGAGTACCTCAAAAACTACAAACAGACGCTGGAAAGGAATTTTTAAACAAACCTTTCCAGAAATTATTAAAGCAGCACACTGTGGCTATATTTCACAGCCAAAAATACCTACAGATACGTGGATGTTCTACAGGCTTTTATAGATGTTTATAACGCCAGTTACCATAGGACCATCAAAATGTCTACCGTGGAGGTAATGGTAGATAATTCATTAATGGTGTGGAGAGCTGTGTATGGGAGTCGTCTTGAGGCGAGGGTCAAGAAACCTGTTTTAAAAGAAGGGGATCATATCAAGGTTTCAAAGTTGAAAGGCGTCTTGACCAAAGGCTACCAACAGACATTTAGCAATGAGATATTCTCAGTGGAAAGTGCAGAGCTTAAAGAAGAGGTATATATTTACAAATTGAAGGACTACGACGGGGAAATGGTAATTGTTGTCTTTTACACCAAAGAGTTACAAAAGGTGCCCTACAATCCGAAAAGGGTGTACAGAGTTGAAAAGATTCTGAAAAGGAAAGGCAGCAGAGCTAAGATACATGGCCTGGTCAAATGGCGGGGATGGCCCGAGAAATTTAACAGTTGGGTTTTGGACAGCTTGCTGCATGGGGTGTGAGGTGGTGCTGTAAGCGCCTAGAAGGAAACCTCACCTTTTTATGTTACGCTACTGTCCAAAGCCTTGAAGGACATGTTCCCAGACAATCAGATTTCTAATGATACAGTGAAACTGGCTAAACCAGTGGACCTGAAAGAGTCCTGGGAGGTGGCCGTAATGGAGATACAGTACCCTAGAACATGGAATACATTTACAAAGTATGAGGCTAAATTTATCACAAAGCGCTCTCAGTACTTTTTGAGCTTCCCAGTGAGTTTCCCACATGTGTATTACACCACTGTCGCAGCGGTGGTCGACGCCATCAACAGAGCCATAGCTGGCTTTGAAGAGTATGCGACTATACATCTGGTGTCGGATCACTTAAGAAGAAACGTTTTTCTTAAAGCCCCAGAGCTCGATACCAGGTTTACCTGTCCCGGTAAATTACAAAGGGTTTTAGGGACCGTATAACATGTAAAAAGACAGGTGGATCCATGCTCTACGTGTCCCGATATTAACGGTGGATTTTATATACTCTACGTGTATGGTGACATCATAGAACCTCAGAGGATCGGGATAGTTCTTCGCCATTGTTGAGATGGGTCCTAGTGAAGGGAGAAAATAACACAATGGTTAATAAACAGCATCACAAACCCGACTACGTGGCAATTTCCAAAAACCATTTTGACACTATAACCATCATGGTCTACAACGATCAGTCAGAGCCGGTGGCCTTTAACTAGGGGAAAGTTATTGTTGAGCTTCATTTAAGGCTGCGCCGCAATGGTGACAATTAGGCAGTTGTGATGGTCATTGTGAAAACATACGGGGATCTCTCTATGTACAGGTACTATTATAGAGTTCAGGCCGGCTATGGAGGACAGCTGCCCTACTTTCAAGGGGCCGCTGTTATGTACGGGGCCGGATTGGGGGGCTTCTTTTGGAGTTTCTTCAGATCCATGCCTTTTTTGAGACGAGGGTATGAATTTGCAAAACCTCACGTTAAAGCGGATGCTACAAACATAGCCAATGACGTTGTGGGCTCTGTAACAGCTTTCGCCGAGCACATGAACAAACAGCCCCAAGAAGGAGCTGGGTTGTTGTACAAGGCGCATGCAGTGTTAAAGTTAAAAGGAAGCAAAGGGCTGTGAGGTGTAGGGGCAATGCCTTTAAAAAACAGAGGACTTCTTCAAAAAAGCCCACACAATAGAAGAGCCATAAGACAGAAGAGATCTTCCAAGAAGAAGCAGAGAACACTCTCTAGTGCAAATATTTTTTAAATCCACAATCATGGCCTTCGTACACTGCACCTCGGGTGAATGTGCCAAATCTGAGCTAGATTTGTTTTCTCTTAAACCCACATCGACCAGCATTGAGAACTGTTTTTTCATGGAAGTATCCCCCCTAGCCGCTCTGACACCTCTGGTGCAGATAAAGTTTTATGTGTTGGGGTCCACAGATATGTATTTGGATCTCAACAACACTCTGCTACACCTCGTCTGCAAAATAACCAAAGCGAGCGGCACCAACATCGAGGCTGATGCTAAAGTGGCGCTGATCGCCTACCCTGTCAAAACCATGTTTAATCAAGTGCACATTAACCTGGGTGATCAACTCATCATGCAAAGTGATAACATGTATGCCTACAGGGCCTACACAGAGAGTATTCTAAATTACAGTTGCAAAGCCCTGGACACACAGCTTTCAGAAGGGCTCTTCTACAAAGATAATCAAGCGCATTTTGAGGACATTGCATTGTCAGGGGACAACAATGATTTTTAAAAAAGAGCTCGCTTCGCCGCCGGCAGTAGACAGTTTGACCTCCTGGGGCGCATACATTCAGACCTTTTCTTCCAAGATAAGCTACTCGTCAATGGTGTAGATCTTAAGATCAAACTCAACTGCAACAAGGACGCGTTCTGTCTCATCAGCGGCAAAGCGGAGCAGTATAAACTGGTTATATTGTCCATGAGCCTGTTTGTAAAGAAAGCGAAAGTGTCACCGAGCGTTAGACTGGCCCACACTGAAGCTTTACAACTATTGAACGCCAAGTACGTCATTGAAAGAGTGGCTCTGAAGATATTCAGCATCCTCGCTGGTACTAGATTAACACAGCAGCAAAATCTATTTCTGGGGCAACTCCCAAAACTTATCATCATAGGGTTTGTGAACAATACTGCTTTTAGCTGGCTCATACCGCTAACCCTTTCAACTTCAAGCACTACGACATCAACTACGCCGCTTTGGTCCACGAGGGAGCTGTTATCCCCCAAAACCGTTCACCCGAGTTTTGGAACATCCAATTTTGTCAGGGAATATCTCGGGCTGGTCTCGATAACTGGGAAACACATGCGTTACTCAGAGAGGGGTATGGGGCCAGCTACACGCTGTTTGCGTTCAACCTGACTCCTAACATCGAAGCCGATGACCACTACAAGTTGATCAAAAACGGAAATCTAAAAGCAAAAATACGCTTTACACAGGCGCTGGCTACCAACATGAACATGGTTGTATTCTGGGTATTCGACAGCGTCATTCAAGTCAATCACGCCCAATAGATTATATTTGACTATCATTAAAAGATTGTAAAATGGACACTGTACAGATACGTGACTTCTTAAGCAGGCATAAATATGCTAAGAACTACTTTTTAGGTGAATTTCCTATTGATGGGCTACCGGGGGAGATAGGCACAGAAAGACCCCGCACCCTAGTCTTTAACACCGACCCGCATTACAAGGGTGGTACACATTAGGCATTCCTGTTTCTGGATGTAGACAAGGTTAGTGTTTGACAGGTTAGCAGAATTCCCCGAGCATAGCATTTATACAAAACTGATATTCAAATAAGCAGCGCCCATGGTTGAGTATAACAAGCTGCTTGTACAGGATTCTCTATCCATCACATGTGGGGAACATTGTATATATTTTATTAGTAAAATGTCTGAGGGTATGACGTTTAGAAATTTTTTAAATCTATATTCCACCGATCTATTAAACAATGATGGTATTGTTATGAAATATGTGAAGGAAAACACAAGGACTATGTTGAGCGTTGTTAAAACAGAATACAGTCTTTGTCAAAAGTGTAAGGCCTTGTAACGCCTCTATTTGTACTGATGTTTGTTTAAAATAAAAACATTTTAAACACAAATTCAGACAATGCTTTTTTTATTCACCCACCACACATTTTAAAACCGTTTAAAATAAAAAATTAATGATGACTGTTGAAAAGTTAAAAGTGTTTATTACAAACAGTTTTCACTACAAACATTTCCATGGGTAAAGAAATAAATGAAGCAAAAATATTTAGAGACACAAACCTTTTAACAAAACTGTACAACGGTTCAAAAGTTATGATAACATTAGAGCAATAGCCAAGTGTTCATTTTGAACAGTCTCTTTTTAGGCTCCATATGTAAAGCGTCACTGCTCCTAGGCGGTGTTAGCTGCGGAAAGCAAGGCGACGTCGGCATGGTGGGACTCATGGTAAAAACACCAGGAGTCGCATCTTTCAAACTTTTAAGCCTACGCCTGTGGTCGGAATTACTGACGATCATGGAGGGGATGTTGACTTCCGCAGCGGCACTGAGGAACTTCTCACATCCTCTAGGAGCATTTTGTGTCGATAGTGTTTTACTATACGTGAGACCTCTGACCAGATCGTACATGTGTGATCCAGCAATCGGTTGTCCCTTGTAAACGAATTCACCCCGGTCGTTCCAAGAGGTCAGATCTTTAGTAACAGTCATTTTACTGAGCTGCATTTCCACTGCCCCTCTATACCTCTGACTTATATTTGTTAAAAGGTCTTTGACAATGGCATCTGTGGGGGGCCGGGTGTCCTGGGTCTTGCGGCACTACAGGGGCTGCTGCAGGCTGTTCAGTGTCGGGGGTATACAGAGTCAATTTGTTTTTTTCAGAGGATAGTTGTTTGTAATACGGTAAAAAGTTTAGAAGGGCTCCTGAATAAAGCCCCGCTTTGTCGTGTGGTTTTAAATCGGTTAAAAATGGCTTTGATCTCAGCGTTGAGATGCTGCATCTCATTTCTACATATGTCCCAGACGTCGGTGGTAGAAGGGTCCAACTGTTCCAGCTGCTGGAGGGGCACAAGGTACATTTTTGGGGCGTGCTCCATCAGGTCCTCGACAAGAGCCCTGTAATTAGAGGTATAGGTATACCCAGCAGTGCCCCTATAAAACCTCCAGGCTGTTTGACCAGTTTCCTTTTAGAAAGAAGCGACGCCCTTTTATTGCTGAGCTTCTTAATAATGTGACGCTTCTTCTTCAGAACACAGAACTGGCTGGTTGATATTGGGACATTACCTTTTAGGGTGTTTAGGGCTATTTTTGAAATGGTCGCCACTAAATCGTCCAAAGCAGCCTACAGGATAGCCTTTCTTTTCAGGGGGCTGTCTGTCACCTGCATTTTTAGGAGGTCTAAATTACGCCATAGCCACGCAGACATGAACGCGACCTTATATTACAAGGTTTAGAGTGTAAATGTTATAAAAGTCCTTTTAACTGGAGTTTTTATAGGCTCTGGGGATTGTTTTAGGCATGTAAGTGGCAGAGAGGTCAGGTGGGAAAATACAGGTGCGTCGTCTGTAGTCTTCTAGAGTACTGGCTTTTAAACCTGCCAGTAAGTAGCCGTGGGGTTTTGCGGTAGCATCATTAAACGCTTACATGAAAAACTGTGTGTTTCCAGGGTACATCTGTTTAGCTATAATTGATATCTAAAGCTTGTCGCAGGGGTTTTAAATAAGACCAGGTATGAGGCATTGAGAGTCATGGAACAACTGCTCTTACCCCTGTAAAACAAGTTCTGCATGATGTAGCATATGCTCAGATTACGATGATGTGAATATTGAGTCAAAACCCCCTCGATCTCGAGGTGGTCCCCGCCTTCGTGCATGAGATCGTCCACAACAACCATGTTTCCAAGGTGTTTAGGTAACAAGTCATCGTCATTGAGATTACTGGGAATGCCTTCTATAAATCGGATGTGTGGAAACTTTAGGGATAGTTCCGTGTAAAGATCTTGCCAGCAGGAATAAAGCCATACAATGTTGTTAGGGGTCTGAGATAAAACACCGGGAGCGTTTTCTAACAGTGTTTTTATGAAATAACTTTTACAGCTATTTGAGGGACTTGCTAAGATGCACCAGAATGGGTGTTGCAGCCTGGTGTCCATAGCGGTTGGGGTTCGCCTCTCTAATGTCTTTTAATAACCGTACAGCAGTGTTTTGTAGTCCTCGGTCAGGACCCGTTTATCAAACACTACTCGTAAGGTTTTATACAATGGTTGTGTTGTAATTTCCCACTTTTTTTGGACCTGACTCTGCTTGGGTCATTTACGACTATTACGTTGTTATTTTTGCGATCGCTCGATGCGTTGTACTCATGCACCAGACCCTGCAGACTGTCAAAATGTATTTTAACTGTATTGCTGACATTTAAAGTGATACTGTTGACTTTCATGCACACCCTGTTGTTAGAGGTTTTATAACTATGGGTCTTGGGTCCAGAGGAGATGTATTTGAGAATGTACTCATCCTTTTCGAGCTCGCTGGTGAAATCCCCTAGATAATCACTCAGTGGAGGATCTTCATCACCCTCTTTACTCACAAAAATAACAGAATCAGCGTTGTGGTACAAACAACGATCCTGAAGCTTATCCAACAACCTGTAAAGCTCTAGACGAGCATGAGCAGTTGTGAAGCACGCTATGAAGATGTTTATATTGTTACACATTGTGAGGTACTCTTTGGCGTATTTCCTGTATGAAATGGCCATCTCATCGTCTATGAATTCACAACTGGACACGTCGTAAGATGGTGCAAATAAATACTCAAAAAGATCTCTTGATCTGTGATAATGGATGTGTTTGACTAATTGGTACGCTGTGCAAATTTTCCCTACAAGGAATTGAGACAGAGCTTAGCTAACTGGCCTCTGACGGGGTTAACCTTAATGAACTCAGGTCTCAGCGTAATACCCTCTTGGGCTTGATAATCATCAATGTACTTTTGCTTCAAAGGCTCAATGACGCACCAGTTGGGATATCCCGTTGCATCCTGTTTGTCTCTGAGAAACAAGTTGATGTACTCAGCAAAGAACAGGGTTGTGATGTGCAGGAAGCACCAAATTTCCAGTATTTTACAGAGGCGGTACCCTTTCTCGAGGGCCGTCTGCACCTTGATGGTACTCCATGTCCCCTCCAGGAGCCTTTGCTCATCACTATGTCTACATTCACTAGTCTGTTTACTGTCAGTGCATGTTCGACATAGGGGGAACATCAGCTTGCTGTCAAATCTGTACGGAAGCACCAGGAAGTTAAGCTTCCACGGAGGGTGGATTTGACACTTAATAAGACCAAAGTACTTGTGTAGGGACTTAAAATTCCTATATATGATCCTAGGATGCCCCACCAGGTACAACTTCACCTTGTTCACAAACGGATTCAGACCGGTGAAGTCGTAGTAGTGTATTTTCTCACCCTCACCAGCGACCCGGTACAGTTGTATGACGTTTGTACGACTGCCAAATAAGGTGTTGCGGGGTTCAAATGGTGCTGGTAACTGCCAGCACTTAATGAAAGCACTGAGTTCCGCATCTTTTGTTAACTCATCTAACCACTTATGTTCCCAAAGGGTTCTCAGGACAAAGCTGCTGTTTTCAATATACTACGACTTTGCCAGAGTATGACGATGCAGATCTTCAAACGTGGTGCCTTGCAGTCTATTAAACTCTTGGGGCTTGTAACAATGCAGACACCTATAGTAAACCGTTGAACTCAAAGGCGGTTGGTACCCCGTTAATTAAAGCATAACCATCTAGGTAGTAGCGGCTCAAGTGGTATTTGCCGCCCTGCAGCGCGTGTTGAATGAAGATGTTCTCTTTATTTGAGACGTACATGAGCCACTGAATAGATGGGGTGGAGTAAAGTTTCTGTTTACCATTATAGAGGTTAGACGGTACTAGGGCTATGGTTTCAGGTTCTAAAAACATGTGCTGATAAACAGACATACACATGGAAGCCAGCGTAATGTTCTTAAATGGGTCTAGGTATTCCACGATTTCTTTCCTCTTATGGGATTTGGTTTTGATAATCCAGACCCGTTTCTTCATCTCCACCACAACATCTCTGAAAAGGTTGCAAGCTTTTCACAAGATCATGACATCCGCCTGACAGTAAGCTTTCAACTCTGTTTGAAAATGAAACCGATTTCACGGGTTTTCATCGTACCACTGTGGAAATCTCTCTTTTTCAAACGGCATCATTTACTCAATGCTGTAACTGTCGGGCGGAGGCATAGGCCCTCTATAATTCTGATTAGCCCATGTGTTAAAAAAGTGAGGGAAATAACCTTTTCATCCTTCAAAACCTTGGATTTTGGCAAATTGCTCAACTTCATGGGCAGAAAATTCAAGGTGTCTATGAACCTAATTTCAAAAGGCACAACCTTTAACAGCATCAATATGGAACCTTGGGTTATGAGCTCCATGGCCAGCTTTTCACGAATTAGGTCCCAGAGAATAAAGAACGAGTCGTAGCCTTTCGAGTTGTGAGCCAGCATTGTATACTTGTAGTATTTCTGTTGCATGAACGTGTTGAGGAAATCGTTCACGCACGTCCGGCCTTCAAACTCCCAGTTTTCATCGGCTGTTAGATGAGGGGCATAAATGTAGCTAGGCTGCTGCACACCGGTACCCTGCATACACTTATATCGAATACGATATAGTCTTCTGTTTTTTTCTGGGGAAGCCTTCGAGCATGTAACACTCGTGTGCTATTCCGGCTATAAAATACGCTTTACACCTGGGACATTGCATACCTTTACAATCGAGGTTGTCAGCCTTGTAGCGTCCACAAGCCCGACAGTTTGATTTAAGGACGTACTGTGCAAGGCTGATGTATATGTTCAAGCAGTCTTGCGACCGACAAAACATCTTACACGTCGAGCAGTTCAACTTCTGGGCATCGCCGTCGACGCACCCGTCACTCTGACACATGTTACATTGCATTTCACACTGGTGTCTGGTCCGGTTGATGTATATGTGGTTGCAATGCTCGCACACGTACTTGGCACCTAGAAAACCCTTCAGATTGAGGATACTGTAAAAGTGTTTTTCGTGATGTAGCACAGAAATGGTCTTGTTTTTCACTCGCTCAACGGTAGTGAAGTACTTCAAAGAACCGCTGTGGTTCAGAACTTTTACCGTAATGGCTAAATGGTTCACAAAAAGGCCTAGATCCCCAAAACCAACCAGTCTGTCGGATAGTAGTTGAATCGCCTCGTGGGCAGCTGCAGCCATAGACATAATGACGTTGTCTGGGGTAGCTCGGTCCACCAACAACCCTGCGATGCTCGCCGCACGACACATATTGGTAGCTCTGGTGTTAAAGTCGAGCAACCATCGATATTTCTTGATGATGATTTTACGGTACATGACGCTCTTTAAGGTTCTGGAAGCACCACCATCACAATCCCTAACAACGAGGACGATGATTCTAAAGGTCCCAAACGCCAGTAATTCAGCCATGCTCTGTAAAGGCTTAGACAGGTTTTCTACAAACATCACAGCGTCAAACACATCTTGAGACGACCGTCTGGTGAACAGAGGACTGTTGAGACCCTGCCTCTGAAAACGCAGCTGGATGAAATCGTTAGGTTCCACATTGTGCAACAATTGTTCCATGAGCATTTCTACTGCCTGGTGTATAGCTATAACACCCTGATCAGAGGAGTTTAGACAGTCTAGGTTAACAAACCTAAACTCTTCATAGTGCTCTGTAGCGTTAAACCTCTCTACAGTACGACTGTACCTTCTGACACTTTCTAAAAACACCGGTTCTGAATCCTCAGCTTGAGGATCGGTGCAGGATGGAGGGCTCCCTGGAATATCATTCGATGGTAGATGACAACGGCTCGCTGTTGGGGTATTTTTATGCCTCCTTGTAAGGCTTAGTCTGACTTTCTTTATTTTCTTATTAAAAGCTTACGGTTTCTAGCATTATTAGCCCACATCTGTTTCTTGCAAGCCCAATTGTTTTTAGGCAACCGGCCACAGCCTATTTGAAACAATAGTTGGTGTACTTACAGGAGATGTCCATGCCATTTCACCTAATATGAGCGGGGATCCATCAGGATGTTTGGGGTTGAGCCGACTCTTAACTTTACCCCTTGAGGCCCTGAAAATGCCTATATTCTCTCCTAACTTTATGTTTTGAGGCCTTATGGGAAGAGTTTTAGGTGTTGAGGGTTATGCTTTTAGAAGTTTTAAACAGTTGGGGGCTGGCTCTCGCAGCTTTTTGGTTTTGAGCGCTCATAAAGCACGTAGAGCTTTATTGAGTACATCCTGGGTCTTCTTTTTATATTTAGACCTAAGGAAACCAGTATTAATAAATGTGGCTATTACATTTGTTTGGTCGGCCTGCATACATAGTCATGCGGGTATATTACTTATGTCTACATCTGCTGAATCGCAGGATTGGACCACCTCGCTTCTACACTGTGCTAGCCTCTGTATTAAAGCCCTCACGGTGGCTCTGGAGGGTGCAGTATTGTGTCCATTCTTACCCAGTTTTAAAGTCTTCAGGGGTAGTCTGAATTTTAGCTGTCTAACAGATTGGTGTATTTCTTGTATATATGTGTCCAGGACTTTAGTATGGTCCAAGCACCATGCCACATCATAACCTGTAAAAGCACACCAACACATAGGAAGCTATTAATGGTAAAATAAAAAAGAATAACAGTCAAGACATCTTTGTTTAGGATGGCCAATGACATTGATCTCTGATATATAAATCTCTAGATACAAATATATTGTTGCATTGCCTCCATTTCCTCTGGGGACAGCGTTGGCTCTTGGGGATCCTACGCACAGAAGAGACAAAGAGGAGTTTTAGCCCCTAACGCTTTTTTATGTTACCTTCATATTTGCAAGGTAACCACACCGTTAAATATTAGTTGCAGCGTTACCAATCCTCAAGACTGTAAGCCTTATTAATTACTTAGTATACACACACTTTTAGAGGTATATACAAATGTAACATTCAAGATTTGTTTTTAACATATGCATTTAAAAATAAAATACATTTTACACATTCTCGCTCATGATGTTAGCTGTTAAGTATCCTTGCAATCCATTCACATGTTCTCAAAATTACAAGCCTGAAAAAAACCTAGTGGCATATTTATACTCTGTTTGCGCCGGAATTGCGTCGTTTTTTTGATGCAATTCCGACGCAAAACTAACTCCATATTTATACTTTGGCGTTAGACCCGTCTAGCGCCAAGGATCTGGGAGTTTGCGTCATTTTTAAGCGTGGACACCTACCTTCCGTTAATGATATGCAAGGTAGGCGTTCCCGTCTAAAAAATTACTCCGAGGCATGTGCGCCGTATTTACACTCCCGGGCAAAAATGACGCCTGGGAGTGGGCGGGTCAAAAAAAATGACGTCCAGCCGTTTTAGCGTCATTTTTTAACACCTGGTCAGGGCAGGCGTTAAGGGACCTGTGGGCTCGGAAGGAGCCCAGAGGTGCCCTCCCATGCCCCCAGGGACACCCCCTGCCACCCTTGCCCACCCCAGGAGGACACCCAAGGATGGAGGGACCCATCCCAGGGAACTTAAGGTAAGTTCAGGTAAGTATATTTTTTTTATTTTTTTTGTGGCATAGGGGGGCCTGATTTGTGCCCCCCTACATGCCACTATGCCCAATGACCATGCCCAGGGGACAGAAGTCCCCTGGGCATGGCCATTGGGCAAGGGGGCATGACTCCTGTCTTTGCTAAGACAGGAGTCATTTCAATGGGGGTTGGGAGTCCAAAAAAATGGCGCTAATCGGGTTGAGGCGAAAATTTTGCCTCTGCCTGACTTGACCCATTTTTTGGCGCCCAAGCTCCATTTTCCCCTATGCCAGCGCTGCCTGGTGTAAGTCATTTTTTTTTACGCACACCAGGCAGCTCCGCCGGCTAACGTCATTCCATAAATACGGCGCCCGCATGGCGCTTTGGAATGGTTGTGCGCCAAAAAGTATAAATACGGCCCCTAATGTTTACATTTCTCAATTACCCTGAGATGTTTATAAAAAAAGGCCACATGGTGGTGCTGATGTATACCATAAGCTCTAAGGAACTGGGTTCAGACCACTCAAAATATTATTTACACATATCCCTGCATCCTTTATAGGCCATGTAATACCACATGATTACAGTGAATATATATATATATATATATATATATATATATATATATATATATAATGGAGCCCTTAATGTATGCACCCATTAAGAGTTCTGAATTTAAAAGGGGACTTGGCGATCAATAAATATATGTATATATATATAAATATTTCTTCCGCAAAATTAACCATCACAATCCAGGAGGTCCTTATATCAGCTTTTTATTATTGTTTCATAGAACAGTGCTTCCACCACCCAACGCGTTTCAACCTCAAACAGGTCTTGATCACAGGCCTGTGATCGAGGACCTGTTTGAGGTCGAAACGCGTTGGGTGATGGAAGCACTGTTCTGTGAAACAACAATAAAAAGCTGATATAAGGACCTGGAGTGCGATGGTTAATTTTGCTGAAGAATTCTATGGGAATTTTGGTCGCTAACTCCTCCATCGGCACTGGCAGCAAGAGCGAGTGATTTGGCATGCGGCCATTTGGTGATTATATATATATATATATATATATATATATATCGATCACATAACATTTTTAAAAAACGAAATACATCAAATTTATCTAAATTTATTCATATATATACAATACATAGGATGCTTGATCCTGGAATTCGGTCCAGGTTTTTACCCTCACTCTCCAAGCTCTCAACCATGTGCACTGGGGTGGGGCTGCCTTGTTAGGATGAAGGGTGGAGCCAGCTGCTGCAAAGCCAATCTTCCTCCCAAGCACATGGAGTTAATACAGGCCTCCCTCAGCCCCATGGAGAACGTTAGGCCCCCCCCACGTTTGGAGGCCCTGCTTTTGCACCCCTATACCACAGGTAGGTAAAGGGTACCCGCTTTGATGGGGCCCCCAAAGAGGGGTTCAGTTTTTAATTATAATTATTATTTTTTCTTTTTTTTTGTGTATATTTTACATTTATTTATTTTTTAAACCTGTTGCAGCCGGCATATTAACCCTCTGCACTACTTTATAGGTAATCAAAACAACCTCTAATCAAAACCTCTAATGTCAAACAGTATCTTGACATTACAAAATGTTTCCTAAAGACATTTTTCAGTATGTGTTTTTACATTATTAGTTTCATAAGTTATTGCTAAACATAGCGATCTCTGAGACTTACACCACCCTGTCCACATCACCACCAACCCTAAAGTAGACACTGCTAATAACCTTTTGTAAAATGAAGAGTGTTTGATAAACCTATTTTATAAAAAAACAACAGAGTAATAAAATTGTGTTGGCCTAAACTACATAGCCGTGGATTACAATATTAGAAAACACTTAGGGGGTCATTCTGACCTCGGCGGTAAAAGGCGCCTACCGCCGGTCAGAAATCCTCCATAATCCCGCCGCGGTCGCGGAAACCCGCCACGGTCATTCTGACCCGCAGAAGGCAAACCTCCGAAAATCCGACCGCCACAACAGACCGCCAGACCAGCGGTCGGCGGAAAGGTGGAGGTGACCAAACCTCCACCGCCACGCCAACAGAAATACGCCCATCCCATTACGACCCACGAATCCACGCGGCGGTCATTCAAACGCGGTATTCCATTGGCGGGACACACCGGCGCGGTCAGAATACCCACCAACGAACAAAACTCACCCACATTGGACGATTTGAATCCCACACACCTGATACACATACACACACCACTCCCACACACACAATACAATATAAAACACCCACCCACATCACCCACAAACCCCTACGCTTACAAAATCGTAAAGAAGGCAAGAGAGAGACACCAGCATCCAAAACATAACAGCCACAGCCACTCAACACCATCACCCACACACTATCCACCCACAAAACAACACACACCACCACACTCAACTCACTTAAATACACATACTCCACCCCACACATCATACACACCACCCCATGGCACCCCAAAGACAACCCCGCTTCACAGACGAAGAACTCAGGGTTATGGTGGAGGAAATCGTTCGTGTAGAGCCCCAGCTGTTCGGCACACAGGTCCAATACACCAGCATTGCCCAGAGGACGGAGCTATGGCAGAGGATTGTCGACAGGGTGAACGCAGTGGGACAGCACCCCAGAAATCGGGAAGACATCAGGAAGCGATGGAACGACCTACGGGGGAAGGTGCGTTCCATGGTATCCAGGCACAACATCGCCGTGCAGAAGACTGGCGGAGGACCCCCACCTCAACCCCCACAATTCACATCATGGGAGGAGGAAGTCTTGAACATCCTGCATCCTGACGGCCTCGCAGGAGTCGGCGGAGGAATGGATACTGGTAAGTTGAAGCTTCAATACTGCTTCCCCCCCACCTGCATGCCAAATCAGACCCCAACCCTCACCCCCATCCTCGAACCCCACCCTCACCCCCACCCCCATCCTCACCCCCACCCTCACCCCCACCACCATCCTCACCCCCACCCTCACCCCCACCACCATCCTCACCCCCACCACCATCCTCACCCCCACCCCCAGCACACCTATTCCCCGCCAATGTCTCACCATCACAACCCACACATCCCAAAACCTAGGCCTGCATGCGTCCACTAAGCATGGACACCCATCACCAAAGCATGCCCAATGCATATACACATCCCCCCCACAAGCCACCCTCACCAAAGCCCCCACACACGAATGCCAGCACTTGGGGACACGGGAACCCACAGATACACCCATATGCCACACATTGAAACTATAACCATACCTCTATACCCCTGCAGGACCCGACCGTCAACACACCGCGGCGGAGGGGCCAGAATTATCCACACCCCCCACCCAAGAGGCCGTCAGCGATGACAGCAGCTCTGTCGATCTGGACACCGATGACCAGCCCGGACCATCGGGGACCTCTGGACAGTCGGTTCCCCTCACACAGGCACAGGCCACTATAGACCCTAACCCCTCTGGGAACACCAGCACAGCTCCCACCCAGCGGGCCCATGCCTCTGTCTCCAGGGCGCGTCAATCTGCGGTGTGTCTACCACTACAGGGCACCCAGGATAACCCACCACCCCAACAACAACAGGGACCTGGGGGCAGTGGTAGTGGGCACACCGGCCAGGGGGCAGAGGCCCAGGGAAACAGGGCAACTCGGCGGGCAGCTGTGCGACAGGGGGGGGAGGAGAGGCCCAGGGAACCCACTCTCCACGAGGTCCTCACCACCATCATGGGAGCATACAACCGCTCCCAGGAGACGATGGCGACGGTACTGGCCCGGTTCCAGGAGATCCAGGTGCTGCAGGAGGAACACTATCGGGGGTACAGGGAGGACATCCGAGCCATCAACACCACCCTGGTTACCATGGTAGGGCTGCTGCAGGACCTCGTAAACAGCAGGGCGGACACTGAACAACACCCAAGGGCCCCTGCCACTAGCCGGGACCAAGAACAGCCATCCACCTCCGCCGGCGCTAGTGGACAGGAGGCCCCCGCACAGCAGCAGCCCACCAGACCCCCACCTCCTGCAGGAGAAGAACCACCCCGCAAGAGGGCCCTGAGATCTCGCAAGACAGAGTAGGATGTCAAGACCCCCGCCAGCAATGGATACCACCTGATGTCATCCCACTGTCCCACATTGTCACCCTGTCCATCCTCGAACTGCCCATGCTCCATCTCTCCACAGGCCTCTGGACAATGCACCTGTGTGACTGTTACTCTGGACTCTGCCATGGACATTCCTTCACCATAGCCCCCACCCACTTGAAACCACCCATCCCATTTTGAGCACTTCAATAAACACCTATTTTGCACCAAAATATCAGGAGTCTGGCTGTGATTTCAATAGATTGTAATTGACATGACAGTGCAAATATGTCCTTGTACATGGTGAAGTCAACAAACAGCTGCCACAAAGCTGTAGTCCATGGGGAAACGAAGCACAGGACTCGTAGTGGGGACCCCAGATCTGAAATAGGGAGGGAAAAGCCAAAACTCAGTCATCATACACTGGGGCAAATAGACAGGCAGCAGAGATGCTGCAGAGTAGTTAACTTTTACTAAATTATCTTTGAAATGTTACCTGTGTCCTATTGGAAGTACTGTTCAATGATTCTGTCCCTGTTGTCTGTTTCAGCCCCGTCGTCTTCCTCCTCGTCACTCTCCTCAGGTTCCACCGCTGCCACAACACCACCGTCTCGACCATCCTCCTGCAGGAAAGGCACCTGGCGGCGCAAAGCCAGGTTGTGAAGCATGCAGCAGGCCACGATGATGTGACACACCTTCTTAGGTGAGTACATTAGGGATCCACCTGTCATATGCAGGCACCGAAACCTGGCCTTTAGGAGGCCAAAGGTGCGTTCGATCACCCTCCTAGTACGCCCATGGGCCTCATTGTACCGTTCCTCTGCCCTGGTCCGGGGATTCCTTACTGGGGTCAGTAGCCACGACAGGTTGGGGTACCCAGAGTCCCCCACTAGCCATACACGGTGTCTCTGTAGCTGTTCCATCACGTAAGGGATGCTGCTATTCCGCATGATGTAGGCGTCATGCACTGACCCTGGGAATTTGGCATTTACATGCGAGATGTACTGGTCAGCCAAACACACCACCTGGATGTTCATTGAATGGTAACTTTTTCTGTTCCTGTACACCTGCTCCCTGTCTCTTGGGGGAACCAAAGCCACATGGGTCCCATCAATGGCACCAATTACGTTGGGAATATGTCCAAGGGCGTAGAAATCACCCTTCACTGTAGCCAGTTCGCCCACCTCAGGGAAAATGATGTAGTTCCTCACGGATTTCATCAGGGCAGACAACACTCTGGATAACACCTTTGAAAACATGGGCTGAGACATCCCAGAAGCAATTCCCACGGTTGTCTGAAATGACCCACTTGCCAAGAAATGGAGTACTGACATGACCTGCACCAGAGGGGGAATCCCTGTGGGTTGGCGGATGGGGGACATCAGGTCGGGCTCCAGCCGGGCACACAGTTCATGGATAGTGGCACGGTTAAGACGGTAGGTCAGGATAATGTGGCGTTCTTCCATTGTCGACAGGTCCACCAGCGGTCGGTACACGGGAGGATTCATCCGTCTCCTCGCCCAACCCAGCGGACGGTGCCTAGGAAGGACAACATGGAGCACACAGTCAGGCAACCCACAGGTACGTACTCACAGCTAGCACAGTATACGATTCTCTATGCAGTGAATGGCGTGTATGAGTGGCTATGCAAGGCCTAGGCCTGTGTGACGCAGTTGAAATTGAGCCATGTGGGCCCTGGAAATGGCGGCTGCCTGACCTGTGAAGTGTGACAATGGGATGTGAGGTCAATGCGCTGGCGTGGCACACCGCGGCGGGCGGCGGGCCAAGACCGCGGCGCGAAGCCGCATTGGTTAACATTGAAGCCTATGGGTTTCAGGAGCCAATGGCGAAGGGCGCCGGCGGTGGCGGGACGCACCGCCGCGGTACGCACCGCCGCGGACGTGACCGCCATTTTCTATCTACTTATCCACTTGCGACTTGAACTTTCACAGGAGAGGACCTATACTGCAAGTGTTGCTGTGACCTCGGTCTGGAAGGGACAATGGCTGCTGCGACTGGGGAAAGGGCCCCTGCCTTCACTGGAGAGGAGTTGGAGAAACTTGTGGATGGGGTCCTCCCCCAGTATGCGCAACTCTACGGTCCTCCAGACCAACAAGTGAGTTTAATTCTATCTGGATTTGGGGCCACTGGCTGGCTTGGGGGCCTGGCGGGGATGGGGTGCATGTTGGGGCTGGAGGGGGGCCTGGCGGGGATGGGGGGCATGTTGGGGCTGGCGGGGGGCCTGGCGGGGATGGGGTGCATGTTGGGGCTGGCGGGGGGCCTGGCGGGGGGCCTGGCGGGGATGGGGGGCATGTTGGGCATGGCGGGGGGCCTGGCGGGGGCCTGGCGGGGATGGGGGGCATGTTGGGCACGGCGGGGGGCCTGGCGGGGGCCTGGCGGGGATGGGGGGCATGTTGGGCATGGCGGGGGGCCTGGCGGGGATGGGGGGCATGTTGGGGCTGGCGGGGGGCCTGGCGGGGATGGGGTGCATGTTGGGGCTGGCGGGGGGCCTGGCGGGGATGGGGGGCATGTTGGGCATGGCGGGGGGCCTGGCGGGGATGGGGGGCATGTTGGGGCTGGCGGGGGGCCTGGCGGGGATGGGGTGCATGTTGGGGCTGGCGGGGGGCCTGGCGGGGATGGGGGGCATGTTGGGGCTGGCGGGGGGCCTGGCGGGGATGGGGTGCATGTTGGGGCTGGCGGGGGGCCTGGCGGGGATGGGGGGCATGTTGGGCATGGCGGGGGGCCTGGCGGGGATGGGGGGCATGTTGGGGCTGGCGGGGGGCCTGGCGGGGATGGGGTGCATGTTGGGGCTGGCGGGGGGCCTGGCGGGGGGCCTGGCGGGGATGGGGGGCATGTTGGGCATGGCGGGGGGCCTGGCGGGGATGGGGGGCATGTTGGGCATGGCGGGGGGCCTGGCGGGGGCCTGGCGGGGATGGGGGGCATGTTGGGGCTGGCGGGGGGCCTGGCGGGGATGGGGTGCATGTTGGGGCTGGCGGGGGGCCTGGCGGGGGGCCTGGCGGGGATGGGGGGCATGTTGGGCATGGCGGGGGGCCTGGCGGGGGCCTGGCGGGGATGGGGTGCATGTTGGGGCTGGCGGGGGGCCTGGCGGGGGGCCTGGCGGGGATGGGGTGCATGTTGGGGCTGGCGGGGGGCCTGGCGGGGGGCCTGGCGGGGATGGGGGGCATGTTGGGGCTGGCGGGGGGCCTGGCGGGGATGGGGGGCATGTTGGGCATGGCGGGGGGCCTGGCGGGGGGCCTGGCGGGGATGGTGGGCGTTGGGCCACTGGAAAGGAAAATGCTGAGTAACTTGAACGTGGTATTTCTCCCTCCCTGTACGTGTCACATAGGTCCGCGCCCATGAGAAGATTGGGATTTGGCGTGCCATCGCCAAGGAAGTCCGGGGAATGGGGGTCCACCATCGACGGGGCACCCACTGCCGCAAGAGGTGGGAGGACATCCGCCGCGGGACCAAGAAGACCGCCGAGTCTCTGCTGGGGATGGCCTCCCAACGTAGGCGGGGTGCCTGCCGTCAACTGAGCCCCCTGATGTTCCGGATCCTGGCGGTGGCCTACCCTGATTTGGATGGGCGCGTGAGGGCAGCACAGCAGACACAAGGGGGTGAGTAGAAGCATCATCTACTCTGTTGTCGTGCAGTGGAGGTGTCTGGGTGGGGGAGGAGGGCTGTGGGTCCCCCTAGGCCAGGGCGATATCTGTAGGCTGGGCACCCCCGTAAGCCCCTGTGTCCCCAGCCACCACCCTCAGTAGTGTGTCAGTACAGCCATCCCTGGGCCGTGTCATCCATGGGTGCAGTTGACAACTCTAGGCGTGTAGGGCATGTTCCACGGAATGCGTAGCGGACCCCAAGTGCGCTACTTAGTGCAGGGGGCATCTGTGTCTGTCATGTCCGCTAACTGTACCGGAGATCCATGTACTCAATATCCCTTTATTTCTCTCTCCCCCCCCCTTTTTGTTTGTCTTTCTGTGCTTGTGTGCATCAGCATCATCAGGCGGAGGAGAAGTGGCATCGGGGCAGGAGGGAGATGCATCTCACATGGCCCAGGAGGGCCATGCCACAGAGTCAGACTGGACCAGTGAGACGGAGGGCGAGGGGAGCTCCACGACGGGGACGACTGGAGCCTGCAGCGACACGGACACGTCCTCGGAAGGGGGCTCCCTTGCGGGGGTGGCACCATCCGTGCCCCCCGCCATTACAGGTACAGCCGCCACCCAGCGCACCATCTCCGCCCTCCCAGCAGCCCCTCCGCGTTCGCCCCGTGCCCGCTCTGCCAGGAAGCCGGGCATCTCCTTCGCCCCAGGCACCTCAGGCCCTGCCCCTGTTACCCCCGCTGCCCTCAGTGAGGAGGTCATTGACCTCCTCCGAACGCTCATTGTTGGGCAGACTACCCTTTTGAATGCCATCCAGGGGGTGGAGAGGGAGGTTCATCGCAGCAATGCGTACCTGGAGGGCATTCATTCGGGTCAGGCTGCCCATCAGCGATCGTTCCAGGCTCTGGCCTCAGCACTGACGGCAGCCATTGTCCCTGTCTCCTGCCTGCCTCTACTAACTCCCTCCTCCCAGTCTCCTGTTCCTCTGCCTGTCCCACCCACACCATCAGACCAGCCTGCACACACCTCAACACCCAAGAGAAGCTCATCCAAACATAAGCACCACAGATCACCCAGACATTCACACACGCAACATTCCGATGCAGACATGCCAACAGTCACTACCACCTCTGTGACCCCCACCTCCTCGTCTCCCTCCTCCCTCCCTGTGACGTCTACACTCACACCTCCATTCACCTCACCATCAGCCAGTGTTTCCATCACCAGCACACCCTCCACTCCAGTCCGCACACGTGCAGTCACCATCCCCACTGCCATTTACACGTCCCCTGTGTCCTCTCCCACTGTGTCTGTCACCCCCTCTTCCACACCACACAAACGCAGCCACCCACCCACCCAACAGCCATCCACCTCACGACAGCCTATCCCTCCTGCACCTGCACCCAAAGACAGCAAACGTGACTCACCTACAACCACATCCTCTCCCTCCACTCCCATTCCCACTGTACCTACCACTCTCCATTGTCCCAAGAAGCTCTTCCTCGCCACTACTAACTTCTTTCCTGACCCTGAGCCCCCCCCTCCTTCTCGTCGGGGTAAGAAGAGCACCTCAGCCACCACCAGCCCTGCAGCCCCCTTGACAAGGGTGCAGGGGTATTGGAGCCCGCCAGCCCGCATGTCTGGATCTTCACCCAGCAGCAAGGGGACAGCCAGCCCACCCCCGGGAAGAGGAGCAGAAGGCGGAAGGGGCGCCGCAGGAGCCCGCCTTCTACATCCCCCCCGGACACCACCCAGAGACAGTCACCAGCCACAGCTCCAAAGGGAGGCAAGGGCCACAGGCCGACGACTAAGGAGGGCAAGGGCAGCAAGTTGGAGAGGTCAGGCAGCAGGCCTGCTGCCCAGGAGGAGCCCACAACCCCCATAGCCGCTGCCCCGGGAGAGCCCACCACCCCCATAGCCGCTGCCCAGGGAGGACCCAGCCCAGCTGGCCAGGAGGGCCCCACCACCCACAGCCCAGGTGGGCAGTGAAGGAGCACCATCCCCGCTGCCCAGGAGGGCACCACCAGGCAATTAGCAGTTGGCCATAGACCGTCCGCCGTCTCAAGAACCGCTGAACTGGGCCCCGCCGTCTCAAGAACCGCTGAACTGGGCCCCGCCGTCTCAAGAACCGCTGAACTGGGCCCCGCCGTCTCAAGAACCGCTGAACTGGGCCCCGCCGTCTCAAGAACCGCTGAACTGGGCCCCGCCGTCTCAAGAACCGCTGAACTGGGCCCCGCCGTCTCAAGAACCGCTGAACTGGGCCCTTCAAGGCAAGAACCGCTGAACTGGGCCCCGCCGTCTCAAGAACCGCTGAACTGGGCCCTTCAAGGCAAGAACCGCTGAACTGGGCCCCGCCGTCTCAAGAACCGCTGAACTGGGCCCTTCAAGGCAAGAACCGCTGAACTGGGCCCCGCCGTCTCAAGAACCGCTGAACTGGGCCCTTCAAGGCAAGAACCGCTGAACTGGGCCCCGCCGTCTCAAGAACCGCTGAACTGGGCCCCGCCGTCTCAAGAACCGCTGAACTGGGCCCCGCCGTCTCAAGAACCGCTGAACTGGGCCCTTCAAGGCAAGAACCGCTGAACTGGGCCCCGCCGTCTCAAGAACCGCTGAACTGGGCCCCGCCGTCTCAAGAACCGCTGAACTGGGCCCTTCAAGGCAAGAACCGCTGAACTGGGCCCTTCAAGGCAAGAACCGCTGGCCCTTTGGCAGACGTGGCAGGGCAGGATCTATCTCGGGCAGGGCTGCAGGATGTCCTCTGGCCAACTTGCCTCCTCCAGTGGCAGTGGGGTCTGTTATGGACTGTTTGGACTGTGGCTTTGCTCTCCCCAGGATGGCCCAGTGGGCAGGCCACCCACTGTATGGACTGTATGGACTGTGGCTTTGCTCTCCCCAGGATGGCCCAGTGGGCAGGCCACCCACTGTATGGACTGTATGGACTGTGGCTTTGCTCTCCCCAGGATGGCCCAGTGGGCAGGCCACCCACTGTATGGACTGTTTGGACTGTGGCTTTGCTCTCCCCAGGATGGCCCAGTGGGCAGGCCACCCACTGTATGGACTGTATGGACTGTGGCTTTGCTCTCCCCAGGATGGCCCAGTGGGCAGGCCACCCACTGTATGGACTGTATGGACTGTGGCTTTGCTCTCCCCAGGATGGCCCAGTGGGCAGGCCACCCACTGTATGGACTGTGGCTTTGCTCTCCCCAGGATGGCCCAGTGGGCAGGCCACCCACTGTATGGACTGTTTGGACTGTGGCTTTGCTCTCCCCAGGATGGCCCAGTGGGCAGGCCACCCACTGTATGGACTGTTTGGACTGTGGCTTTGCTCTCCCCAGGATGGCCCAGTGGTCATGGAGTCCCCTCGTGGATCTGGCGTCGTTTACTCAAGTGGCTGAGGTGCCCCCCCTTCCCTTCCCCCTGAGGTGCCTGTCCTATTTTCTTTCTGATGCCCCTGCAGTGTTCTCTCCGTGGAGTTCTTGTCGTGGGACTGGGCCTTGCCCCTTTGCACAGGACCCCTGTGATCCACGGACAGTGGTTGGACTACATTTAGTAGCTGTATATATTTTGTACATAGTTTATTTCAATATATCTGGCCGTTTATGATCTCTTCTTTTGGTCTTTGCATTATTTCGGAGGGGGGTGGTTTGTGGGTTGTGACAGTGATCTGTGGGAATGCATTGATGTGTGTGTTGTAGTGGGTGTGGGTGGGTGGGTGTGTGCCGGTAATCTTTTCCCTCCCCTGTGTCGTAGGTGCAGTACTCACCGATGTCTTCCGCGCCGCCGGGCGTGCTCCTGGTATATGAGGAGGAATAGGAGTGCGGGGATGACCTGCAACTCTGGCTCCATACTGCCGGAATCTCCCGTGGAGTGCGTAGAGGTGAGCGTTTTCCCGTTCGTAGTCTGTTTCCGCCGTGTTCTTATCGGCGGTGCTCCCGCCCCGGAAAAGGTGGCAGATTGGTGGGTCGTAATAGGGTGGGCGGTACTTTGTCTGCCGCCGGGCTGTTGGCGGGAACCGCCGCGCTGTTTGTTTGTACCGCTGTGGCGGTCGGAGTGTTAAGTTGGCGGGCTGTGTTGGCGGTTCCCGCCAGGGTCAGAATGCCATTTTTAATACCGCCGGTCTGTTCGCGGTCCGACCGCCGCCTCTCCGCCGACCGCCAGGGTCAGAATGAGGGCCTTAATCATCATGTATATTGTTCTATGAATTTAGACACTTCTATTTTTACCACAACCCCTTGTTTTCAACACAATATAAATGTATATCTCAAAATAACCTGTACAAAAACACATGCATTTTGCTCTGCTAGGTATAGTTAAAAAAAGTTTGGGGATAACGTCTATGTTAAACTACAATACAACACATACAGGCACCACATAGTTACAGACCTTAAGTAGAAGAGGTTTACCATCACCTGTTTGTGCTGTGCCCTTCATATTTTTCTCCTTGAGGGGTTCTGGAAGCCCAAGCTCTCCGTTAACTTCCAATATGTAGTTCAGAAAAAGAGCTCTGTGAATGTGGGGGTGTTTTTATATGGCCCACATTGTGCTAATTACGCATAGTTTTTTTTGTGGGGGGTTGGGCTTAGAAATAGACATCTGTTTTAGGAGCATTGCTTGTCTTAGGTCTATTTCAAAACGTTTTTTAATTGCCTAGTCACTTTATACTCTGACATATGCTGAGCACCTTTGAACCCCTGTCTGGGAACTCTTAGGGCTACATCTGTTTTAGGCTTGCAATGCATGTCTTCTGTTTATTTCAAAACTTTTTTTGATTGCCTGGTCATGTTATACTCTGACATATGCTGAGCACCTTTGAACCCATGTCTGGGAACTCTTAGGGCTACATCTGTTTTAGGCTTGCAATGCATGTCTTCTATTTTTTTTCAAAACTTTTTTTAATTGCCTGGTCACTTTATACTCTGACATATGCTGAGCACCTATGAACCCATGTCTCTGAACTCTTAGGGCTACATCTGTGTTAGGCTTGCAATGTCTGTCTTCTGTTTATTTCAAAACCTTTTTAAATTGCCTACTCACTTTATACTCTGACATATGCTGAGCACCTTTGAACCCATGTCTCGGAACTCTTAGGGCTACATCTGTTTTAGGCTTGCATTTCTAAATTGATTGGCTGGCTCTAACACAATCAATATTTGCCCAGCCTCTCTTTTTGGATTGGCCAGCAGTGTGGAGGTTTGGACTCCACTCCCAATGCTCCGCCCTGTGAGGAGGCCCCCAAGCAGCCACTTGGTCCTGAATGTCTGACATGTCCAGACCTGTCCTTTTAGGCTCTGAAACAGGTTGCACACCAGCAGGGCCCTCATTTTACACAGTCCATAGACCTAGACACAGGGGCCTGGACCAGGGCACATGACTAACACGTGACCCCATGATGTCACAACCCATGCAACACACCTACACCTACGTCAGGGCCTACGTCAGCACGGGGGAAGGACACCCACATCACTGCCTACAACATTGGCTCCATCACCACGGGGCGTGGTACCTGTCAAAAGCCTGATGGAAGGTATCCCCTTATACTACTAAAGTCAGTCCTGAAGCATGGGTCTAAAGACTTCTAGGATTCACCTTTGTTTTTCAGTGTAGGATGTACTGTGTGATCGTAAGTTTATGGTAGGTTAGTTAGTCCTTTACCATGGCTTTCTTGTAACACTTAACAACTTTAATGTAGCTTTTTCTTATACTGGAGGCTAGTTTATGCACTTGAAGACTCGCAAGGATGATTTTTTTAAAAATGAAAGCAAAATCTTGTAGTTTGAATGTTCGTGATTTTAGAATTTCAGTTATTTTAAGAATTGCCTAAACAATATAGCAAAAATGTAACCTTGATATGATTAGTGTTATTGCATAGATTACCTGCCAGTAATGACATTACTCTGAGTCCAGACTTCCCTGTTCCGATCATTACATTTCGTAATGAGAGGAACAGGAAAGGGGACAGCGAGGTAATGCCTAGAATACTTACCAGTGATATCATCACTCTGAGTCCAGACTTCCTTGTTTCGATCATTACATTTCGTAATGAGAGGAACAGGAAAGGGGAAGAAGAGGTAATGTTAGCTCAATAGGTGTGAAGAATGAAGAAGAGAGAGGAATTTACAGATCTTAAGAGAGCTAATGTTTTTTACCATTGAGTTTATCTGAGGGCAGAAGGTCATGGCATTGTGAAAGGTGAATGAAATATCTTTCACTTTGTTGTGTTGCTCTAAAGGAGGGTTGTTCCAAGATTAGATGCCAAGCACAAGGCAGGGTAGAATTAGCTTGGAGATTTTATTTACATGATTATCCTTGTTCTGTCCCCAGTGAGGTGGATGAGACTCTCCCACACGCAGGAGACAAATTTTTTCAAGCAAGTTACGATGTTGCTTTGGTCAGGTGAATGTCTGGTAGAAGAAAGGTCCGAGAATTATTAGCATTCATCTTAAAACTGAGTTTCTACATGTCTTTGACATGAGCTAGAGGACAGACATCTATAGACATTGAACAATAGAAGGATGTCATAACAGATGGATCCCCTAATGGGCATACTTCCAGGGAGATTATGAGGAGCATATTCTAATATTCTGTTCTTTATTTGAAAAAAATGATTTGATTCATTCCAGAGCAATTCCAGGTAGTCATGTTGCTCCACAGTGTTTTATGGGGATAGGCAATCAGAATAGGTTAGTGCTGCTGGTTGCTAAAGCTAGAGGACATCATTGCTATTATTTATTAGCACTGATTTTGAAGATCTACCTGTTCTGAATACTTTCTAATGGTAACAATACGTGCAATATTTCTAGGAAAGGACAGCTACTATGTTGAAGAATGCTTGCACAGCATCAATGACACTACTGGACATCCTCAAAAAACATTGCTCTGTACCATGGAGTTAAAGTCCTTATCGTGACAGGCTAAAAGGTTTATTGCACGGTCCTCGCACAGACAACTGGGCGACAAGATCTGGACTGCATGCATTGCTGCCTTCTTGGCCTTTACAAGCTCCATGAAGCTGGTTGGGCATATTACTGCTTCATAGATCTAACCTTGGTGATTGTGTGGCAAGCATCTGCAATGCATTGAAAATCATCAATATTACCAGGTGTTTCAAGATGGCAAAGCATGCTTAGTCTATGAGCAGAATCTTCTGTACTCCACCGAGAAGAGGCAAGGGGATTGAGAAAGAGCCTAACCGTGGCTGCATGGGATGACCTGTTCTCTCCCATGCAAGAGGACTCTGATGGCGAAACCAGCTCAAAATGAACAGCACTGCACACACTGCCCCTGCCCCCTCTTCCTTCCCCCATCACACGTTGACCGGGCATGATATTTTAGCAGACCTTCCACACTGCGCCTCTGTACCCAAATAACAAGAGTAACTCTGCATTACTACCCTCCCCAGTCACCAGACATGCATTGCTGCACCACACTCGAATCATTTGCAAATATTGTAGGGTGCTGTCATGAGGACCTCTTGAACCAGAGTTGATTCCCTTGTTTTTAGCTTCATTTTATATTTCATATTTTATACATTTCAGCTGCACTGAATTTGGCAATGACATTTTACACACTTTCCTTGCATGATATTCTTCTAGAAATATGTGGTATGAGTTGCTTGTATAGTTAGCTTTTGCACAACATGTAATGAATACTTTCAGTTCAAGGCTAGGAACAATGTCAACCATATCCTAATTCTCATGTCGCCCGTTCAGGAGACAGCTTCCAACATTTATACACAGCATTGAATCAGAGTTGTGCTTCCAACACAGAATGGCTTTATTATATAAATGGCAAACTGACCTGGAAGGGACAGGGGGACATTCAAGCCGCAACCATCCGAGGATGAGTGCTGTCTTTAACATGCATCTCTGCTGGCACTAATCCACCATCTTTCCAAGAGGTTTGCATCTATACCGAGGCTGATTCCGGACACTATCTTCAGGTATGGGGCTAAACCTAATCCCTTAGATCGGGCCAAGCAGAAGGCTGCACCCTCTATGATCTCAGTATAGACTTAGGGTTATGTAGAAACCGCTAGAACTTCTAGAATCTCTAGAACCTCATTCACCATGGTTGGATCATTCATTGTCTTTACCATGTTGATAATGCTAGTGAATTTGCTTTGTCTCACCTGCCTAATTATCAAGTCATTCTCTCTATGCAAGACTACAAGTGTTTCAATAAATGTATTGAAAGCGTATTCTGTATCCTTTTTGTGTTTTTCTTGGGCATGGATGAATAATACAATGAAAATGTGAGATCTGTTTTCATGCCTTCCCTGGGGAGTCAAAGTTGATATTTAGGTTGCCATAATCACCTTCCACCTCAGTAGATTAGGGATCCAGGTGAAGCACTATGAGCTAGCCAGGACTCGGGCCAACAGTTTCCAAAGGTATGGACGGACTCAGTCCCCCATATTCTGAAGTTCTGTCATCCTAGATACACAGTCCTATTATCATAGTAGGAACTGTATAACAGGACTCACAGTTCATTTCTTACTTATGTTATATAGTTTTAAAACAATGGCTTCAAGCTTAGCCTCCTAGATGTCTTTTTTTATTGGCTTTTTTCTGAGCTTTGAAAAACTCTGCTTTTCCCAGCTTCAAGTTGCTGTGCTTTACATTGTGATAATGTTTGTTTTTTTCTTCTTGTTCACCTTAGTGGAAAACCAAGAGTTGAGCTTTTTGTAGTCATTCCCAGGGGCCTTTAGCCATTTGTTCTGTTCAACTATTCTTGATGTTACCTCACTCTATATAGATGCATGATTGTCATGTCCTTCCTTTTGTATTGTTAATGTATCTTTTTTGATTATTCCAGACATATTACAAAGCCATTTCTTCATGTGTGTGTCGTTTCTATATTCTTTATTTTCTTTGGGCTTATCAAATCCCATTTTGGCCTTTTTAAGTTCTGCAAGCCTGTAATCAAAATCACTATCATGGCACATTATTTCAAGAGCATGTTCCATTTGCTGTACAAAATGGTCACTATTGGAGGTTTCCACTATTTTGAAACCCTTTCTATGTTTAAAAACTTAAAGGCCTGCAAAAATATAGTTAATTATGTTTGTGCTGTGTTCACTTACTCTTGTGTGGTTGTCCACTATGTCGACGACAAGAACACCTACAAATTACTACTTTTCTTGGGTGTTTTTCATTTGAGGATGCACTCAGACGGGGAATCCAATCTCTGCACACAAGGAGTTCTACTTTCCCCATAGCTAATAGTCCGGATTTTACACTGATTCTCTGCTGAATGTTGAACAGCCACCTGACAAATTTTAATATCTGAACAATTAAATGTTCCTTACTACATTTGTTTTTTTTTTTGTATTTCTAAACTGCAAAGTTTGAAATTATTGGGATAATTTTTCCTTTTTGTTCAATTCATGTTTGGGATCATGCAGTTTGATCTGGTTATCGCAAATGTCCTGTCTGTAACAGCACTAAAGATACTTTGTAAAGGCAAAAATATTCCCTTGGGTAAAGGGCTCAAAAAGCTAGAGTTACTGAAAGCTCTTAATTCATGGGTGGAAGCCAGGAGGTCCCAGATCACAAAAGTGGAGACAAATAGAAGCAGGAGGCCCAGAGTGGAAAACTTCCAAATCTCATGTCCATCTGCTTGTGGAAACAATATGACAGCGCACATTCTGCCTCCTTCACAGCTTAAATTCAGGTGGCTGGATTGTGATGAAAGGAAAGTTAAGAATAAGCTGATGTTAAAGTTTGCTGCTTTGGATCTGGTAGAAAAAGACAAGGCATCTCTTAAAGGAAAGGAAGATCATGAAGACACATGTTTAGAACATAGAAAAGATAGACAGACATCCAGATGCACCTCCATACCAAGGGTTGAAGTCAATGAGGTGAGTGGAGCCACAACAAAATGGATGTCCAAACCCCAAATCGAAATTCTTCTTTGCTGAAGAGATGTTATCCAGGTTTATGCTTGCGACTTTGAAAAGTAGTTATCATTTGAGTTAGGTTGTGCTATGTGGCAGGTAGGGGAGGAACAGAAAGAACAATATTGTTGGACAGACTATTGATGTCAACGCTATTTTGTCAGATAATCTAAAATCAAGCACCTAGAGGCTGATGTGCAGTGTTGTTCTCAAGAACATTTGAGGAAATGTGCCACACCATAAGCTAGATAGATGGCAAATTAAACTGCATAATCAACTACATAAGCTATCTTGAGACAAGGTGTAAGTTGGAAACCATAAAAGTTTATAAATAATTAAAGTTCATTATAAAAGGCAACATATGATGTCTTAAATTAGTCCAAATTTCATATTAATTCACATATAGGAAATTAGCAGAAGTCTCAAATACAATTGCAGAAATCATTAATGAAGCCTGAGATCTGAGTTAGAGTTCCTCAATAAAACTGAACAATTTCTGAGTCCAGAGCATGTAACAAATCTATATGAGCCTGCTCTCTGACAATCAGAAATCAAGACATGGCTCACCTCAAAAATTAGCTATTTTTATAGTATAATACACAGCAAACATGGAACAGCAAGAAGTGTGCATAATGTTACATGGGCATGGCAAATCACAATGCAATTTCTTTTAACAATAACTAACATCATCCAAACTCCATCTTCTTAATGAATAATAATGTGTTCTCTCTTAACCTAATGCCATCGGACATGACAGTACAAATCTACTTAGACACAAAACAATAACAGAAGTATGAAATAAATAAGCCTACTGAGTTATGGACGGGAAGGACCTTGAACAGTTACATTTAAAAGTAATGCTTCCTCTCAAGTTTAAAGGGAAAACATAACATCACACAGTAATTCATTAGAACACATTTTGCTGTGTGCAAGAACAAAAGAAACAAAAACACAGCTATGTTTGGATTCAAGATGGAGTAATGACTAGTTTTGGACTAGTTTAACCAATCTTAACAAAATATAGTGCAAGGATGCAAGAGTGGTGCAAGGCTGCCTGCATTGCAGGTATGATTGTTTCTGTGCACAAAGGAACACCTTCCTGCACAAAAACAATAATGAATAGTGTTTTTCTTCTTTTGTGTGCTGCACAATGCACAGAAGCAAAAGGAACAGCTGATGGACGGAATGTAGACCAAATCAAACATTCACCCTCAGTCACAGAGCAGTGTTTAATCCATCAGATTTTTTGCTCACCATGCCATTCCAGTTTGGACCCACCCATATGCAAATCAGCCTTGACCCTGTTCTCCATGGGAACAGTTGAGCCTGAATTACCAGGCCAGGCACTCCCTAATCCAGAAACATACATCAATATCGCCCCTATTCAGCCAGGCTACCTTGAATCTGGTGGCATAGTGAGCACAGGGCCCACTTCTCATCATACCCTTCCCATTCAGGGTGACAAATTCAAAAAGAACAGTTGATGAACTGAATGTAAACTAAATCAATCATTCGCCCCCAGTCACAGATCTGGGTTTGATCAATCAGTTTCTTTGTTCACCATGCCATTCCAGTTTGGACCCAACCATATGCAAATCAGTCTTGACCCTGTTCCCCATGGGAACAGTCTAGCCCAAACTGCCAGGTCAGGTCCTCCCTGGACCAATAGCAAGCATCCTGGAACTGGTTTCATTGGTATCACCCCTTTTGAGCCAGGCTTGCTTAAATCTGGTGGCATAGTGAGCACTGGACCCACGTCTGGGCATACCCTTCCCACTTAGGGCAGCAAATGCAAAAAGAACAGTTGATGGAAAGAATATAGACCATATCAAACATTCACCCCCAGTCGTAGATCTGGGTTTAATCCATCAATTCTTTTGCTCACTATGCCATTCCAGTGTGGACCCAGCCATATGCAAATCTGTCTTTACCCTGTTCCCCATGGGAAGCGTCCTGCCCGAACTGCCAAGCCAAGTCCTCCCTAAACCAAAAACAAGCATCCTGGAACCGGTTTCGGAGCATTTCCCCTCTTCAGCCAGGCTAGCTTGAATCTGGTGGCATAGTGAGCACGGGACCCACGTCTGGGCATACCATTCCTACTCAGGGCGACAAATGCAAAAACGACAGTTGATGAACAGAATAATGACCAAATCAAACATTCACCCCAAGTCACAGATCTGGGTTTAATCCATCAGTTATTTTGCTCACCTTGCCAATCCAGTTTGGACCTAGCCATGTGCAAATCAGTCTTTACCCTGTTCCCCATGGGAACAGTCCAGCCCGAACTGCCAAACCAGGTCTTCTCTGGACCAGAATCAAGCACCCTGGAACCGGTTTTGGAGTTTCACCTCTCTTCAGACAGGCTAGCTTGAATCTGGTGGAATAGTGGGCACAGGACCCATGTCTGGGCATACCCTTCCCACTCGTGGTAAGAAAAAAAATGATGGATTAAACCCAGATCTTTGTGACAGGGGATGAATGTTTGCATTGTTCAGCATTCCGCCCATCATCTGTTCTTTTAGCAGAATGCACAGAATGCACCACACATAAAAAGAACAAAAAACAAGGAGAAATAAAGTTATTTCTCCTTGTTGCACCACTTTTACACCACCTCTGGGTTGACATAGGAATCTGAAGCATTCCCAAACTTGTAAAACTGGGAGTGGGTCAGATTCCATGGGTGTTGCACGGGAACACCCACAGCAGCACTCATGGAACGCCCCTTTCATGCAGAGTTATGCATGAAAGGGGGGAGTAGTTACTAGGCCATGAAAAGCCAAGCAAGGTGGATTTACGTGTCCTTGTAGATATGTGAGGGCACACTATGCCATCTGAACATCACAAAAGTGACACTTTAAGGGCCTCATTTACTGCAAACTTGGCAGCACCACACTGCATCACTTCAGAAATGCAGGGATATGCTGTATTTACTACAATATAGAGCACCCCTGTCTTTTCGCCTGCACCAGTTCTAAAATTTGCTGCTGTTAGACTTGGCATCCTTGGCGTGGTCTTCCCTAACTTTTTGCCTCTTTTTCTCAGGTTGTTGATGTGTGCTGGACTCTGTTTTTGTTGTTTCTGTTATTCTGGCCTTTTCACCACTGCTATCCAGTGCTAAAGTGCAAGTGCTCCTAACTAAAATGTGTATGTCATTTGGGCCCGTATTTATACTTTTTGACGCTAAACTGCGCTAACGCAGTTTAGCGTCAAAAATGTTTGCGCCGGCTAACGCCATTCTGAAGCACCATGCGGGCGCCGTATTTATTGAATGGCGTTAGCCGGCGCAAGCAGACCAGCGCTGCCTGGTGTGCGTGGAAAAAAACCACGTACACCAGGCAGCGCCGGCGTTGGGAAAAATGGCGCTAGGGCGTCTTAAAAATGGTGCAAGTCAGGTTGACGCAAAAAATCACCTCCACCCGATTTGCGCCATTTTTAACGACGCCCAGACGCCATTTACATGACTCCTGTCTTAGTAAAGACAGGAGTCATGCCCCCTTGCCCAATGGCCATGCCCAGGGGACTTATGTCCCCTGGGCATGGTCATTGGACATTGTGGCATGTAGGGGGGCACAAATCAGGCCCCCCTATGCCAAAAAAAAAAATTAAAAAAAATAAAAATTATACTTACCTGAACTTACCTGAATGTCCCTGGGGTGGGTCCCTCCAGCCTTGGGTGTCCTCCTGGGGTGGGCAAGGGTGGCAGGGGGGGTCCCTGGGGGCATGGGAGGGCAGCTGTGGGCTCATTTTGAGCCCACAGGTCCCTTAACGCCTGCCCTGACCCAGGCGCTAAAATCCGGCGCAAATGCGGTTTTTTTTGCCCCGCCGACTCCCGGGCGTCATTTTTGCCCGGGAGTATAAATACGACGCATTTGCGGCGCAGTCATTTTTTAAGACGGGAACGCCTACCTTGCATCTCATTAACGCAAGGAAGGCATTCACGCTAAAAAATGACGCTCTTTACTCATAGTTTGGCGCTAGACGCGTCTAACGCCAAAGTATAAATATGGCGTTAGTTTTGCGCCGAATTTGCGTCGAAAAAAACAATCGCAAATTCGGCGCAAACGGAGTATAAATATGCCCCTATATTTCCATGATTGGCATATTGGATTTACTGGTAAGTCCCTAGTACAGTGCAATAGAGGTGCAGGGCCTGTAAATCAAATGCTACCAGTAGGCCTGCAGCACTGGTTGTGCCACCCACATTAGTAGCCCTGTAAACATGGCTCAGACCTGCCACTGCAGTGTCTGTGTGTGCAGTTTTAAATTGCCAATTCGACTTGGCAAGTGTACCCACTTGCCAGGCCTAAACCTTCCTTTTTCTTCCATGTAAGAGAACCCTAAGGTAGGCCCTAGGTGGCCCCTTCGGCAAGGTGCAGTGTATGTTTAAGGTACGACATATACTAATGTGTTTTACATGTCCTAACAGTGAAATACTGCTAAATTTGTTTTTCACTGTTGCAAGGCCTATCCCTCTCAAAGGTTAACATGGGGGCTGCCTTTAAATATGATTAAAGCGTAGATTCCCTTTGGGAGCGTATAGACATGTGGAATTTGGGGTCTCTGAGCTCACCACTTAAAAATACATCTTTCAGTAAAGTCGATTTAAAGATTGTGTGTTTGAAAATGCCACTTTTAGAAAGTGGAAATTTTCCTGCTTAAACCATTCTGTGACTCTGCCTGATTGTGGATTCCCTGTCTGGTCAGTTTGACAGTTGGGCAGTTTGCACCTCTCTCTAGACAGTGATACAAAGGGAGCTGGGGTGTAGCCTGCCTATCCTGATGAGCCATCTGTGCTTGGAGGGAGGGGAGGAGTGGTCACTCACACCTGAGAAGGCTGTGCCTGCCCTCATACAATGAAGTCTCCAACCCCCTATTGTGTGTGTGGGGCCTGGCCTGAGCAAGGCAGAATTTCACAAACAAGAGAGACTTTCCTTTGAAGTAAGCCTACTTCAAAGGCTAAAATGGGTATAAGATGGGCACCCAAAACCACAGACTTTAGATCACTTCTGGACATCAAGAGGAGCCTCTGCCTGGAGAAGAGCTGAAGAGTTGAGGAAAAGTGCTGCCCTGCCTATGACTGTGCTTAGTGAAGCTACTCTGCAGTTGCTGCTTCTTCCTGGTGAAAGGGGACAAAGACTGGACTTGTGCATTCCTGCTTGTGCAGAAATCTCCAAGCGCTTGTTCTGAGCTTGCCTCCTGTTGTTGAAGTCTCAGGACCATCAAAGACTTCCCCTGCCAGCACCTGGACTCTCTGTGAGACTCCTGCCCTGCCATGTGGTACCCCATCCAGCTCCTGGGGCCTTGACAGGTGAAGCTGGCAGACCAAGATTCAAAATCCATGCACAGACCGCTGTGCGGGGAAATTTCCGGCGCAACCTCCGAGACGCGGCTGAAGAAACGACGTGCCACCTGCTTTGCTGCTGAAATCGATGCTCGGCCTGCAGCGCAGCTGGTAGATCTACACACACAGCTAGAGAAACGACGTTCCAAACCGCTAACGGAGGTTGGTAACGTTGCAAACCACACAGCGCGGTTTTGCTAATACTGTGCAGCAGGATTTTCAACACAAACCTTGCTGGGTGCGGAAAAATGACGCAGCGCGTGCCCAGACCCGAGTGCTTGCCCGGATCAAAGCATCGCCCTCCTGCGGAGAGGAAAAATGACGCACACCAACCCGACTGGAGAAGGAGAAACGAGGCACGGTTTCACTTGTAGGTGAAAAATTGATGCATCACTAACCTTTTCCGATGCAGCCAGGTACTTTTCAACGCAAACAGTGTTCTTACTGTTTACAAAAGGATTTAAGACTCTTTTGGTTTTAAAATAATAACTTGACTTGTGTATGTTGGATTTTTGTCATTTTGGTCTTGTTTTGTTTAGATAAATATTTCCTATTATTCTGAACTTGTATTGTGTCATTTTATAGTGTTTTCACTGAGTTACTGTGTATGTTGGTACAAATACTTTACACCTAGACTCTGAAGTTAAGCCTGCTTGCTTGTGCCGAGCTACCAAAGGGGTGAGCGGGAATTAGCTGAGGGTGATTCTCCTTTACCCTGACTAGAGTAAGGGTTCTTGCTTGGACAGGGGGTAACCTGACTGCAAACCAAGGACCCCATTTCTAACAGCTGTCTAACACTAATGAAGTCACCCTTGCACCATTGTCAAAGGGTGCCTACATTGCAGGGAATGATTGTTTATGTGCAGGAAGGTGTCCCTTCCTGCACATACACAATCAATAATGGCCATTTGTTTCTTCCATGTGTGCTGCAGAATGCAGCAGACATAGAAGTAGCAAATTGTCAATATTTAATGATTGTTTATGTGCAGGAAGGTGTCCCTTCCTGCACATACACAATCAATAATGGCTATTTGTTTCTTCCATGTGTGCTGCAGAATGCAGCAGACATAGAAGTAGCAAATTGTCAATATTTAATGATTGTTTATGTGCAGGAAGGGACACCTTCCTGCACATAAACAGTCATAATGGTGTTTCATAACAGTATTTCTCCTTGTTGCACCACTCAAACACCACCCCATATTTGGTGTTAGTTTTTGGTGCTGCCTCAGGTTTATGATTTCTTATAAATCTGCAGCAGTTCAAAAGCAATGGGTTTGCATGGAAACGCCCACAGCAACACCCATTGCATGATCCTCTGCTGCAGAAAACTGCATCAGGGGGCCCATATTTACAAGGTGGCATTAAGCCACACAAAGCAGCTTAGTGCTGCCTTGCCAATATGGAAAAGGGTACAGCCCCACTGGAGCACTGCTGAAAGGGATGTTCTGGTGGTGCAAGGGCCTCTAAACGAGGCCCATAGTTTAATAATGTCAGTTGCAGGCATATGATGCCATGTGATGCCATTTTTTTATGTAAGCGTTTCTCTGAAGAGACTAAGGGCCTGATTTAGAGTTTGGCAGGGCGGGTTACCCAGTCACAAATGTGACTGATGCCCTGCCCGCTGTGTTGTGATTCCATTTTTGCCAATGGAAATCGTAATACTGTAGACAGGATATCTGTCACATCTGTGACGTTTGTGACTGAGTAACGTGTCCACTAAACTCTAAACCATGTCCTAAATGCTAGGTATTGTCTTCTGTTCCATCACTATATTCAAGTGGCAATTTAGCTTTTTTCAGTGAAATCGTTACTGATTTCATTATGTCATTGGATACCAGGGGGGATTCATATAACTGATTAACGCACATAAATGACCTTTGCAAGTCAAGGAGATATCACCTCACTGCAGCATAAAATAATGTGCAATTACCAATGAGAAAAGGCTTTAATATATATTACTCCTTTGAAAACATCCTCAAATTATCCATTACCTGACAGACTCTTTGCTCTGCACAGTGTGGTGTTTTAGCTTTCAGCAAAATGTGTGTTGCAGACCATTTGACATGTACTGTGCTATATCCACAGTGTTTTGTTTCACTGGGTTGTGCAAGTGCATATGTAGGCCTTTGAGCACAGCAAATGACTGCAAAAACAGATCTGCAAATTGAATCAGACACAAAAATAACATTGTTTTGGCTAACGCTGCTGTTCTGAAATATAGGCCCTCAATACAACATTGGCGGTAAATCCTGCTTACCGCCGTGCAGAAGACCGCGGAATTCCGCTACAGCTATTATGACCCACAGCTAGAAATCCACCAAAATCTAGACACCCACACAAGTCCGCCACACCAAAGGTCAGTGATAAACTGGCGATAACAAAACCTCCACCGTCACGCCAACAGGAATACGCCCACACTATCACGACCCACGAATCCATGCGGCGGTCTTTCAACCGCGGTATTCCATTGGCGGTACACACCGCCGCGCTCAAAATACACACACATATACAAAACACAACCACATTGGACAATTCAAACTACACGCACCTGATACACACCACTCCCACAAACCCAATACAATATAAAACACACACCCACATCACCCACAAACCCCTACGACCAGAATTGCTAAAGAGGGCCAGAGAGAGACACCACCATCAACAAACTAGCATCCACAGGCACACAACACCATCACTCACACAACATCCACGCACCTCACACAACACACACAAACACATCCCCTCACACATCACAACACACAGCACCTCACACATCACCCACACCACACCATGGCACCGCAAAGACACCCCAGGTTCTCTGAGAAGGAGCTCAGGGTCAAGGTGGAGGAAATCATCCGGGTAGAGCCACAGCTATTCGGATCACAGGTGCAGCACATCTCCATAGCTAGGAAGATGGAGCTATGACGCAGAATCATCCACAGGGTCAACGCTGTGGGACAGCATCCAAGAACACGGGATGACAACAGGAAGAGGTGGAACGACCTACGGGGGAAGGTGCGTTCCGTGGTCTCAAGACACCAGATTGCAGTTCAGAGGACTGGCAGCGGACCCCCACCTCATCCCCCACAACTAACAACATGGGAGGAGCTGGTCTTGGCTATACTGCATCCTGGGGGCCTCGCAGGAATAGCTGGAGGAATGGACTCTGGTAAGTCAGATCCTAACTATAGCATCCCCCACCCTACCTGCATGCTATCACATACCCCCACCCTCACCCTCACCCCCATCACTCTAACACCTCACATATGTCCCACTATCAAAAACCACCAATCCCAACACCAAGCCCTGCATGCAACAACAAATCATGGACACCCATCACCAAAGCATGTCCACTACAGATACCCACACAGACCCCAAAACAATTATCACCACTACAGGAAAACAGGGGAACTGGGAGGACTGCTGTGCGACAGGGGTAAGACAGGCCTAGGGAACCCACTCTCCATGAGGCCCTCTCGAACATCATGGGAGCGTATCGTCATTCCCAGGAGATGATGGCAACGGTACTGGCCAAGTTTCAGGAGACCCAGCAGCTGCAGGAGGAACAGTATTTGGGATCAGGGAAGAACTCAAGTCCATCAACACCACCCTGGTCACTATTGTAGGGGTGCTGAAGGACCTTGTGAACACCAGGAGGGAAACTGTGGCACAACAAGGGGCCTCTGACACTAGCCTGGACGATGAACTGCCCACCACCTCCGCCGGCGCTAGTGGACAGGAGTCACCGCCACAGGACCACGACACCAGCACCCCACACCCTGCAGATGGAGAACCACCCCGCAACCGGTCCCTGAGATCCAGGACAAAGACAGAGAACAATGCCAAAACCCCCACCAAGAAATGAGACCACCCTGAATGTCATCCTTCACCCTGCACCCTGTTCATCCATCAACTGCCCTAGCTTCACTTCCTGTGCCCCTTTGGACAATGCACCTGTGAGACAATTAACTGGACTCTGCCATGGACATTCCTCTACCATCTCCCCTGACCATTTTACAACTCCCTCCACTATTTTGCACTTAAATAAACACCCTTGAATCACAAAACAATCTGGAGTCAGTCTGTGCTTTCACAAATGTGTATTTGCAATAACTGAGGAAAATAGCAATGTCCATTGTATGGTCAACATACCTATGTCACACAGCTCTAGTCCATGAGGTAACATAGCAGAGGTCACACAGTGGGACCCACATCTGTGAAATGAAAAGGCAAAGTGACAGGTCAGGGTCCATACACTGGGTGAAAGTGACAGACATATGATAGGTCTAACAGTTGTATGAGATGTAGGAGGCAGTGATGTCTTCTTACCTGTGTCTCACTGGAAGTATTGCTGGATCAGTTTGTTTCTTTTTCAATATCCTCTTCTTCTGCATCCTCTTCTTCACTGTCCACAGGCCCCACAGCTGCCACAAGACCTCCTTCTGGACCATCCTCCTGCAGAAAAGGCACCTGTCATCGCAAAGCCAAGTTGTGCAGCATACAGCAGGTGACGATGATCTGGCACACCTTCTTTGGTGAGTAGTACAGAGAACCATCTGTCAGATGGAGGCACTGGAACCTGGCCTTCAGGAGGCCGAAGGTTCTTTCTATAATCCTCCTAGTTCGCCCATGTGCCTCATTGTAGGGTTCCTCTGCCCTTGTCCTTGGATTTCTCACTGGGGTCAGCAGCCATGACAGGTTGGGCTACCCAGAGTCACCTGCAAATGTCGAGGGACAACTGTTAGACAGACACTAACCCTTAGGGACAACCCCAGACCCAGACAACTATTCACATGGTATAGGGTCCTTGTCCTCACCTATTAGCCACACATGGTGCCTCTGGAGTCGCCCCATCACATAAGGGATGCTGCTATTCCTCAGAATGTAAGCATCATGGACTGAGCCAGGAAACTTGGCGTTCACATGGGAGATGTACTTGTCGGCCAAACACACCATCTGCACATTCATTGAATGGTAGCTCTTCCAGTTTCTGTACACCTATTCACTCCTGCGGGGGGGTACCAAAGCCACATGTGTCCCATTAACGGCACCTATGATGTTGGGGATATGTCCCAGGGCATAGAAGTCACCTTTCACTGTAGGAAAATCCTCCACCTGAGGGAAAACGATGTAGCTGCGCATGTGTTTTAGCAGGGCAGACAACACTATGGACAACACGTTTGAGAACATTGGCTGGGACATCCCTGATGCAATGGCCACTGTAGTTTGAACATACCCACTTGCCAGGAAATGGAGTACTGACAGGACCTGCACTAGAGGGGGGATTCTTGTGGGATGGCGGATAGCTAACATCAGGTCTGGCTCCAACTGGGCACACAGTTCATGGATTGTGGCACGATCAAGTCTGTAGGTGACTATTGCATGTCTCTCTTCCATTGTCGACAGGTCCACCAGCGGTCTGTACACCGGAGGATGCCGCCATCTCCTCACCTGCCCCAGCGGACATGCCCTATGGACGAGAACAGCGAGCACAGAGTCAGCCAACACTGAGGTAGTAAAAAAAGTATTTATTGTACACATTTGTCAATCCGCTATGTGCCTGTCTCTGTGTGTATGCAAGGCCTAGATATGTGTGACACATTTAAAAATAAAGCCATGTGGCCACCTGAAATGGCGGCTGCCTGACCTGTAATGTGGGACACCGTCGCGGTAGGCGGTCGAAGACTGCGGCGCAATCCTGCATTGGTTAACATTGGACCCTATGGGTACCAGGAGCCAATGACGATGTACGCCGGTGGTGACGGTATGCACCGCCGCGGACGTGACCGCCATTTTCTCTCTGTTCACTCACTTGATACCAGACCTTCGACAGGAGAGGACCTACTCTGCAAGTGCTGCTATGACCTGAGTCTGGAAGCGACGATGGCTCATGTGTCTGGGGAAAGGGCCCCTGCCTTCACATTGGAGGAGTTGGAGAAACTAGTGGATGGGGTTCTCCCCCAGTACACGCTACTCTACGGTCCTCCAGACAAACAGGTGAGTTCAATGTGAGCATGCTGTATGGACAATGCCTGTTTGGAGTGGTGTGGATGGAAGATGGGGGGGATGAGGCCTGCATGAGTGGACGGTGAGTGTATGTGCATCAGGGCAAGGTTGGGAACGTGGGACAATGATTGTGATGGTCCGGAAGGTTAAAGTTTTTCCTTTACCCTGTACTATTCCTGTAGGTCAGCGCCCACCAGAAGAAGGACATTTGGGGTGCCATCGCCAAGGAAGTCCATACCCTGGGGGTCCATCACAGACGGAGCACCTACTGCGGTAAAAGATGGGAGGACATTCGCCGCTGGAGCAAGAAGACGGCGGAGGCCCAGCTGGGGATGGCCTCCCAACGTGGAAGGGGTGCCCGTCGCACCATGACCCCCCTGATGTTCCGGTTCCTGGCAGTGGTGTATCCGGAGTTGGATGGGCGCTTGAGGGCATCACAGCAGCTACAAGGGGGTGAGTGCATTCACATCCATCTGACTCTGCGCACATTACGAGGTTTCTGGTTGGGGGAGATGGGCAGTGGGTTCCCCTAGGCTAGGGCGAGCTTTGCAGACAAGGACCCTTTGTGAGGCAGGCTAAGTGGCACCCCAACCCCACCAGTGGTTAGAGCCATCTACACCTAGTCAGGCTTCTGTGACTTCCATGTGTGCCGCAATCAGGCATAGGCCACGTACCCCATACTCCCTGTGATTAGTAAGGGAACTCTAAGTGCATGGCGTAGTGCAGAGGGCTGCTCTGTCTGTAGTGTCCGCCAACGGTAGCGGTATTGCATGCACTGAACATGTCTTTCTTCTGTCTCCCCCCACACTTTTTGTGGTCTCCCTGTTCTTCTGTGCATTAGCACCATCAGGTGGATGAGCAGTGCCACCGGAGCAGGAGGGAGCTGCATCCCACATGGCCCTGGAGGGCGAGACAACGGAGTATGAAGTCACCAGTGGGACGGAGGGTGAGGGAGCTCCACGGCGGGGACAGGAGCAGAGACCAGCGACACCGACTCCTCCTCTAATGGGAGCTCCCTTGTGGTGGTGGGTCCCTCTGTGCCCACCGCATCTACAGGTACAGCTGCCACCTCCCTACCAGTACCGCCCTCCCAGCAGCCACTCAGTGTGTTCCCGTGGCCGCTCACCCAGGAGGGTGGGCATCTCTTTCGCCCCACGCACCTCAGGCCCTGCCCAGGTTAGCCCTGCTGCCCTGAGTGAGGAGGCTATTGACCTCCTGAGATCCCTCACTGTTGGGCAGTCTACCATTCTGAATGCCTTCCAGGGTGTAGAGAGGCAGTTGCAACAAACAAATGCATACCTGCAGGGCATTCATTCTGGCCAGACAGCCCAACAGAGAGCATTTCAGGCTCTGGCCTCAGCACTGATGGCAGCCATTGTCCTTGTGTCCAGCCTCCCTAGCTCCAACTTCCTCCACCCAGACCCAATCCCCTGTACCTCAGCCTATCCCAAGCACACCATCAGACCAGCATGCACACACCTCAACACACAAGGGTGGCTCAGGCAAACATAAGCACCACACATCCCACAGGCACTCACACAAGCATCATACCCATGCACACATACCAACATCCACTGCCTCCACTGTGTCCCCCTGCTCACTCCCTGTCACGTCTCCACTTACACCTGCATGCACTACATCCTCAGCCACTACCTCCATCACCAGCACGCCCATCACCACACACTGCTCACATGAACCCATCACCTCCACTACCATTCACACATCCCCTGTGTCCTCTCCCAGTGTGTCTGTGAGCCCTCCTCCCAAAGTACACAAATGCAGTCACACACCCACCCAACAGCCATCCACCTCACAACAGCCTACAGCCCATGCACCTTCACCCAAAGTCACCAAATGAACACCTCCTCCAACCACAACCTCTTCCTCCACTCCCAAACCCCCTCCATCTACCCGTCCCAGTATGTCTAAAAAGCTTTTCCTATCAAATGTTGACCTCTTCCCTACATCTCCCCCCCTGTCCTTCCCCTAGGGCCCGCCTTTCCAGGTCCCAACCCAGCACCTCAGCCACCACATCCCCAGGCACAGTGGTGCCAGCAATAGTGGGATTTTGGAGTGCGCCAAGCAACAGGGCTGCCAGTGTCCCAAGGAGCGAGGGCAAGGACATTCGGCCACCTCAAAAACAGAAAAAGTTGCCCACATCCCGGAGGGAGAAGGTGAAAACACCTGCCACCAAGGGCTCAGGCAAGACAAAAGTTGACAGTTGCAAGACAGCTGCGCCACCATCCAAGGTGGGGAAGGGCCTGAAAATGAAAGGCAAGTCCACGTCGACGCCAACCTGCATGGCGGACAAGACCGCCACCAGCACCGCCACCTGCACCGCCTCCACAGTCACCGCCGCAGCACCCCAGACACTGTGCCCTTCACCAGCACCGCAGTCAGTGAGCCCGCCAACAGCACCGTGGTCAGTGAGCCCGCCACCAGCACCGCCACCACAATGGCCGCCACCAGCACCGATGCCACAGAGCCCGCCGCAAGCTCCGTCGCTACTGACCCCGCCACCAGCATCGCCAACAGCCCCGCAACATCCTGAGCCAATGGCACCACCGCAGACATGGCTGCCATCCCCAGTGGTCATTCGTACGAGGCTGGTGGTCAGTTCCAGGGGCCTGGGCAGCTTGCATGTTGCACCACCGTCAGTGGAGTGTCACATCCACTACCTCAGTCCTTGGCAGGATGAAGCACTCTGGTCACAATGCCCCCTCCCGAACCAGTGGAGAAAGGCATCCACTACCTCAGTCCTTGGCAGGATGAAGCACTCTGGGCACAAAGCTCCCTCCAGAACCAGTGGAGATTCACATCCACAACCTCAGTCCTTGGCAGGATGAAGCACTCTGGGCACAATGCCCCCTCCAGAACCAGTGGAGAAAGTCATCCACTACCTCAGTCCTTGGCAGGATGAAGCACTCTGGGCACAAAGCCCCCTCCAGAACCAGTGGAGAATTGGCAGGATGAAGCACTCTGGGCACAAAGCCCCCTCCAGAACCAGTGGAGAAAGGCATCCACTACCTCAGTCCTTGGCAGGATGAAGCACTCTGGGCACAATGCCCCCTCCAGAACCAGTGGAGAAAGGCATCCGCTACCTCAGTCCTTGGCAGGATGAATCACTCTGGGCACAAAGCCCCCTCCAGAACCAGTGGAGATTCACATCCACTACCTCAGTCCTTGGCAGGATGAAGCACTCTGGGCACAATCCCCCCTCCAGAACCAATGGAGAAAGGCATCCACTACCTCAGTCCTTGGCAGGATGAAGCACTCTGGGCACAAAGCCCCTTCCAGAACCAGTGGAGTTTCACATCCACTACCTCAGTCCTTGGCAGGATGAAGCAATCTGGGCACAATGCCCCCTCCAGAACAAGTGGAGAAAGGCATCCACTACCTCTGTCCTTGGCAGGATGAAGCACTCTGGGCACAATGCCCCCTCCAGAACCAGTGGAGAAAGGCATCCACTTGAGATACTGTGGCTTTGCACACCCAAAGTTAAAGCAGTGGGCAAACCACCTACCGGAGAGACTTTAGAGACCGTGGCTTTGCACTCCCCAGAATTAAGCAGTGTGCAAACCACCCACTGGAGTGACTTGAGAGACTGTGGCTTTGCACTCCCCAGGATAAGGCAGTGGGCAAACCACCCACTGGAAAGACTTGAGAGACTGTAGGTTTGCACTCCCCAGGATAAAGCAGTGGGCAAACCACCCACTTGAGAGACTTGAGAGACCGTGGCTCTGCACTCCCCAGGATAAAGCAGTGGGGAAACCACCCACTGGAGAGACTTGAGAGACTGTGGCTTTGCACTCCCCAGGATAAAGCAGTGGGCAAACCACCCACTGGAGAGACTTGAGAGGCTGTGGCTTTGCACTCCCCAGGATAAAGCAGTGGGCAAACCACCCACTGGAGAGACTTGAGAGACTGTGGCTTTGCACTCCCCAGGATACATCAATGGGCATGGAGCCCCCTCGTGGAGCTGGCGTCGTGCACTCATCCGGCTGAGGTGCCCCCCTTCCCTTCCCTCTGAGGTGCCTGTTTCATTTTGATCTGATGCCCCAGCAGTGTTCTCTCCATTTCGAGTCTGGTATCCAGTGTGGGCCTCGCCCATGCATTTTGGGCCCAGTGGTCCACGGACTATGAATGGTGCACTACCCAGACTTGACTGGTTGGTGTACATAATTGTTTATACTGTATATAAAGTTTTGACTAATGGATTTTTCATGATTACAATTGTTCAACTAATTTCCTTTTGTCCTTGTGTTCTTCCAGGGGGGTGGGAGGGTGTTAATGTAATGTTGCAGCATGTATTGGTGTGTATGTTGTTGTGGTTGAGGGTTGGGGTGGGGGTGTTGTGTGTTGCATGTTGCGTGTGTGTGTCACTCTCTTTTCCCTCCCCCTTCCCTGTGTTGTAGGTGCAGTACTCACCGTGGTCGTCGCCGCCGTCTTTGGTGCTCCTGGTAGTGGAGCAGGAATACTATCGCAGGGAGTATTTGGAGTTCAGGTTCCATGGCGTTCTGGTTCCTCGTGGGTTGTGGAGAGGTGAGTGTTTCCCCTTCCAAGTCCTGTTTCCACCGTATTTTTATTCGCGTTGAATCCACCCCGGAAAAGGTGGCAGATTGGCCTGTCATATTAGTGTGGGCGGTACATTGTCTTCCGCCTGTCTGTTGGCGGTGACCGCCAAGCTGTTTGTTTGTACCGCCGTGGCAGTCGGAGTGTTAAAGTGGCTGTCTATGTTGGCAGTTTCCACCACTGTCGTAATTCAATTTTTTTTCCGCCGGCCTGTTGGTGGTATTACCGCCGCTTTAACACCGACCGCCAGGGTTGTAATTAGGGCCATAGTCTCAAATTATATACCTTGTTATTTTTATAAATGCCAGTTTCTTTTGTCTAATCTGGAGATTGAAGGACCCTTTAAAACCTATTTACCCCAAAAAGAAGGTGAAGGTTGTAGTGTCAAAAATAGGGATGGAAATTAATTTCAAACATGAGCCAACAATCAAACAGTCATATCTTTTGCATAAGGCAATATGACCAATATGATTCCAAGCTCTTCTTATTCTGTCCTGGACCAGAGTTTTAATCTTGTTCTTGGGTGGATACAATTTACACTTAGGGGGCATATCTACAAGAACTAACGCATCAGTGCGGTCAAGCAGGAATGCATCAAAAAAACGTGTGTGTCGCTACATTTTCCAATGCCACAGATACTTCAAAATTTATGAGACAAGAACAAGAGCAGATGATGGATGAAATGATGACTAATATAAACATTCATCCCCAGTCACAGACCTGGGTTTAATCATTTTCTTTTGTGCACCCCCCTAGTTTGGACCCAACCATTCACAAATAAGTCTTGAGCCTTTTACTCAGGCAAACAGTCTAGCCTTCACTGCCAGGCCAAGTCTTCCCTGTGCTGAAACAAGCATCCTGGGATCAGTTTTAAGATATCACCACTCAGTAGCCAGGCTAGCTTAAATCCAGTGGCATGGTGACACGAGACCCATGTCTATGCATACCCTTTCCACTTAGGATGACAAAAGCAGAAAGACCAGATGATGAAGGGAATGCAGAACAATGTAAACATTCACCCCAGTCCGGATCTGGGTTTAATCCATTTTTTTCTTCCCCACAGCACCACCCCAGTTTGGACCTAACCAAATGCAAATCACTCTTGACCCTGCTGGGGGTGTACTGTTCCCATGGGGCGCAGGGTCAAGACTAATTTGCATATGGCTGGGTCCAAATTGGAATGGCATGGTTAGCAAGAAAACAATGGGTTTAAGCTCAGGTATCTATACTGGGGGGTGAATGTTTGACATTGTTCAGCATTCCATCTATCACTTGTTCTTTTTGTAATTGTTGAACTAAGCGGGTCCTGTGCTCCCCATGCCACTAGAGTTAAGTTATCCTGGCTAGTATCCTAAAACCAGTCCCAGAATGCTTGTTTCTGGTCCATGGAAGACCTGGTCCAGCAGTTTGAGTTGGACTGTTCCCATAGGGAGCAGGGTTGAGGCTAGTTTGCATATGGTTGGGCTCAAACTGGAATGGCATGGGTAACATAGGCCCATATCTCTGTACAGGGGGTGAATGTTTGACATTGTTAAGAATTCTGCACATCACTTGTTCTTTCTGCAATTGTTACCCTAAGTGAGACGTGTACGCCCAGAAGTGGGTCCCATGCTCCCTAATACCACTGAAGGCAAGCTAGCCTGGCTGATACCATGAAACTGGTTCCAGGATGCTTGATTCCAGTCCAGTGCCAGTGAAGAACTTGTATGTTAGTTTGGGATGGACTGTTTCCAAGGGGAGTAGGGTCAAGACTGATTTGCATATGGCTGAGTGCAAAGTAGAGTGGCATGTGCAGCAAAACAGTGGATTTAGGTCCACATCTTTGTACTCAGGGTGAATGTTTGACATTGTTCAGCAATCCATCCATCACTTGTTCTTTTTGCTATCGTATTTATGAAGCAGCATGTTATGGCATAAGATCGCAGGGTGTGCCAAAAAAATGACGCATCCATGGGAGGGATACCATAGGAAAAAATTGGTGCATGTCTTGCAAAAGTGATGCATGGCTGATTTGTGACACATAAAGCATGGCAAATCAGCCTTGCCTCATGTTTGAGTGCATAATTTGTCACAAATCTTTCAAAAACTGATGCATTTAAAACATTTGTTTTCCCATACATCTGGAGAGAGAGATGGAGCTGGCAGCAGCACATAGGGCAATAACCCCAGCACCAGTTAGATGTCCAGACAGAAGTCCCAGGGGAAGAGGAAGAGTAATTGTAGTGAAGAGGAGAATCAAATACCATTAACAGAGGTGACAAGGCATGGACAACAACTTTTTGTTACCTCAAAACTGCTTTTAGGGAAGAAAGAGGCTCTATGGAAGTCCATAGTGCATAAAGTCAACACTGAAGGGAAAGTCAAAAGGACAGTGATAGACTGCAAGATCCACTGGAACAGGTATTAGCCCAGGACCAATGAGAAACTGACCAGCAACCTGAAAGCAGCCATGTGGACCAGAGGTGGAGGACTTGAGTTCCCGGATTTGCTGAGGTCCTTGGAGGAGCATGTGGCAGCAGTCATCCCACCGGAGTTAGTGGCAGGAGTGGAAGAACCCGACAGTGTAGCCTATGAGGACCAACAAGACATACCTGGTAAGTGGCAACAAGGGACAATATCACCAAATATGTCATGCACTGTAGTGTAGCAATGTAAGTTCCTGTGCTGTACTGCACTTAGTGTAAGGGAAAGGAATGGAATGGAATTTCTCACATGTCAAGTTATACATCATAAACATGTAAGTCAAAATAACCAGTCACATGTTGCACAGCCCAGTCCAGCTCCGTTGAGTGTGTTCAATCCATGTGTGATGTCCAGCACCAGTCCTGCTTCACATTTGTATACTGGAACTTGTTGGGCAATGTATAACATTAGTGACCAGAACTATAAATCCCACAATACCACGCAAAATATTTGGGGGCATATTTACAACAAAGTGGCGTAGGGCATTGCAGAAAGTGACCTTGCTGAGCTTCCCTGTGTCACAGGGAAAGGGCAGGAATGAAATGTACTTATAAAATATGGTATATTTTTGTCTCTTCCCCCTGCAGTGGTGCATTAACGGCTGTCTAGCAGAAATGCAGGCACCCTTGCACCATGGTGCTCGTTTGTCTGCATCATATGTAGGCTTGTGTTTGGGTAGGAAGGGGCACCTTCCTGCACAAAAACAATCCCTGGAGGATTTCCTCTGTCTACGTGTGCAGTAGAATGCAGAATACATGGAAAGAGGAAAAAATAAGAAAAAAATGAAAAAATGTCTCCTCATTACCACTTCCATGGGGAGGTGTATGCCTTTGATGCCTTCCCACGTTTACACGTCTTTGTAAATCATGGAAATGCATTAAAACTCTTGTGTGGATTTGGAAAAAACCCACTGTAATGCCCACGGAACATCTCCCTGATGCAGAGTAAGTCAGCGCAGTAACTTGCATTGCATTGCCTTACTTGGTATCTACAAGGTCATGAAGAGCCATGCAAAGTGGATTTGTGCGGTCTTGTAGAAATTGGCTATGCACTCTGCACTGCTGGAGCATAAACAGTTCTGACACACTGGCAGTGCATGGGGCTTGAAAATATGCCTCCTGGACTGGAACACCATAACATGGCAGGACACTGGAACCCTGAGCACCCTGACTTGGATACAGGATGCCCCTTGGTACCATGAGGGTAGTGTGTTTGACTTGGACCTATGCATAAAATCTGGCATGCAAATCAATGGAATGGAATGGAATGGGGTTGTCAGAGGATCAACTCCTCAACTGAGATGGGAGTTGTTTGTTAGGAACATGAAGTACCACCACAAAGGAGTATGTGAAGAGTCACGTCCGTAGTCACTAGCATGAAACTACATTGCACACAGCTGCCCTGATGTGTGGGGTGTAAGGACACAGGTATAGCCTGCCATTGTAGCCAACACTCTAACTACTGTTATGTACAGAATTGTAGGAGAGGATGCAAGTGATTCTTAAAATATGAACATGGGTGTTTACACAAACAATATGTGATGTGCTGGACTGGTGGGCCTCTAATAGTGCTGTTCAATGTAGGTGTGACTGAACTCATTGAACTGTCACTGTGTTATAATGGGGGTACACAGCATAGCAAGGAGATGAGTAGGTGGCAAGTGTACTGCTAGGTAGCCTGAGCAATAAACATGTACTGCTGTGTCTGATAGTGTTACACTTCTGTTACAGCTGGGAAGGGATGACATAGAATAGGTCTAGCACATCCTACATGTTATGTGGACCAGGGGGAAGATGTAGCATTTGTCATGAGGGAGATGGAAAAACAAATCCCATACCAGGCTACATATGTCAAAGCAGGAGGATGTCAAACAGGGAATTTTGAAGCAACTGGATGATCCAGATGAGGTTGGGCAAAGGATTCTGCTCTGCTTAAGGACTTTGTGGAGTTTTCCTCAATCCACGCTCCGCGCGGAGTTCTGGAAAACTCATGATTTCTGAATTTGAGTGGTTGCGGTAGGCCACGACCGATCAACGTGAGAGAGCTTACGCTCGCGTTGAGGAAGCTACCGCTTGAGTAAAAAATCTACTCAAGCGGCAGAAAGAAGTTAACATGCTCTGGTACTCCACGTGATGCGTGCGCGGCAGAGACTTCTGGCACTGAAAATCAGCATGAACTGTGCAACATACCCAAACTCCATCACTCGAAGAACTCGGCGTAGTGTGGCAGAGTTTTTTGGCACTTCACGTAGTTCCACATAGCAGAACTCTTCAAGCTCTTTCCAGGCCTAGATCCATGTCGCCCCTGTAAATCTGTGATTGTTATAGTCTTAGAAGTATGGGTCTAGTTGTGTGGTTAAACAGAGTAGGTACATGTCGCTGAATACAAAAACTACCAGCATGTGTGGATACAGCTTGACTCATAGCCCTCAAATACAGGCAGACGCGCTGGGCAATTGAAAGTCGTGAATCTTTTTGCAGGGGTTTGGCATCACTTGAGTATCAATGTATGATCAGGCTTCCATCTGTGTATGACAGTAAGTGAAGCCACTGAGCCTAAATGAAGATTGCCAGAGGTGACGTACACATACAAGTGATGGGGCAGAGTCAAATAATGTGTGATACTCTCCAGATAACCAAAACTGGCAAAGATGGAATCTGGTGAGTATTAGTGTCAGAAATCTACCTAGAATGACTGGGCCAATCCCCTCAGAGATAGCAAACACCTGCCACAGTTTTCACAGATAGCACAACCAAGGTAGGACATGCACTTACACATTCCTGCAGTGTAGCAAGGTTGCTAGCTGTGTAGAGTAGTGTGGCTGAATTACTGATATGATGCTTGCCCACATGAATGTACAATGTGCATGCAAGACAGCACAACAAGGCAGACTGCTGTGATGTAATGTGTATAAGGCTGACAGCAGGATCCAATTTACTTTCATAGGACCTGTGCCCTGAGTAGTGGCCAGAGGGAATGCATGGCACCCTGGTGGCGTGGTGCAATGTGCACATTGGTGCTGTCAATACATGAAAGCACATGAAGTTTAGCCATCATGAAAAATTGACAATCGTCAAGACAAATGTTGTTCTTACTGCCTTACCAACACTAGCAGAGCAGCAAGAAGTGTTGCAATGTTAGTATGACACAAACAATCACACTTGCCACACAGTGCTGTTGGTGTGTGAACAATGCACAGATAATGCCATCTGGAATACAACTACAGTGCCACTCGGCCTCAACAAATAAAAGTCACATAGGTACTGAACATCAATGTTGAAAGGAAAGTATATGAGGAAAAATACTGTATGCCAGCCAGACCGTTTATGTCAACATCAACCAAAGATCTCCATTGACATATCTCCATTTCACTGCAGAGGGAAAGACAACTCCTCACAAGCTGCCTGTACTGGATGACCAACCTATTGCCAATGGCATCCTGCTCCCCATGAATAAGGATACCCATCAGCAAATCCTGGACTGCATTTTATCACCTTCTCGGATTGTGAAAGGGGCTGACAGCGTCAACTGGTCTCCAAAGGAATTGCCTGCAAGGAGACTAGCCCCATCTGTAAGCCCTAGGCCAGCTTTGTATTTTTTGCTTTTTTGTTTTTATTTTTTTTATTTTTTATAAATATATCCCAAACATCACCCTCACCCGTAAAAATTCTACCCACTCATTTTCCCACCTAACAACAACTCATCAATGAAATATAAACTTACTAATATTAGACAAACCTATCCCTATGCTACAACCTATCGCAACCTATGTTAAAATACTAATCTAGGAAACCAACATGTAAAAAACAGGAGAAAGGCTAAATGTATGAGGTGGGGCTATATCTGGGCACTCATCTCGTCCACAGACTGCTGCAATGTCTACATCATGTGCCGCAGATTAGTAAGTTCAGATTCAGTTCCAGCCATCCTTTTTTCAGGTCCGCAAGATCTTTCAGGTCATGGCTTTCAAAATCCGATCTTACTCCCTGGATTGACTCACAAGCTGCCTGTACTGGATGACCAACCTATTGCCAATGGCATCCCGGTCCCCATGAATAAGGATACCCATCAGCAAATCCTGGACTGCATTTTATCACCTTCTCGGATTGTGAAAGGGGCTGACAGTGTCAACTGGTCTCCAGAGGAATTGCCTACAAGGAGACTAGCCCCATCTGTAAGCCCTAGGCCAGCTTTGGACTCGCAGGTAGTGTTTCAATGCCAGGCTGTAGAGGTCTAGCAACAGATGGCAGATGAGGTGCTGGTGGGGATGGAGACTATTAGAGGAACCCTAGAGGAGGTCTGTAGGTGCCTCAGTCCCAATAAGGACACCACTGAGGCAAAAGAGGCACCAACACTCCACTCCAGAAATCAGATCAGTCCCTGGCTGACATCACTGGTGTCATGAGGCAGAGGCAACAACAACAGGTCTGCCGATGTGATACCAGTGAGTTTGTCACTCAGCTTGGGGCTATGGGCACTATCCTCAAATCTATGGAGCAGAAACAGGACTCCTATTTGACAACAATGGGTGCATTTCAATGCAACATTGTTGCTGTGCTGACAAGTCAGCAGGCCCTTCTCAGTGCTCTGCTGCCAACCTTGTTGGCGCAGGCAAATGCTGCTGGTGACAGGGGAGAAACATCTTCATTCCATGATGTGTGTGTACCTCAGAAGCCTTCTGCACAAACACCACCACCCTCACAGGAGACACACACATCAGATGAGGAAGATGTGGACGTTGCCAATTTCTGGAGGAGAACAAGCCATTAACATTTGTCTGTGTCTTTTGGCCAGTTTCCCAATGGACCTGTGTTGACTAACATGCCATCACCTTTGTCCTCTGGTACTGTATCCTTTGTGTTTACCTACCTGTTAGTCTTATCCATTTCTGGACCGTTGATGAGGCCTACCTTCTCTAATAGAAATTTTGATCTCCTCCTCACTGGAATACTCCTCTCTTCCACATGTCACATGATATGTATCCACCATGGACTCTGTCTGGACATCCTTTCCCTCCTAAACAATGCTGGGGTTGTTGCTGCAAGAACTGTTACTATGATACATACTATTTACACACCTGTAAATAAATGCACTATCTATAATCTGTGTGTTGTTTGTCAGTTGCTGATTGAACTAAGTAGATTATGGTCAATGTGCTGATCCAAAAGACACTTCCTACTATTTAAAGGGAATTGTGTGTCATAGACACATGGAAAACTGTACACATCCCAGGGGGAATAGTAAAGGCTCTATTTACATCTAAAGTAGCAAGTAGCTCCCCAAGGTAAAGCATGAAGTGCCACAATTAGCAAAATTTCAATGCAACGGATGAATGAAGTTTCTGGCCAAGTGATGGCTAGTCCCATGGATACTAGCCTGCACAAACACTGATGTGGCCATACAATGGTGCAATAACAGTGTGTAAGTGGCTGGCATCAGTATGTAAACCAACACATCCTTGATTTGTGACTATGGGTTTACATAATCATCTATATACTACATGTAGCATAGCACAGAGTTCAACAGTAGGTGATTACCTGTTTTGAGCTTTGTGTCCATTCACAGCAAGAGGGCCACTCACAGTGCACTATCATGTTCAAAGATTCCTAAAGTGACTCCATTGCAAGCTTGACAGAATCTTGACCATACTTGTCTCACAAAGTTACACATCTATACAAACACTGCGCGAAAATCCTACAGCATGTGCTTAAAACAACCTAAGCATACATGACAACTCCTGCACTGTAAATCAATAAGCAGCCACAAAAGTGGTAAACATTGTTTATTATTATTACTATTATTATAAAATTATTAAAATCTAAAACTACCTACACTACTCTAACTTATCCAATGTAAACTATGACTAAACTAAGCTATGCTAACTAACCTACACTACCTTAGCTTAACTCTATCTTAACCTACCTAACCTTAGCTTACACCACTGTACACATATACCACAACAGATATGTTAGACATCATACCCCCACTCCCATAATACACATTGTCACACAATAGAAATAAAATCTACACCTATATACAAACTAGCTAAACATTGAAACCTGAACAAATACAATTTGTTTGTATTTGTTGCTTTTTTGTTTTTATTTTTTGTATTTTTTATAAATGTATCCCAAACATCACCCTCACCCATAAAAATTCTACCCACTCATTTCCCCACCTAACAACAACTCATCAATGAAATATAAACTTACTAATATTAGACAAAGCTATCCCTATGCTACAACCTATCGCAACCTACGTTAAAATACTAATCTATAAAACCAACATGTAAAAAACAGGAGAAAGGCTAAATGTATGAGGTGGGGCTATATCTGGGCACTCATCTCGTCCACAGACTGCTGCAATGTCTACATCATGTGCCGCAGATTAGTAAGTTCAGATTCAGTTCCAGCCATCCCTTTTTCAGGTCCGCAAGATCTTTCAGGTCATGGCTTTCAAAATCCGATCTAACTCCCTGGATTGTGGTCAACGGCTGTGGTGCTTGGGCCAGCTGAGCTGTAGATGTGCCCAGAATTGCCTCTGCTCCTCCACCACCATGGTGCACGTCCACATCCTGGCTGATGCTTCCCCTGGCCGGTCATTGTTGGCCTTGAGTTCTGGACTTCTGGGTCCCGGCCACCTCCCTTTCCATGTACAACCTTCCCATGTGCCCGTAGGCCCTGGCAATGTGCCTGATATGGTGGTACCACTCCAGTCTGATTGTATAGGCCTTGTCCTGTTCAGCAGTCATGTTGTTTGATGGAGAGGAATGAAATATGTATGACAAAGCTGAACTTGTATGTGTTGTCATCAACAATATGCTTACATTTTTGAAACATTACGTGTGGCATGTCTGTCCAAAACAACATTTAGTGAATGAAAAATGAACAATATTCATAAGAAACATATACTTCTCCTACAATAAGTATGCAACAATGAGTACTCAGGTGCTGGCATTGTAGGTATATGAAATGGCAGTTTCCGCACAAATAAACGTATGAACATAATAATACTAAGACTGATTAGGACCTCTGATGTGGTGTACACATAGACTGGTACACATGGTGTACCTAGGGACGCCCTGGGGTTTGTTATGTAGCATGCAACAGGGTATATTCTATAGTCAATTACCTATGTGAAATAAGTAATGTCTAGCAAATACTGGTATTGTGCCTCAACATTGGTTAACTGATATGGAAAATACACAAGGCCACACACATTGCAGCATAAACGAACTGTGTGCATGCAGTTAAAACATAGATGGAGGATGATTAGCTACCCCCCATTAAACACACCTGCTGGACACTTATCCAGTATTGAATACAAAATCACTACAAAGGTATGATTATGTGTCTAATATAGGACATTGGGTATATGAGGCCATGAGTCAGGTATGTAGCTGCACTACCAGGTGTAGACTGGTGTCATGTTAATGTTAATATTTGTAGAGTATGCCAAACTTTATCTTGGTACTAGTGTCAAGCATGAACCTAAGGAAGAAGGCAACAAAAGCTAGTTAAGCCATGGGGTGAAAAAGCCAGTTTTTCAGTTGTTTTCTGAATTTTAGGAGGTTTGGCTATGCTCTGAGGTGGTCAGGCATTGCATTCCCCCACTTACATGTGGAATAAGAGAAACATCTTCCTCCCCAGTATCCCTTTTTTATTCTGGGGATGACAACCTGTCTTGCTGCACTAGACCCCAGGGTGCATGTAAGTATATATAGGGTCCCTTGCTCGCTGCTGCACTGGATTCAAGCTAGCCTGACTGATGTGGGGCGATACCCCAAAACCAGTCCCAGGATGCTTGTATCTGGTCCAGGGAGGACCTGGTTTGGCATTTTGAGCTAGACTGCTTTCTTGGGGAGCAAGGTCAAGACTGATTTGCCTATGGTTGGGTCCAAACTGGGGTGATGTGGCAAGCAAAATAACAATGGATTAAACCCAGATCTGAGCCTGGGTGTGAGTGTTTGAAAACGTTCAACACTTTGTACATTATTTTATTTTGTGATGTTGCATGTAGGTATATACCATTTGAAGATCTTCTAAAAAAAAGAAAGGGATGACCTTATGCAGGCCTTATGAGCCTAGAAAAGGGGTTTGAACTTAATTTTCTTTCTGACTGGTAACCAATGAAGATCCCTGATGGTTTGGGAGATTAGGCAAAATTTATAGAGATTCACCAGCACACAGACTGCAGTGTTTTGAGGGCCTGCAGTGTTTTTGTAGGCAACCTTGGGAGTCTACATATAAGGCATTGCAAGAGTCAAATTTTGAAATAAGCAAAGCAATTTCAACTTTTCTGCAACTCCATTGGAAGGGAGGGAAGAATTTCTTTAGGTTTTGTAGAGTAAGAAAACAGACAGATATTACCTGCTTAATGTGGTTCGGGAATGCTAATGTGATGTCAAAAATTACCCCTAAGTCTTTGCTTTTTGGACTGGAAATGGTAGTGACACAAGATTGGGAGGCCACCAGATACTGTTCCCAAAAGAGGTGTTGCTACCAAACAACAATTCTTCAGGATGTTCAGAATTCAGTTTCAAACAGTTCTTATGCATCCAGTCAGCAACGTTACCCATGCAGATATTGAGTTAGTTGTTTGGCTACTTTTAATGGCATGGAAAAGACTGACACTACTATCTGGGTGTTGTCAGCCTAGGAGAATACTGAAAGCTATTTGATCGGATACGTTTGATCAGAGGGGTAGTATACGCATTGAAAAGATAACCTGCTCTCTGTTGGACAAGAAGGAGCTAATCAATTCCAGGGTTCGACCTTTTATGTCTATTCTTTCAAGATGGTTAACCAAAAGAGTGTGGTCAACTGTATCAGATACAGCTGAAATATCAAGCAGGATCAAGGCCGCCTTACCCCCATTGTCTACAATGACCCCAATTTCTTCTTTGGCAGCAAATAAGGGAGGACTCTGTGCAGTGGTTGGATCTAAACAGGTGCTGCGATGGATCAAAGAGGTTGGTAGTTTCAAGAAAGATCATGATCTCTTGATTCATGGCCTTTTCTTGGATCTTGGCTGGTAGGGGAAGGCAAGAAATTGCCCTGTCATTCTTTACCTCGAAGAAATCCAGTGAGGGTTTTTTAAGGAGTGGCAGTATGGATGATTTTTTTCACATTGATGGAAAGCAACCTAAGATTAGAATCCTGTCCAGGAGCACAGTGAGATGGACTGAGATTGTCTTTGACAGAAGGGTGAAGGATCTGCTGGGGGCAGGGATCAAAGGTGCACCTTATTTGAAGGATTCAATTATTGTTGCTGTCTTTTCTTCTGTAAGAGGAGTAAAGGTGGTGAAGACTAGAGGGCCCTGATCTGTATTAGAGGAGATGATTTCCTCATACGTCTACTTCTTTACGGTAGTCTCCACATTATCCAGTGATATGGTAAAATCTAGGAATATATTATTCACTTTGATGTTGTAAAAATCAGCTAGTTTGTCACACAATGGTTGGTTAGGTAGTTACAATATGTTCATTACAGAAATGTGACAGCATTTTCACTGTATTAAAAAGCACCTTAGTGGAGTTGCTGACTGCATTGTTTTCTGCAAAACATTTAGCTTTGGCTCCATGTATTGGTGTTTAATAGACCTTAATCAAGGCTTTATAATGCATTTTGTCTTATGGACTGTAATTAAGTCTCCAGAGTTGCTCCTGACGTCTACACTTCTGCTTGAACTCTCTAAGCTCCTGGGAATACCAATGTGCTGATATGTCCTGGATTTTAGAGGAGCTAACTGGGTGACTGCTGCGCCAATACATGAAGCATAATTGCCAGTCACTTGTTTAATGTCAAAGTTAATTGTGGGATAAGACTCACTTAGCAGATTATTTAATTCTGTACTATCATTTTTTTTCCAGGGACAATATTTTTCTACTATGGGTGCTTAAACATAACAGGTCTTTTCACAGGGATACTTAATTTAAACATTATGGCCCCGTCCAGACCAGAGATTTTCCAACCACTAGGTTGGCGTTGTTTGTAAAGATGCCATCAAGCATGTGATTGGCAAAGCAATCAGGCAATCGTTTAAAGTCTCTGTATCCTTGACCTCTGCGCATTCTAAGTCAAAATTAAAATCCCCCAGAATTGTGGAGTTGGGATCATCTATGCAAGATCGCATTAGTTCCAATAGTGATCAAGTGAAATTTTCCCTGGGGCCTAAAGGATGAACAACTAGAAGGCCATTGAATGAACAGATATTGGGCTTCACAGTTCAGTTGTGATCAAGGCTTAAAACTAGCCTTGAAGTGGTTGTAATATATAATTGCTATTCTACCTCCTCAGTTGTTTTGTCTGTCGGCTCTGATTAGGTCATAGCCTTCTGGGATGGCTGTTTTAAAGTCTGAGTCAGACACAGCATCTAACCGTGTCTCCATAAGTAAGAAAATGTCTGGGTTTTCTAGGTCCATAAGGTCTGCAAATTCATGCCTGTGCTTTATAATTGACCTTGTGTTCAGAAGTAAGCAAGCCAGTGAGACGTGTGAGTGCATAAGCTTAGTTCAGGGGGGTGCTGTCTGCTGACCGGTGTCCATAGTGTGCTGAGGCTCTAAGGCAGGGTGAAATGTGAAGTTACATTTTCAACATAAGCACTGATTAGCTGGTGTCTTAACACTATGGGGAGTACATAGCAGAGGATTACCTTTACTTCAGATCTCAATCAATTCCGATATGGAGTAGGTGTGAAGGGTAGAAGGACCATGGGTCCTGGCTCTTTGTGCTGTCCGGCCACAGACTGTCTTGCCTTTGGCACACATGTACCACATCTACCCATACCTATTCTGTCTCCACTGAGGTAGGAAACACCACATCCTGTCTGGACCTGCCATGCGAAATGTCCATACATTGCCATGTGAACAACTACACTAGCAATGTGCATCAGACAGGCAGACTGAAGGTGAACCGTCCAAAGCTATGTTCAAATTGACTTTCTCCCCTACATCCTTAAAACCACCATGGCATTTTGGAAAATGCACCTCTGCTACCCCATCTTACATGTCAATGATATTCAGTACTCTGAGGGATGCTCAGGTACCAATGAGATTGGATTACAGTTGCCATACATCATTATGAATGTGGCCTGAGTGGTGAACCAAAGTAAATGATTACTATGGACAATGTACTTACACACTCACAATAACAAATGGGGAAATGCCATGTGGCCACTGAGATTTCTCCAATAAATTATGCATTTTAACTTTGCCCTGTCACAAATACATATGAAACATCTATCTTAATAAGTAATGTTGCATTGTGATGCCTAGCATGCTCACATGGTCACACATGTTTATCTGATTCCTACCTTACTTTCTTTCTTTCTTTATAAACTTTAATGAGGCTCATAGCCAAAAAAGTGCATCCATAATAAAATCAGCTACATTAAAACCAGTCCAAATCATTACAATAAAAAAATGTCAATTACAAATATCAATAGTAAATAGTTAAAAGCATAAAATGCAAGAATAAAATAGTCCCCCTCACATCCTTAGAAATCAACTACAAACACATTTTATGTATACACCAAGCCATAAACAAATACCTAGCTACAGAAAAAACAATTGGTTGAAGTGAATTAGTTTTCAAAATTCTTAGTGCCACGAGGTGCTGTGCGATACCTACATTTCTACATAATGTGATCAACCATTTAGTTCTTGAGTAATTGTAGGCTTTACAAAAAAACACAAATAAACTTCGGTCTCGTCGACCAAACAACATATGCGGCAAAACATACTCATAGAATTACTACCTTCCCCAACTTGCTGGTCAGCATTTGAAGGGACAAAGGACCATGTCTAAACTGTAAGTACAGTTTCCTTGCTAGCACCAGCTACACCTCATCCAAAAAGGATTCAAATCCATAGTGATCAGTAAAATCTAAAAATCTTAGGCCCATATTTATACTTTTTGATGCAAATCAGGGCCAGGGCAGATTTGCGTCAAAAAGTTTACCGTTGGCTAACACCATTCCAACGCGCCATCTGTGCGCCTCATTTATGGAATGACATTAGCTGGCGCTGCGGCCTGGTTTGCGTCAAAATAACTGACTCAAACCGGGCAGCGGGGGCGAAGGGAAGACTGGGGGTTGTGCGCCAAAGAATGGTGCAAGTCAGGTTAGAGTAAAAAATATTGGCTCCAACCTGACTTGCACCATTTATTAACGCACTACCCCCATGGAAATGACTCCTGTCTTAGCAAAGACAGGAGTCATGCCCCCTTGCCCAATGGCCATGCCCAGGGGACTTCTGTCTCCTGGGCATGGCCATTGGGCATAGTGGCATGTAGGGGGGCCCAAGTTCGGCCCCCATGCCACTCTAAAAAAAAAATATATACTTACCCACACTTACCTGCACTCACCATGGATGGGTCCCTCCATCCATGGGTGTCCTCCAGGGGTGGGCTAGAGTGGCAGGGGGTGTCCCTGGGTTCAGGGAAGGGCACCTGTGGACTGCTTTTAAGGTCTCTCACCATGGAAAAGAGCCCACAGGTCCCTTAACGAATGCCCTGACCCAGGCATAAATTTTTGACGCAAATTGGGATTTACTTCATTTTCCGGCTCTGCCTTCCAGCCGTGCGCCATTTTTGCCCGGTTGGATAAATATGGCGCACAGGTGTGTAAGTCATTTTTTGGACGGGAACCGCGACCTTGCATGTCATTAACGCAAGGCGGTTTCACGCATCCAGAAAATGACGTCAGCGGGGTCTAACGTCAAAGTATAAATATGGTCTTAGTTTTGTGCCGAATTTGTGTAAAAAAAATGACGCAAATCTGGCGCAAGCAGAGTATAACTATGTCCCTTAGAGTCAAAGACCATGTGAAGAACTAGACAAAAGTGCATTCAAGGTAAGGTGCTTATCAGACCTAAATAAGTCACTCTTTGAGATTGTTTGACAAGCCACCTCAGGCTGCTTTCACAGCTAGGGCCTGGCAAGCACATGATAATCTCCAGCCCCTTTCTATAGGATATTAGATCGGGAGTGGGCCTGTGGGAGGCTGGCCTGGTTTGTAGTGGGTACCTAAGTTACTTACACCTTACACAGGTCCAGATATCCCTTATTAGTGAAATGTAGCCAGTGTCTAGAAGCCAAGCTCTCTAGGGGTAGCTGTAGATGAGCAGCTAAGGCTTATCTAGGAGAGATGTAAAGATCTTGCAATACCGCCGTAGTCACACAGTACTCACACACATGAAAGAAAATACTCAATGTTACAAAATTAAAGGTACTTTATTTTGGTGACACAAATGCCAAAAATACCATAGAGACTATACTCCCTTAGGAGATAAGTAATACACAAATTATACAAACTAGAAGGCAGAAATAGCTGTAAAAACAGTTAGAGAACAGTGTAAATAGTGAAAATCACAATAGTTATAAATGGGCCTAGGGGGAACACAAACCATATACTAAGAAAGTGGAATGCGAATGTTGGTTTCCCACCTAGGCAAGTGTAGTGTGTAGAGGGGCACTGGGTGTATTAGAAAACGCCAAGGTAAGTAGTAGAAACCACCCCAGAGCCCAGGAAAGCAGAAGTAAATCACAGTGGCATTTCTAGAACACACAAGAACATGAGAAAGAAGATTATGCAAGAACCAGAAGAGACTGCAAGACATCAGTGATGGATTTCTGGACCTGAAGACCTGTGTATGAAAGGGACCAAGTCCAAGAAGCACACAAGAGTCCAGGGCGAACAGGAGCCCCTGCTAACCCGGATGAAGGTGCAAAAGAAGAACCACTGTTGAAGAACAATAGTCAGTACTGCACCAAAGAAGATGGATGCAGATTCCTGGTTGGTGCAGATGATGTCCCACACTGCATGGATGACTGCAGTCTGGTTTGCATTGTTGGATTTTGCCAATAAGCCTTGGCACACGCAAAACTCACGGTTAGAGTAAAATGGCACTGCACCGCACCAGGAGGGTCCTGGTGGACTCTACCCAGGAGGGGTAGTCAGAAGGGGCTCTCAGCAACTCAGAGAGCCCTCAGAAGACCAGGCAGTGTGCACAGGAGTCCCACAGCACGGTGACAAAGAAGGTGCAAAAGGAGGCCCACACAGCACTACAACATAGGGTCCCACGCCACCAGAGAACCATGCAGAAAGCTGTGCATCACAGGAAGGAGTGATGGGGGCAGGAGCTGCATGGCGCATAAGAAGTTCGTGGAAGGATGCCAACAAGCATGGTGCATGGGGTACTGACTTGCGTGGGGAGGCAAGCTCTTATCTCCTTCAAAGTTGGACAGTTGGACCTCAGAGCCATTGGGACCACATTAGTCCACCACTCATGATGCAGGATCCACACAGCTCATCAGGAGAGGGGTTCCACAAAACCAGTCATCCTTGCAGAGAGGTGCCTGCTGAAGCAGGGGAGTGACTCCTTCACTCCCAGGGAGATTCCTTTGTTCTTCTGGTGCAGGCTGAAGACAGGCTGTCCACTGTGGATGCATGACCGGGAAACAGTTGCAGTTGCTGGCAGGAGCTGAAGATTCAGTGTTTCAGAAGCCATCTTTGCTTCTTTGTTGTAGTTTGTAGAATTCCTGGAGGGTCCAGATGCAGTTTCTTTTTGAGAGAAGGTGAAGTAAAGGATGCAGAGAATTCCTGCTGAAGTCTTGCATTCTGAATCTGGAGAACCACCCAAGAGAGAGACCCTAAATAGCCCTGAGAGGGGGATTGGTCAGCTAAACAGGTAAGCACCTATCGGGGGACGGCTCTCACATCACCTGCTGGTTACTCAGATGTTCCCAGAGTGCCCTGCCAACAGCCATCTCCCAAATGAAATCCTTTGTTCTGCCTTCCTGGGTTTGAGCTGATCAAGCAACAGGAAGGCAAAAACCTGTCTGAGAGGTGAATGCAGCTGGGGCTGCCTTGAAAACCTTTGAAGGCTGGAATGGCAATGCTGGCTGTCCTCTAAGGAGCCCCCAGAGTGCATGGAATCATACAACCAATGCTTGCAAAAGCATTGGGGTATGATTCCAACATGTTTGTAACCAAACATGCCTATGTTTGGAGTTACCATTATGTAGCTGGACATAGATAGTGACCTATGTCCTGTACTCACGTAAAATGGCATCCACGCACTCACAAGTCTGAGAAAGTGGCCCTGGAGGAGATAGGGCACCTCTGCTATTACAGGGGTGCCCTCACACACAGGTACTCTGCACCGTGCCCTCAGGGCTGGAGGGCCTGCTACAGGGGTGACTTATAAGTGACCTGGTGCAGTGTAAATGGCAGTGAAAGGGTTCATGCACCTTTTCAGGCAGACTGCAATGCAGTCCAGCAGAAGACTTTGCATGGGCTCCCTATGTGTGGCAAAAGAAATGGTGCAGCTCATAGGGATCCCCTGGAACCCCAATAACCTGGGTACCTAGGTACCATATGCTAGGGATTTACAAGGGGGCACCAGTCTGCCAGTTGTGGGTGAAATACTGGATTACCAGTTTGCAATAACCATAATTTAAGGCAGAGAGCAAACCCAATTCCTCAACAATAGACCAAAGACCCAGGTCCAAACTCAAGAGCAGGAGTGGCATACTTGGGGGAAGATTTAAAAGATGTCTAAAAAATGCATTCTCCACCTTCAAGATACCACTAACTTTCCTTTGACTCCACAGCTCTGTCCCAAACATAACCATCCCCAAAGCCTGTAACTCCATAGTTCACGCACCTGACTTGCTGGCTTAAAAAATGAGCCTTTAAAGGCTCTCACTAGTCCACCAGTGAAATGGGCCAGTCTGAGCTTTTGCTTGTTGATGTGTGAAAGCAAGTCCATGCCCTCGCTTAGCATGATTCCCAAATAGTCGAATACCTTGACCCTCTCCAAGAATACCCCTTTAACTTAGGACCTGGCCTAGTGGAAAGTAGAGTGTGAAAAAATGTGTACTTAGTTTTTCCTACATTGATTTCCAAGCCCCTCGCCTCACACAAATCAGCAAAACTTTCTAATGTCCTTTGAAGTCCCATCGGGAATTTTGACAACAGGAGAGTGTCGTCTGTGAACATCATCGCAGGAACCCTGAGTGATGCTAGTCTGGGGGCTTCACGTAAGACCTTGTTCAGGGCTTCAATCAAACCACAGATGTATAATGAAAACAGTGCTGGGGCCAACATACACAGCCCTCCCTAACACCTTTTTTAATGGGGAAGGGTTCAGTGAGTTCTCCCATTTGGCCAAACGGGAATTGGGCATAATTCCCCTCATAGAGTCTCTGTATATTCCTACACAAGTAGGTAGGAACACCTACATTTGACAGAACCTGCCAAAGGGTGTCTCTATGAACCAGGCCAAATGCTGCTCATAGGTCCACAAAAATTTAAATTGAGGCTTGCATTCTCCAACATCACAGTTTTCCAATATATAAGCTGAAAGTGGAATGCCTGGTCTATAGTAGAAATATGCTGCGTGAATGCAGCTTGTAGGGGACTAAGGGGGTGATTCTGACCTCGGCTGTAAAATGCCCTTACCGCCGGTCAGAAGACCGCCATAACACCGCCGCGGCCGCGGTCAACAGCCACGGTCATTCCGACCCATAACGGCCAAACCTCCAAAAATCCGTCCTCCACTGCAGCCCGCCACATCGGCGGGCAGCGATAAACTGGAGATGACCAAACCTCCACCGTCACGCCAACAGAAATACGCCCATGCCATTACGACCCACGAATCCACACGGCGGTCATTCAAACGCGGTATTCCATTGGCGGTACACACCGCCGCGGTCAGAATACACACACATCACCAAAACACAGCCACATTGGACAATTTGAAAAACACACACCTGATACACATACACACACCACTCCCACACAATCAACCAACTATAAAACACACACCCACATCACCCACAAACCCCTGCGACCCCAAATACTGAGAGAAGGAGAGAGAGACACAGCAGACAATCCAAAGCAAGACGCACTGAGGCACACTACACCATCACACACACCACATAGTAGCACAAAGCACCACTCACCAACACACTCCTCATCACATACACCACCCCACACCTCACCCACACCACCCCATGGCACCCCAAAGGCATCCACGCTTTTCGGACCAAGAACTCCGGGTCATGGTGGAGGAAATCCTAAGAGTGGAACCCCAGCTCTTCGGCTCGCAGGTGCAGCACACCAGTATAGCCAGGAAGGCGGAGCTATGGCAGCGGATCGTGGACAGGGTCAACGCGGTGGGACAGCATCCCAGGAATAGGGAGGACATCCGCAAAAGATGGAACGACCTACGGGGGAAGGTCCGGTCGATGGTCTCGAGGCACAACATCGCGGTCCAGAAGACTGGCGGCGGACCTCCACCCACCCCTCCCGAATTTACATCGTGGGAACAAGAGGTCTTGACCATCCTGCATCCTCAGGGCCTCGCAGGAGTAGCCGGAGGAATGGACTCTGGTAAGTCCCATCTCAACTACTATATCCCCCACACCCCACCAGCATGCCAACCCACACCCCCACCCTCACCCCCAACCCCCCAGCACACATCCTTCCTGACAATGTCTCACCAGCACAACCCACCCATCCCAACACCAACTCCTGCATGCCAACACAAACCATGGGCACCCATCACCTAAGCATGACCACTGCACTAACCCCTCCCCCCCACTAAATACCCTCACAACACCTCCCTCCAGGGAATGCCTGCACTGGGGGACAAGGGCACCCACAACACGCATGCTATTGCACACACAGAAACACTAACCAAACTCTCTTACCCCGTGCAGGACCCGAACGACAACACACCAGCCAGGAGGGTCCAGAAGTGTCCATCCCACCACCGGAACAGGCCCACACTGAGGATAGCAGCTCTGTCGACAGTGAACCTGATGACCAGCCCGGACCATCGGGGACCTCTGGGCAGTCGGTTCCCCTCACCCAGACACAGGCCACACCAGACCCGACCCCCTCTGCCGACACCACCACAGCTCCCACCCAGCGGGCCCATGCCTCTGTCTCTAGGACAGCTCAATCAGCGGTGTGTCTGCCACTACAGGGCACCCAGGCTAACCCGACACCCCAACAACAACAGGGACCTGGGGGCAGTGGGAGCGGGCACACCGGCCAGGGGACAGAGGCCGGGGGAAACCGGGCAGCTCGGAGGGCTGCTGTGCGACAGGGGGGGGAGGAGAGGCCCAGGGAACCCACTCTCCAAGAGGCCCTCACCACCCTCATGGGGGCCTACCACCACTCCCAAGAAACGATGGCGACGGTACTGGCCAGGTTCACTGAGCAGAAGTCAGGTACTGAGTCAGACAGCACTGAGAAGGGAAGGGAAAGGCATAAATTAATAAAAAACATCTGTGGGGAACTACAGAAAGTATAGATGCAGGAGGCTAGAAGCAATTGTGAAATGGCGTGGGTGATTCTTACCTGGGTGTTACTGGAAATACTGTAGTATCACTCTGTCCCTATTGTCTGTGTCGTCCTCAGAGTCTTCCTCCTCTTCACTCTCCACAGGCTCCATGGCTTCTACAACACCACCATCTGGACCATCCTCCTGCAGGAAAGGCACCTGGCGTCGCAAAGCCAGGTTGTGAAGCATACAGCACGCCACGATGATATGGCACACCTTCTTTGGTGAGTACATTAGGGATCCACCAGTCATATGCAGGCACCTAAACCTGGCCTTCAGGAGGCCAAAGGTTCGCTCAATCACCCTCCTTGTACGCCCATGGGCCTCATTGTAGCGTTCCTCTGCCCTTGTCCGGGGATTCCTTACTGGGGTCAGTAGCCACGGCAGGTTGGGGTAACCAGAGTCACCTATTAGCCACACACGTTGTCTCTGTAGCTGCTCCATCACATAGGGGATGCTGCTATTTCGCATCACATACGCGTCATGCACTGACCCTGGGAACTTGGCATTTACATGGGAGATGTACTGGTCAGCCAAACAAACCACCTGGACATTCATCGAATGATAATTCTTTCTGTTTCGGTACACCTGCTCATCGTCTTTTGGGGGTACCAAAGCCACATGGGTCCCATCAATGGCACCAATGATGTTGGGGATATGTCCAAGGGCATAGAAATCACCCTTCACTGTGGGCAAGTCACCCTCCTCGGGGAAAATGATGTAGCTCCGCATGAGTTTCATCAGGGCAGACAACACTCTGCTCAAAATCTTAGAAAACATAGGCTGAGACATTCCAGATGACATGGCCACTGTGGTCTGGAATGACCCACTGGCCAAAAAATGGAGGACTGACAAAACCTGCACCAGAGGGGGAATCCCTGTGGTTGGCGGATGGGGGACATCAGGGCTGGCTCCAGCTGGGCACACAGTTCATGGATAGTGGCACGGTCAAGTCGGTATCGAAGGATTATATGGCGTTCTTCCATTGTCGACAGGTCCACCAGCGGTCGGTACACGCAAGGATTCCTCCTTCTCATCCCAAGTCCCAGCGGACGGTGCCTAGGAAGGACAACATGGAGCACAGAGTCAGCCAAACCACAGGTACGTACAGACAGCTTGCACAGTTAAAGAATGGCAATGGGTTGAAAGGCGTGTATGTGTGGCAATGCAAGGCCTAGGCCTGTGTGTCGCAGTCAAAATTAAGCCATGTGGGCCCTTGAAATGGCGGCTGCCTGACCTGTGAAGTGGGACAATGGGATGTGAGGTCACTGCGCTGGCGGGGCACACCGTGGCGGTAGGCGGTCGAAGACCGCGGCGCAAAGCCGCATTGGTTAACATTGAAGCCTATGGGTTTCAGGAGCCAATAACGAAGTGCGCCGGCGGTCGCGGTACGCCCCGCCGCGGACGTGACCGCCATTTTCTATCTGCTTAATCACTCGAGACCTGATCATCCACAGGAGAGGACCTATACTGCAAGTGCTGCTGTGACCTCGGTCTGGAAGATACAATGGCTGCTGTGACTGGGGAAAGGGCCCCTGCCTTCACGTCTGAAGAATTGGACAAGCTCGTGGATGGGGTCCTCCCCCAGTATGCGCTACTCTACGGTCCTCCAGACCAACAAGTGAGTACCCCGGGTGCTAATGGAATGGGCTATGCCTGTGTGGATTGGGGTGGATGTAAGTTGGTGGGGTGGGGTGGGGGGCGAATGAGGAGTGCAACGCCCAACAGATGAGAGCATGTGCCATATGGCAAAGTGGGTGGGGGGGGCCAATTACATCTAATATGCAGGCCATTGATGATTTCCTCCTTTCCACCCTGTACATGTCTAATAGGTCAGCGCCCATCAGAAGATCGATATTTGGCGTGCCATCGCCAAGGAAGTCCGGACCTTGGGTGTCCACAACAGACGGGGCACCCACTGCCGCAAGAGGTGGGAGGACATCCGCCGCAGAACAAGGAAGACCGCAGAAACACTGCTGGGGATGGCCTCCCAACCTAGGAGGGGTGCCAGTCGCACCATGACCCCCCTGATGTCCCGGATCCTGGCGGTGGCCTACCCTGAATTGGATGGGCGCTTTAAGACATCACAGCAGACACAAGGGGGTGAGTATCAGCACATTCTCCTATCTTTCTGCGCAGTGGAGGCGTCTGGGTGGGGGAGGAGGGCTGTGGGTGACATTAGGCCAGGGCGCTTTCTGTAGTGTAGTCCTCTCCCTTAGGCATGGCCCTGTGCCCCCGGCCCCCACCTGTGTAGGGTGACAAGTACAGCCATTGAAGGTCCAGCATCTCCCATGTGCGCGTTTGACGTCTCTTGGCCTGTTGTCTTAGTCAGTAGTACTGAGTAGTGTACCCCGAATGCGCGGCTTAGTGCATTAGGCACCTGTGTCTGTCCTCTCCGCCAACGGTGTTGACATTGCATGCACTCAACCTGGTCTTCTTTTTTCTCCCCCCACCCTTTCTCTTCATCTTCTTGTGCATGTGTGCATTAGCATCATCAGGCGGAGGAGATATGGCATCGGAGCACGAGAGAGCTGCAGGACACAAGGCCCCGGTGGGCCCAGGAACAGACACCGAGGGCACCAGTGATCCGGAGGGCGAGGGGAGCACCACGACGGGGACCGCTGGTGAGAGCAGCGAAAGCGACACGTCCTCGGATGGGAGCTCCCTAGGGGTGGCGGCAACATCCGTGCCCCCCGCCTCTACAGGTACAGCCGCCACCCAGCGCACCAGCCCCGCCCTCCCAGCAGCCCCTCAGTCTTCGCTCCGTGCCGCTTCACCCAGGAAGGCGTGCGTCTCCTTCGCCCCAGGCACCTCAGCCCCTGCCCCTGTTGCCCCTGCTGCCCTCAGTGCGGAGCTCATTGACCTGGTAAGGACGCTCATTGTTGGGCAGACGACCCTTCTGAATGCCATCCAGGGTGTGCAAAGGGAGGTGCAACAGAGCAATGCGTACCTGGAGGGCATTCATTCGGGTCAGGCTGCCCATCAACGAGCGTTCACTGCTCTGGCCTCAGCACTGACAGCAGCCATTGACCCTGTTTCCAGCCTCCCTCTTCTGACTGCCTCCAGCCTGTCTCTGTCTCCTGTTCCTCAGCCTATCCCATCCACACCATCAGACCAGCCTGCACACACCTCAACACCCAAGAGCAGCTCATCCAAACACAAGCACTACAGATCCCGCAAACACTCACCCGAGCAACACCCAGATGCAGACATGCCAACAGCCACTGCCACCCCTGTGTCCCACTCCTCCTCGTCTCCCTCCTCCCTCCCTGTGACGTCTACACTCACACCTGCATGCACCCGAACATCAGCCAGTGCTTCCATCACCACCTCACCCTCCAGTACAGTCCACACTCGTGCAGTCACCACCCCCACTGCCATGTACACGTCCCCTGTGTCCTCTCCCACTGTGTCTGTCACCCCCTCTTCCAAGACACACAAACGCAGGCAGCCACCCACCCAACAGCCATCCACCTCACGACAGCCTACAGCACCAGCACCTTCACCCAATGACAGCACACCTGACTCTCCTACAACCACCTCCTCTACCTCCACTTCCATCTCCACTACTCCTACCCTTTACCTTGGCCCTAAAAAACTTTTCCTGGCTAACCTTAACCTCTTTCCCCCCGATGACCTCCCCCATCCATCTTCAAAGAGTCCCAAGAGCACCGCAGCCACCACCAGCCCAGCTTCGGGTGTCACTGTTGTGCCTGGGTTCTGGAGCCCACCCTTTGCCAGCAGTGACACATCGAGCTGCAGCAAGGACACGTCCAGCCCCCCCCCCGGCAAGAGGACCCGCAAAACCAAGGACCGCCGTGCGAGGACCGACAGGGCTGCCCCCAAGGAGCAATGTGCGGCCACTTCACCACCCACACCATCTGGGGGAGGCAAGGGCCCGAGAGCCCCATCAAAGGAGCGGAAGGGCAGCAGGAGCGCGGAGAAGGTGGACCCCACATGCCACATCCCAGCTGGGAAGGAGGACACTAAGGAGGCCAGGAGTCCGTCCCCGAAGGGTCCAGATACGTCACGGTCCGAGGGCGACTGAACAGGGAGTCCAGGCCAGGTCTGGCTCCCTTGACCTGCTGGATGGGCACCGCTGAACAGGGCCCGCGGTGCAGACGAGCACCGCTGAACAGGGCCCCGCCGTGGAGATAGGCACCGCTGAACAGGGCCCGCGGTGCAGAAGAGCACCGCTGAACAGGGCCCCGCCGTGGAGCTAGGCACCGCTGAACAGGGCCCCGCCGTCTCAAGCACCGCTCCGCTGGGCCCTTCCTCTCAAGCACCGCTCCGCTGGGCCCTTCCTCTCAAGCACCGCTCCGCTGGGCCCTTCCTCTCAAGCACCGCTCCGCTGGGCCCCGCCGTCTCAAGCACCGCTCCACTGGGCCCCGCCGTCTCAAGCACCGCTCCGCTGGGCCCCGCCGTCTCAAGCACCGCTCCGCTGGGCCCTTCCTCTCAAGCACCGCTCCGCTGGGCCCCGCCATCTCAAGCACCGCTCCGCTGGGCCCCGCCGTCTCAAGCACCGCTCCGCTGGGCCCTTCCTCTCAAGCACCGCTCCGCTGGGCCCTTCCTCTCAAGCACCGCTCCGCTGGGCCCCGCCGTCTCAAGCACCGCTCCGCTGGGCCCTTCCTCTCAAGCACCGCTCCGCTGGGCCCCGCCGTCTCAAGCACCGCTCCGCTGGGCCCCCCCGTCTCAAGCACCGCTCCGCTGGCCACCGCCGTCTCAAGCACCGCTCCGCTGGGCCCTTCCTCTCAAGCACCGCTCCGCTGGGACCCGCCGTCTCAAGCACCGCTCCGCTGGGCCCCGCCGTCTCAAGCACCGCTCCGCTGGGCCCTTCCTCTCAAGCACCGCTCCGCTGGGCCCCGCCGTCTCAAGCACCGCTCCGCTGGGCCCTTCCTCTCAAGCACCGCTCCGCTGGGCCCCGCCGTCTCAAGCACCGCTCCGCTGGGCCCTTCCTCTCAAGCACCGCTCCGCTGGGCCCTTCCTCTCAAGCACCGCTGATGGTTCATTGTGCCCACCATGCCTCCTCCTTGACCAGTGGAGACTGTCATCCACATGATAGACTGTGGCTTTGCACTCCCCAGGATGGTCCAGTGGGCAATCCACCCACTGCAGAGACATTGAGAGACTGTGGCTTTGCACTCCCCAGGTTGGTCCAGTGGGCAGCCCACCCACTGTAGAGACATTGAGAGACTGTGGCTTTGCACTCCCCAGGTTGGTCCAGTGGGCAGCCCACCCACTGTAGAGACATTGAGAGACTGTGGCTTTGCACTCCCCAGGTTGGTCCAGTGGGCAGCCCACCCACTGTAGAGACATTGAGAGACTGTGGCTTTGCACTCCCCAGGATTGAACAGTGGGCAGCCCACCCACTGTAGAGACATTGAGAGACTGTGGCTTTGCACTCCCCAGGATTGAACAGTGGGCAGCCCACCCACTGTAGAGACATTGAGAGACTGTGGCTTTGCACTCCCCAGGATTGAACAGTGGGCATGGTGGCTCCTCGTGGATCTGGCGTCGTGGACTCATGTGGCTGTGGTGCCCCCCCCTTCCCTTCCCCCTGAGGTGCCTGTAGTTTTTACATCTGATGCCCCTGCAGTGTTCTCTCCAAAGGACTCAGGTCTCCTGTGTGGGCTTTGCCCTTGTTTCTCAAGACTTTGGCCCACGGACATGCTGAATTCGTAGGATGTGCAGGACTTGGTACTTCAGTTATACACTGATGTGTATGTCATTTGTTTTGTTGTGGATATCTTTCATGGTTGTACGCTAATTTTCTGGAGCTTTTTGGTACATAAATATTTATTCCAAATATGATTATGTCCTAGCATTTTTCAGGGGTGTTTGGGTGGTGTCACTGTGACTTGGTGCTCTGCATTGGTGAGTACATGATTGGGTGGGGGGGGGCGCATATGTGTGTGCCCGTAACCTTTCGTCCTCCCCCTCCCGTGTGTCGTAGGTGCAGTACTCACCGTTGTCGTCTGCGCCGGACTTCGTACTCGTGGTAGATGAGAAGGTAGACGAGAGCAGGTATGATGTTCAATTCGGGTTCCATGCTGTCCTCCGTCCTCGTGGAGTGCGTAGAGGTGAGCGTTTTCCAGTTCGTAGTCTGTTTCCGCTGTGTTTTTATCGGCGGTGCTCCCGCCCCCGAAAAGGTGGCGGATTGGTGAGTTATGATAGTGTGGGCGGTACATTGTCTGCCGCCTGCCTGTTGGCGGTGACCGCCGCGCTGTTTGTCTGTACCGCCGCGGCGGTCGGAGTGTTAAGTTGGCGGGCTGTGTTGGCGGTTCCCGCCAGGGTCAGAATTCCATTTTTTGGACCGCCAACCTGTTGGCGGGTTGGCCGCCACTTTAACACCGACCGCCAGGGTTAGAATCACCCCCTAAGTATGCTATTCTCTTGCATCCAAGCCTGAAGGCTCCCTAAAATCACTTGTGCAAACATCTATTGCAATGTGTAGATTAAACTAATCGGTCTATAATTGACTGGGAGTAATGTGGAGCCTTTTTATAAATAGGTATTATTTCTACATCAGCCCACGATGTCAGAATGGACATCCCTCCAGAATAGCACTAATTACAATCCCAAGATATGGTGGCCTGACGTCAGGTGCATAGCTGTATATGTCTTACAGAATTCTATCTAACGCAGGAGCCTTTACAGAGCCACTTTTAGTAATAGCAGTTGCACCTCCTCAGTTGTAATTGTGGGATAGACTTCCTGTTTTTCGG